>NC_092873.1:152276667-152876667 GCF_028372415.1 Notamacropus eugenii | reverse complement strand
GAGAACACATCAACAATTCCTTAATTATATGCTTAATTTTTCATCATTACAAACATTTTTATGAGTGATTCATAGACATCAAGAATATATTAATGACCATGAATCATTTGTATGTGGTGAAAATTTCAAGAGGGGCAATGCAATAAGCATTGATTGCTTGATATTCACCATGCACTGAGCTAAGCACTTTGTAAACTGTATCTCAGGCATAATTTTATAAACAATATCCTATCACAGAACATAAGTTACAAATATAATATTCTACTATGATAATTAGTTGTTGCTTAGAAAAGAATTTAAATAAAAGAAAAAGTCATATTAAAATCCTCCTTCTATGAGAAGTTTCATGTATATATCGAAATCATACAAGATTCAATGAAAGAAATAACTACCCAAGTAACTTTGTTGAATGAATAATTGATTACTTTTATCAAGCAATACTAAGACAAAGATACATATACTCACCAGTCATTTGCCACTGTCATAGAGATTGTTCTGCATATGTGGCCATTGGCTTGATTATAGATGAAGTTTCGTAGACAATCCTATTTACAGAAGAAATTTTGCTAATTGTGTTAAATAATAGAACATATGCTAGAACAAATGCCAAAACCGAAGAGTTTGTTGTAACAATACATTTAGAAAAACTCAAGTGAATAAAGAATGCCTCTTGCACTGACTATGCTATTCTTTTGAATAGATAATATGCAAAGTCCACCAGTACATATGTTAGACAGACTCTGCAAATAGAAAATAACAAAGGTCTTGAATGGAGTAAGATGACAATGGAATTTGGACAATTTTAGAGTGTTTTTAGTCATACCATCATCTTATTTATTAAGCAAATACCTAATTTCAATATATCAATATTCTTTTAGCAATGAAGAATGAGTAATGGAATTAAAACATTTTTAAAAATCCAGGTGTCACTCCAGTGTCAAAAATCAGTAGCAAAGTGTATAGTGAAAGTTAGCAGGGTTCTACATTTGCATATAGAATGCACTATATGTAATTATACAGGAGTAATAGTATAAAGGATGCTATCAGGAAGATGTATAAACAAAAAAAAATGAATTGATGATGTAATAGAATGCATAACCTAATGACAACATTTTAATGTTGTCAAGAGACCTTGAACATTATCTTACTTACCATAGTTTTCAGGATTCATTATATCATCAAGAGACCTTGAATTATCTTTTCATAGCTTTCAGGTAGTTCCATAATACTTAAATTATTTGTTCTTCATATGTTTCCAAGTCAGTTGATTTAAATAGAAAGCATCTTACATTTCCCAGTCTTTGGACTTTATTTCATATTTTTTAGCTTTTCCTGATGAATGTTCTCTTCTTCAAATATCTCAGAACTAATTCAGTGCATTTGTTGCTTGGTGAGTTAAAACGTCTTGTATCATGACCACTCTTTTCCAGACTACACCTAAAACATAGGACCTCTTTTCAGTCTGTTAATGTTCTAGGATTCAGCTCTGGAGTAGAAAGGCTAGAACTGCCAGCTGGCATCTGTTCCTGCTACCTACTCGGAATCAGGGCTTGCTCCAAGGCATTTTCATGCCATGGTGCCCAGTCTAGGACCTCATTACATTCCCATTGCCAGGTTCTGGAAAATGCCTTCTTGGTGAGAGCCCATCTCTGGTTGCCAGCAGTCTCCTTTCTATTTCTCCCTATGGAAATTTGGGCTACAAAAAGTATGCACTGTCGTTTTTCTTGAATTTCCCAATAAAGACTCACCTGGTAATGTTTTTAAGGTCTTTGTGAAACAGTTGTGAGGGAAAACTCAGCTTTACTCCTTTCTTCTATTCTGCTACGTTGGTTGCCACCCAGGTTTTTTTTTTTTTTTTGAACATTTATGCTTGAACATATTTGAACACCCACCTTTTGAACATTTACATTTGTTTTTGAACAATACCAGGACAGTTGCTAACTAAATCAGTATGAATAATAAATGAAACTAGATCATTAAGGCTAAAGAATTCTCCTTTTAGGCTTCCCTATCCAATTATCTAATTTTTAAAAAATGAATATTTTTTATGATGCTATGTAAACACTATCTTACTCATGATCTACTTTCTTTACCCTACACATTTATCAGGGTGGGAGTGGATCTTGGCTGAGATTACACCTAAACATGCCTTATTTTTGAGGTTCTTTGAATATGATAGCTGACTAACTTGTGGTTTGGCCAATTAAGTAAATATAGTCCAATCTGCTATTATTTCCTGCTGATTTGATGTATTACAAAGAAAGTGGCCATTAGTGTGCTTTCAAGTGAAGACACAACATACATCTATAATTATTAACTAAGGAAATCCCGAGCAAAGTTAGAGAGATGTGACTAGTGACAAGAACATCTGACTATTGCCTACAATTACCAACTTTGGTGTTGTTGGAAGAAACACAAGTTGTTGACCAATTACTCACAAGGCCTGTGACTGAAAGTGATGAACCTCGAGGACTGAATAAATGTTTGAAGCAGTTGCCAGATTAAGTGGCTATAATTTCCCAAATTTAGCATTTTGGAAAATATAATTAAATTGGATGCTTCAAAAGGCTGTCATTTTGCCCTGTAAGTAAGTGACAAATGATTGATGTGATGTTAGTCCCAGAATCTGAAAAGTCTAAAAATTGTTTCTCCATGTTACGGACATATTGCCTCTCTTTCAAGAGAACACTCAACATTTGTTTTAGGTTGATGGAAAATTATGGGAACATTTAAATGACACTTTTTTCTGAATTCCTATCACAATTTGCTACAGCTACTAGGTTGCACAGCGGATAGAGTGCTTGACCTGAAGTGAGGCAGACTCATCTTCATGAATTCAAATCCATCCTTAGATATTAACTAGCTATATGGTCCTGGGTAAGTCACTTAGCGCTATTTGTCTCAGTTTCCTCATCTGTAAAATGTGCTAGAGAAAAATAATGACAAATCACTTTCATATCTTTGCCAAGAAAACCTCAAATGGGGTCACAAAGTCAGGAACAAGTAAATAACAGCCATACTTACTGATCATTAGAACTAGAAGAGCACATAAAGATAAAGAATCCTAAAACTGGAAAGGATTCTAAGTCCATCTTGTCCAGTTAGTATCTGAATAGGAATCATTCATTCATTCATTTTTCTATTTCGTTCATGTCATCCAATCTCCTCATTTTACACATAAGAAAATCAAGACTCAGAGAACAATTGATTTGCCCTGGATTAGACAGGTAGCAAGTGATAGAGGTACACAAGGCTTTTGTGAAGAAGGTTCTCTATAAACTTTAAAGATTGTGATGATGGTGATGTACATGATGTTCTTATCCGGTTAAGAAGTTATAGTGTAACTCTAGGTTGGGAACTAGGAGATTAATTTTGATCAGTTTAATAATCAAAAGCATAATCTCTCTAGAGGTGTAATGAAGACACAGAAAATTGCATAATATCAAACCAAACAATTTCTTTTCGATATTTGCCAGAGCAGAACCTAACTGATAAACTGATCTTCGAATATTTTTTTTTTATTTTTATGCATGGCAACTGAGAACATAAGGATCTTTTTTTTTCTCATTTTACCCAGGAAAAGAAGCAGCCAATTCAAACTGAATGAGAATAAGCTGTTATACTGAGATTAATACCTTTTACCAGAGACTCTTAACCTGAAGTCTCTAAAGTTCTTTTTAAAATATATTTTTGATAATCATATTTTAATATAGGCAGTTTCATTGTAGTCCTCCATGGTTAACTTTATGGATTAGCCACCCCCCTTGTGTGTGTATGTGTTTGTGTGTGTGTTAGGGTGTGAAATCTTAGAGTCAGTAGATTACTTAAGGTTTCTAATTCTAAGAGAATTTTGAAAGAGAGAGAAAAGAAGGAAGGAAAGAAAAGAGGAAGGGAAAGAAGGAGGAAAGGAAGAAGGAAGGACAGAAGTTTATTATGTTTCCTTAATTGCACCGTTGTAATGAATCTCTTTTCTGATATACTTCCCTGTGGAACCCAGATTGTTAATCATATTGATATTATTATGTTTCTTTATCATATTTTTTTTTATTTTGGCTTTCAAATTTGCCTCTTTTTTGGTATATTGACTTGCAGAACATAGTTTGTTTAATAACTATATTGATATTATAATAGGTTACTTTAGCTAAACAACATATTAGAACTGACTTTATCAAATGCTTACTTCTAGCTCTTCAGCCATCAGAAAAGAACTTAAAAACTAGGAATCCAGATCAGTTACAACAAGCAAGGGAAAGAATAGAAGAGGAAGGATAAATATCTGAAGTATAGGGTCAATCTATGATTATGTTAATATTCTAAGCCAATTCGACCCCATTTTTGTGATGTAAAAATTTACTCTTAGGATCAAATAACACCAATAAGAAATGAGATTTTGTAAACTTGATGTATAAAGAACCTGTTGAAAGTGATACTTCAACCATTGAGAAAGACAGGGGGAAATGATATTTTATTTGAAGGAAGACAATTTAAATCTCTATGTAAGATTTTTCTGATAAAGGAATGTAACATTAAATACTGCTTTCTGGTGGATATGAGGTTTCTTTTATTATATTTGCATTTTGTATTTTTGTTGTTTCTACAATTATTCTTTAGAAGTTTGAAAGTAGGTGTAGTCAGAACATTTTGGAATTGTCCTGGTTTCTTTTTGCTGCCATTAATGAGGACTTTGACTTCATATTTTTAAAATATTTTTATTTATTTCATGAAATATTTCCAAATTACATGTAAAAATTTGTGAACAATCATTTTTTTTCATTTTGACTTCCAAATTATCACCCTCCCTCCTGCCCTATCTCTCTCCTTCGGAAGGCATGTAATTTGATATCAATAATACTTACTAAATCATATAAAATAAATTTCTATATCACAAAGGAAAACAAAAACAAAATTTTTAAAAATAAAAATAAAGATTTTTTTTTAAATTGTTTAATTCTGCATTCAAATCTTATTAGTTCACTCTCTGGAGGTGGAGAGCATTTTTTCACCATCAGTCCTTTGGAATTGTCATTGATCTTTCCGTTTTGTTGATCTGGATATGTAAGTCTCACAGCATTGATCGTTCTTAGGATAAGGCTATTACAGCGCTAGATTTTTCTGCTAAACTGATTTCCAGTTTTCTCAGCAATCTCTGTGAAATGTTGACAGAAAGCTTTGATCTTGGGTTTATAAGACACTAGATTACTATGATCATTTACTATTGTGTGTTGTGTACATAATCTGTTGAGCTGATCCACCGCTACTACTTAGTCAATAACAGATTGTTTTGATGATTACTACTTGGTAATATAGTTTGAGCTGTAGTACTGCTCAGCTACCTTTCTTCATATTTGTTTCATTGATTCCCTTGACATTCTTGATCTTTTGTTCTTCCAGATGAATTTTGTTATTATTTAAATATAATAAACTCAAAGTTCTAAGTTTCTATGATAAGAATTCAATGACAAAAATTTCTGGGAAAACTGGGAAAAGTTTGGCAGAACTTGGTATAAACCAATATCCCAGGCAATTTACCAAAATATGGTAAAAATGGATAAATGATTTTTACATAAAAGATATTATAAGCAAAGTGGGGGATCGTGAAATATTTTACCTGTACTATGCATGAATAAGAAAAGGATATTTTTTAGCAAAGAAGAAATACAAAATATTAAGGGATATAAAAATGGGTAAGTATAAATACTTTGAATGAATAAGATTTTGTACCAACAAAATCATTGCAGCCAAGATTAGAAGAAAAGCAGAAAACTGTAGGGGGGGGAGAAATTTTACAGTAACTTTCTCTGATAAAGTTCTAATTTCTCAACTATATAGAGAATTGAGTCAAATTTATAAGAATATGATGCATTTCCCAATTGATAAATTGTTAAATGATATGAACAAGCAGATTGCAGAAGAAGAAAACAAAATTATCTCTAGTCATATGAAAAAAAAATTTCTAAATCAATATTGATTAGAGCAGGGGTGATTAACTTGTGACCTCAAGGTCACATGTGGTGCTCTAGGTCCTCACATACAGCCCTTTGACTGAGTCCAACTGTGAAGTTCAAATTCAGTCAAAAGATCCACACCTCTGGATTAAAGAAATGCAAATTAAAACAACTCTGAGGTGACACCTTACCTATCAGATTGGCTACTAGGACAGAAAAGGAAAATGACAAATGTTAGAGGGTACGTAGAAAAATTGAGACATTAAGGCACTGTTGAAGTGTGAACATATTTGGTCATTCTGGAGCACCAAATGGTTATAAAACTGGTCATAATCTTTGACCAGAAATAGCATTACCAGGTCTATATCCCAAAGAGAATTTAAAAACCAAAAGGGACTATATTTACAAAAATAATTATAGTAATTATTTTTTTGGTGGCTAGAAATTGGAAGTTGAGGGAATACCCATCAATTGATGAGTGGCTGAAAAAGTGGGATATGATTCTTGTGGAGCACTATTGTGCTATAAGAAATGAGGAACAGGATGTTTAAAAAATAACAGGGAAGACTCATGAACCACTGAAAAGCAAAGTGAGCAAAACTAGGAGAAGATTGTACACAGCAACACAATATTGTACTATGATATACTATGAATGATTTAACTATCCTCAGTAACACATTGATTCAAGACAATTCTGGAGGACTATGATGAAAAAGGTTTTGGAAATCCAGAGAAAGAATTGATGGAATCTGATTGCAGATTGATCCATACATGATTTTGCCATTCTTCTTTTAATCTGTGTTTTCTTTCACAACATGAGTATGCTTTTCTTGACATATATAATCTTTATCAACTTCTTTGCCTTCTCAGTAAGGCATAGCTAAGAGAGGATGGCAGAGAACTTGAAATTCAAAAATTTTCAAAGTGAATTTTCAAAATTTCAAAAATTTTGAAAGAAATAATTTGGTGCTATTCCATTTGGTGCACCTGTGTTTTGTATTGCTGTTACATTATTATCTGTTTCTTTTTGCAATATGTTGATTCCCTGCTTATTCTCATTTACTAGGGTCTATTTTGATTTTTGTTTTGTTTGAGATTATGATTGCTTACCCTGTCTTTTTTATTTCAGCTGAAGCATGATAGATTATTCACCAGCCTCTTATTTTTAACTCTGCATATATGTGTGTCTCTGTATAAAATGTGTTTCTTATGAACAGCATATTGTTGGATTTTGGTTTTTATATATTCTGCTATTCACTTCCATTTTATGGGTGAGTTTAACCCATTCACATTCGCAGTCATGATTACAAACTGTGTATTTCCCTCTATTCTATCTTCTTCAGTCATCCTTTCTCTCTTTAAATTTGTTTCACTTCTGCCTCTTTTTGTCTGACTTCCATTTTATCTCCTACAGTTTCTTTGATTCCCTCCCACTCTTTCTTTCCTATTGTGTAAGATAGATTCCAATTATCAGTTGAGAATGTGCACTTTTTCATTTTTGAACCAATCTAGGTGTGAGTGAGGCTCAACCATTTCCTGATACATCCCTCCCCTACACCCCATCATTTTCTGCTATGCAGTAAAATCTCTTCCTTTTTGCATCTCTTTTACATGAAACAATTTTCTTATTTTTTTCCTCTCCCTTAACCTTTCTATAAGGGCATCCCTCTTTCTCATATATCCACTTTTTTGCATCATCCCAACAATTAAATCATTCATTCTCCCTCTGTATATGTAGTATACTTCTAATAGCCCTAATGATAATACAATTCTTAAAAGACACAGGTATTATTTTCTCTTACATTAAAGTAAACAGCATAACCTTATTTAGTCCCTTATGATTTCTTTTTCATGTTTATCTTTGTATACTTCTCTTGACTTTTGCATTTAAAAGTCAAATTTTCTATTCAACTCTGGTCTTCTCATCAGGAAACCTTGAAAGACCTCTCTTTCATTGATCATCCATTTTTTCCCTTAAAGGATTAGGACTCAGTTTTTCTGAGTAGGTCATTTTTTAATGTAATCCCAGATATTTTACCTTCCATGCTGTAATCATGCTGTAAATCATTCTTTTTATTGATTGCTTATTTTTCTCCCCTGTATCTTGATTGGGAATTTATGTTAATGTTAGGCTCTCTTTCTCTCATGGGGTGGTTAGAGGTGTGTGGCCTCGAGCTTCATGCTTCTCAGACCTGCTGTTTTTAGAACTAGTTCTAGAATTTAAAAGATTTTCAGTGCTTCTAAGGTGGTGTTATTTGGGGAGAAATGTCATTACTGTTCTCTTGGTCAACACTCAATTTTTTCCCAGGAAGAGCCCATGATTGTTTGACACTGGAATCAATATTGCTTTTCAGGGCCTCTCCTTCCTTTGAACTGGAAACCACACTGTTCCTCAGAGTCTTTTATCCCTTGATACTTGAGATGATACTGCCACTCAGGGCTTACACTCCCAGCTGACCAAACATGCCCCTCACTGTACTTGAACTATGACCTAAAAGTGGGTATAGGCAATGAAGCTGCTAAATAGTGTCCGGTCCTGTCCAGTGTTAACATAAAGGTACCCTGTAATCTCTTTCTGATCAGGTACCAGATTCCCTTACTATTTCTGACTTACTCCCAAAAGTGCTGCAGCTTTTGCTTCTGTCCCTACCACTTAGTCCCACCAGGTCATCCTCTATCACCATGCCACATATCTCTATTTTTGATCTGTGTTGTTCTGGGCTAAGAGAATGTCCCTCTGACTTTTGTTGGTTCTGTTGGCTTAGAATTTGAATTAAGGTATTATTTTATGAGAATGTTGGGAGAGCTCAGCTAAGATTTAACTCTCCAGTCTTGGCTCCACCCACAGTAGCCCTCGCTTAAGTATTAATACTATTTCCATAATAAGGCATACAATTCTCCTTAACAAAGCTAATTCTCTGACAAAATAAGAATTCTTTGTAGTGGGTGGAGCATTAACATTAATAAGGGAGACCAAAGACACAGGGCTAAAGAGAAAGAAATAATCAGAAGCTTAGATTGCTATAATTCACAGAGAAATTGGCTGCACAAAGGTTTTTCTCAATTTTGCTCCAACCACTTTTCCAGATTTATTACACATAAGCCATCATACATGGGACAGCTAGGTCACACAATAGTTAGAGCAACAGGCCTGGAGTCAATATGACCTGAATTCAAATCTAGCCTTAGACATTAACTGTGTAATCCCAGACAAGTCATTTAACACTGTTTGCCTCAGTTTCCTCACCTGTAAAATGAGCTGGAGAAAGGAATGCCAAATCACTTTAGTATCTTTTCTAAGAAAACTCCATAAAAGGTCACAGAGTCATTCATACCTGAAATGACTGAACAACAACAACAAAATGCAGCAACCATATTTCATTCATGCCAAAATGGTCCACTTGATATTCTTCATCACCCATTTCTATGCCTTTGCACAGGATATGTGTTCCATGCCTGGAATGTTATTCATAATTATCTGAATTTCTTGGAATTTATAGCCTTCTCCAAGGAACAGTTGATACACCAAAATAGGCCTTTTATTTCTGATTTCACTACTTGTGTTAACCCCTATTATAAAGTTACTTTTCCTTCTCTATCTGTTTTGCACTTATCTGTACTTATTTGGTTTTCCCTCCAGTAGAATGTGAAATCCTTTGGAAAAGGGGCTAATTCATTGTTGTTATTGTATCCTTAGTGATTAACATATTCAGTTTCACATAAATAAATTTGAACTGAAATGATTATTGGAATTCCTGAAGAAAATGGGAGCCAAAGGCAAGAAGCAACAAAGGGCAGAGCAATGGTAAGAATAATAGAATGCTATCTTTATACTTCACTGGATAGATAAGGGTGATAATCTTGACTGTTAATGAACTCAAGTGCGAATCTTTATGATTTTTGTTGGAACAAAGCCCATTCCATACTTTAAAGTTTTATTAGCTCTGGTGTTCACAGGTGAACAGATATATTTTTTTCTTGTTTTGTAGAGAACATAAGCCAAATTCTGGTGATCCATGTGGAAAACCTTGGTTCAGGAATAAGTGAAAGATAGTGACTGAATAAACTTAGAGCTTTTAGTTCTGGAAAGTGGATTACAACAGTAAAATGAAACTTTCAAAAGTTCTTTATCACTTTTTTCTCATGGATTTTTACTGCTGTTAAAATGAGCATTTTTGATAAAATAATTTTGGAAAAAAACATTTGAAATTCATTTCAAAACTTTTGGACTTTAGTATATCATTTTTAAACGTTTCCAGATTCCTAGAAACTTGGCATTGAATTAGAAATTTGATCGTGAGGTTCTTATGAAATTTGGAAATAGGATCAGGAAGAGAATATCTGTACTTAGACTTTGATGCCTAGCTAGAGATAGATAGAGAGTCAGAGACAAAGAGACAAGCAAAATGAAAAGAGACAGAGACAGTCAGAAAACCAGAATTAAATAATTTTAGAAAGATGGTTAACATTCAACTTACAAAACAGTGTCATTCTACTCTCTGGATGATTACTGATTGGAGAGGATAGTCTCAGATCAGATAAAAAATACTATCTACTTCACTTCTTAATAACCAGATCTACCATTTGTAGGTAGATATGTAGACCTTTAAAGCTGTTTGACAAAAAGGATTAAAAATGAAAAATATTGAAGCTACAAATAATAATAATTACAATCATAATCACCCAACATTGGATAAAGAAAACAAATGGTAAAATAGTCTCCCTTCCACTTTCCTCCCAAAGCCCTTCAGTCTTGCCAGAGGAGCCTATCATAATTTCCATCTGTTTGCACAGTTTTAACCCAAACTCTAGAACCACTCATGGTCTTAGGGAGGAAAGACATAAGGATCTCTATGGCAGTACTTTAGAACCTGAGGCACTGCTAGTCTTACTCTGACTTTTGTGTTACATTTTCATTTCTGACCTTGTCACCAATTTTCTGGTCATCACTTATGCTTTCTAGGTAAGCAATATGTGAAGTGGTCCGATTTCACACAACAATTCTCTTAATAGGTTCTTTTTTTATAAGTGTTTACATATTTATTTTTACTTTTCAACAATCATTTCCACAAAATTTTGAGTTCCAAATTTTCTCCCCATCTCTCCCCTCCCCCACCCCATAATGCCTTGCATTCTGATTATTCTTTCCCTCAATATACCCTCCTTTCTATCACAACCCTCCCTTCCCTTATCCCCATCTTCTCTTTTTTCTTGTAGGGCAAGATAGAGTTCTATAACCCATTACCTGTATTTCTTATTTCCCAGTTGTATGCAAAAACGTTTCTCAACATTCCTTTCTAATACTTTGAATTCCAACTTCTCTCTCTTCCTCCCTCCCCACCACTCTCACTGAGAAGGCAAACAATTCAGCATAGACTACATATGTGTAGTTTCTCAAAAGACTTCCATAATAGTCATATTGTGTAAGACTAACTATATTTCCCTCTATCCTATCCTGCTCCCCATTTATTCTATTCTCTCTTTTGACCTTGTCCCTCCCCTTAAGTGTTTACTTCTAATTACTCCCTTCTGCCATTTACCCTCCCTTCTATCATCTCTCTCACCCTACTTGTCCCTTTCTCCCCTACTTTCTTGTAGTGTAAGACAGATTTTTCAAACCAAATTGAGTGAGCATGTTATTCCCTCCTTTAGCCAGACATGAAGAGATTAAGCTTCACTTTTTCCCTCTCATCTCCTCCCTTTTTGCCTCCATTGAATAAGTTTAGTCTTGCTTCTTTTATGAGTGATAATTTGCTCCATTCCATTTCTCCCTTTCTCCTCCCAATATATTCCTCTCTCATCCCTTAATTTAATTCTTTTAGATATCATCCCATCTTATTCAACTCACATTGTGCTCTGTCTATATGTATATGTAAACAGTTCAACTTTAGTAAGTCCTTTATAATTTCTCTTTCCTGTTTACCTTGTGTTTGAAAGTGAAATTTTCTATTCAAGTCTGGTCTTTTCATCAAGAATGCTTGAAAGTCCTCTATGTCATTGAAAGATCATTTTTTCCCCTGAAGTATTATACTAACTTTTTCTGGGTAGGTGATTCTTGGTTTTAATCCTATTTCCTTTGGCTTCTGGAATATCATATTCCAAGTCCTTCTATCCCTTAACGTAGAAGCTGCCAGATCCTGTGTGGTGCTGACTGTATTTCCTCAATACTCAAATTGTTTCTTTCTAGCTGCTTGCAATATTTTCTCCTTGACCTGGGAACTCTAGAATTTGGCTACAATATTCCTAGGAGTTTCTTTTTTTGGATCCCTTTCAGGACGTGATCAGTGGATTCTTTCAATATTTATTTTGCTCTCTTATTCTAGAATATCAAGGCAACTTTCCTTGATATTTTCATGAAAGATGACGTCTAGGCTCTTTTTTTGTCCATGGCTTTCAGGTAGTCCCATAATTTTTTAATTGTCTCTCCTGGATCTATTTTCCATGTCAGTTGTTTTTCCAATGAGGTATTTTACATTTTCTTCTATTTTTTCATTCTTTTGGTTTTGTTTTGTAATTTCTTGGTTTCTCATAAAGTCATTAGCTTCCATCTGCTCCATTATACTTTTTAAAGAACTATTTTCTTCAGTGAGCTTTTCAAGCTCCTTTTCCATTTTTTTAATTTTGCTCTTTAAAGCGTTCTTCTCCTCATTAGGGTTTTGGGCCTATTTTGCCATTTGAGTTATCCTATTTTTTAAGGTGTTAATTTCTTCAGCAATTTTTTGGATCTCCTTTAGCAAGCTATTGACTTATTTTTCATGACTTCCTTGAATTGCTCTCATTTCTCTTCCCAATTTTTCCTCCACTTCTCTTACTTAATTTTCAAAATCCTTTTTGAGCCCTTCCATGCCTAAGATCATTGAATGTTTATTTTGGAGATTTTGCCTGCATTAGCCTTGACTTTTAGGTCTTCCTCTGAAGATGTGAATTGTTCCTCTTCTTCTAAAAGGATGGAAAAAAATACCTGCTCACCAAGAAAGTAACCTTCTTTTGTCTTATTCTTTTTCCCTTTTGGGGGCATTTTCTCAATCAGTTACTTAGCTTTTGAGTTCTTTGTCAGGGCAGAGCTCAGGGCTGAGATGCTTATTAGCTATTCAATTCCCCCAGGGGCTTTAGGTGGAGGGCTCCAAAAATGGAAACTGCAGTTGCAGTGACTGCTGCTGGGGTCCAGACCATGCTACCCTTTCCTGTGTGACTGAGCCCTCCCACTGATCTTTGAAGCTGTCTGTGGCATTTGTGGGTTAAGCAATCTGAGAACTGCTGCTGGTGGTGGCTCCCTGAAGTCTGTTCAGGATACTGTCCCTGCAACATTGGGCTGTACTCTGTGCTTCCTGGGCTGCATGTAATATGTCTATTAATAGATTATTGACATCTGATTTGGAGTCATCTAAATGTTTTCTGTCCAAACTTGTGTTAATTACTTACAATTTAATCCAGCATTAAGTGTCTGATCCACCCTAACTTGGATGAAAACTTTGGGTCTTGACTTTACCTTGTGACTTTACTAGTAGCATTTGAATACCATATGCCCTTTAACATAAGGACTAATCAATTTTCATACCTATATTCATTCTCACATGACTATCTGTCTTTCTCTAGAATTTATTTTATTTTCATGCTTCCAGCTTTTGCCTAAACTTGTAAATCTCCATGGACCCTTGATCCTTATCTTCCTTGGACTGGTCTTTTCTACTACCACCCATTATGAAAGCATTCTGGTCTGTCAATGCTTTAATCTATACCTATTTGTGCAACAAAATCCACAATATCGGGGCGGAGCCAAGAGGGCGAAGTAGAAAGACGCACATACACATAGCTCTGAACCCACAAACCACAGAATGGCTAGAGGGGACCAACCCAGGGCAAATTCTGCACCCAGAGACCACGGAATATTGAAGCGAGGGAGATTTCTGTTCCGGAGAGACCTGCAAACCTCTCACAGGGGGTGGTTCGTGCCGTGGACTGGGCGCCGGGACGGGGAGCAGAGGGCAGCCCTGCCGCGCACCAACAGGTGACTGACGGGGGTAGGTGAGAGAGTCTCTTTGGCGGGTTGAAAGGGGAGTGGGGTGCCCCCATGGCTCGGGCCCCCCCAGGAGATAGAAGCTGAGAGGCGGCTACAGACAGGGGCTCCCCAAATGGGCGAGAGCCTGGATCCATTGTGGAAGGTCTGTGCATAAACCCCCTGAGGGAACTGAGCCAGAGAGGCGGCCCTGCCCCTGACCACCTGAACTTAATTCTCACACTGATTAGCAGCCCTGCTCCCGCCAAAAACCCTAAGGCGGGAAGCAGCATTTGAATCTCAGTCTCCAAACGCTGGCTGGGAGGACCAGGAGGTGAGGTGGGTGTGAGGAGAACATTCAGAGGTCAGGCCACTGGTTGGGGAGAATGCCCAAAAAAGGGAAAAGAAACAAAACTATTGAAGGGTACTTCCTCGGAGAAAAGACACTACCTCCCTTCCTTTCTCATGGGGAGGAACAATGCTTGCCATCAGGCAAAGACACAGAAATCGAGGATTCTGTGTCCCAGCCCACCCAATGGGCTCGGGCCATGGAAGAGCTCAAGAGGAATTTTGAAAATCAAGTTAGAGAGGTGGAGGAAAGACTGGGAAGGGAAATGAGAGGGATGAGGGAGAAGCATGAAAAGCAGATCAGCTCCCTGCTAAAGGAGAACCAAAAAAATCTTGAAGAAATTGGCACCTTGAGAACTAGCCTAACTCAGTTGGCAAGGGAGGTACAAGGGGCCAATGAGGAGAAGAATGCTTTCAAAAGCAGAATTAACCAAATGGAATAGGAGATTCAAAAGCTCACTGAAGAAAATAGATCTTTCAAAACTGGAATGGTACAGATGGACACTAAGGACTTTATGAGAAAGACAGATATCTCAGAACATACCGCGCAGATTCGAAAAATGGAAGATAATGTGAAATATCTTATTGGAAAAACAACTGACCTGGAAAATAGAATCAGGAGAGACAATGTAAAAATTCTGGGACTACCTGAAAACCATGATCAAAAGAAGAGCCTAGACATCATCTTCCATGAAATTATCAAGGAAAACTGCCCTGAGATTCTAGAACCAGAAGGCAAAATAAATATTCAAGGAATCCGCAGAACACCGCATGAAAGAGATCCAAAAAGAGAAACTCCTAGGAGCATTGTGGCCAAATTCCAGAATTCCCAGGTGAAAGAGAAAATATTGCAAGCAGCTAGAAAGAAACAATTCAAATATTGTGGAAATACAATCAGGATAGCACAAGATCTGGCACCCTCTACATTGAGGGATAGAAGGGAATGGAATAGGGTATTCCAGAAGTCAAAGGAACTAGGACTGAAGCCAAGAATCACCTACCCAGCAAAACTGAGTATAATACTTCAGGGGGAAAAATGGTCTTTCAATGAAATAGAGGACTTTCAAATTTTCCTGATGAAAAGACCAGAGCTGGAAAGAAAATTTGACTTTCTAACACAAGAATGAAGAGAACCATGAAAAGGTGAACAGCAAAGAGAAGTCATAAGGGACTTACTAAAGTTGAACTGTTTACATTCCTACATGGAAAAACAATATTTGTAACTCTCGAAACATTTCAATATCTGGGTACTGGGTGGGAGTACACACACACACACATGCACACATGCACACATACATAGAGACAGAGTGCACAGAGTGAATTGAAGAGGATGGGATCATATCTTAAAAAAAAATAAAATCAAGCAGTGAGAGAGAAATATTGGGAGGAGAAAGGAAGAAGTTATATGGGGCAAATTATCTCTCATAAAAGAGGCAAGCAAAAGACTTATTAGTGGTGGGATAAAGAGGGGAGGAAAGAGAAAAACATGAGGTCTACTCTCATCACATTCCACTAAAGGAAAGAATATAATGCACACTCATTTTGATAGCAAAACCTATCTCATAATACAGGAGAGTGGGGGACAGGGGCACAAGCAGGGTGGGGGGGAGGATGGAAGGGAGGGCATGGGGAGGAGAATGCAATACGAGGTTGACACTCATGGGGAGGGAAAGGACCATAAGAAAATAGAAGTAATGGGGGACAGGATAGGATGGAGGGAAATATAGTTAGTCCTATACAACACAACTAGTATGGAAATCATTTGCAAAACTAAACAGCTATGGCCTATATTGAATTGCCTGTCTTCCAAGGGGAAGGGGTGGAGAGGGAGGGAGCTAAAGAAGTTGGAACTCAAAGGGTTAGGACCAAGTGTAATGTTCTTACCACTGGGTAACAAGAAATACAGGTTAAGGGGTCAAGAAAGCTATCTGGCCCTACAGGGCAAAAGAGAAGACGGAGACAAGGGCAGGGAGGGAGGATAGAGGAGAGAGCGGATAGGTCACAGGGGCAATTAGAAAGCTTGGGTATGGGGGGGGGGGTGAGAGGATAAAAGGAGAGAAAATTTGTAACCCAAAATTTTGTGAAAATGAATGTTAAAAGTTAAATAAAAAAAAAATCCACAGTATCTGATACTGAGCAGCCATACTGACTTGCTTGACTAGAAACATACAAGCTTAGTGGTGGGAGGGAGCAACCCTAGGAACATTCAGCAGTGCTTGACTCCTTCACTAAGTTGATCTTTCTATAAACATTGAGTCCAAAGTATATAAAACATGCTGTTTTAGACTTTGTCCTATTCTTTATGAATATTAAGCAATCTTCCAGCACTGGGCTTAGAAAAACTTCATAGTTTTGGCAGCATCTCCTTGAGAAGAAGAAAAGGGATAGTAGATGAGAATGCTAGATTTCTGCTCAGGAGCACTTGTGTTCAAATCCTGTCTCTGATACTTATTAGCAATGTGTTCTTAGGCAAATAGCTTAATCTCTTATCAATATGTTGAGAACAATAACAGCATCTATCTCACAGGAGTATGACAAGGAATAGATGAAATAATAAATGCAAATTATTTTGAAAACCTTAAAGAAATATTTAAATATTATGCACTGTTAATATATCTCCAATGTTATTTTGATGCCATGCACTTCCTGTTGCAAAACCACACTATATTCAGCCTTACCCAGCAGACTATGCTTCTCTTTGATGGTTCACTATAGTCACTCTGTAATGGTCTTAAGGCTTCACAAGACTGGTAGAAACTGAGCAGAGGTTCAGTTCTAGTAGTTTTCCAGAACTGCATTGACATTATACTAATGAATCTGCCTTATGATAATAGGTTCCCCTATTGAGCACATGTGAAACATGGTGGTAGCAAATTTTGAAACACTCTTTATCCTCTATAATTCAGCCAAATATCCTTTAGGACTTTGAGCTCGATAATGCTTTATTTCTTCTAAAATATTGAACTCTACTTCTGTCATATCATCTAAATCACCAAGATTGGTCTCTGTCTCTCCTGAATCTTCCTGACCTCCTACTTATGGCTTACCAAACTTGGAAAGCCTTATCTTTCTGGTAGGAATGTGCTAGGACCAACTAATACTAGGATAAAAGTTGTTGTTTCAATTTTAAGTGCAAACATATATATCTCAGAAGTAGAAAAATGCTACCTATCAGGGCTTAATTAATTGTTCTGTTGAATGTCTAGACCAATGCAAAAAAAAGTGTAAAAACCATTCTTAGTTTATGTGACAAATAAAAATAAGTGGTGGACTAGATTTCTTTCAGAGGCTTATGCTTCCTCACCTCTGGTCTAAACTTTAGGAAGTGATGAAGAAAATTTTAATAGTATAGCTTAAATCTAAAGCCATGTTCAGCTAGGTGACACAATGGATACAGTGCTGGGCTTGGAGGCAAGAAGCTGTTAATTCAAATCTGGCCTCAGATACTTACTAGCTGTGTGACATTAGAAAAGTAGCTTAACCTCAATTACTTCAGTTTCCATCTCTGTAAAATGATAATGAAAACATTTACTTTTAGAGCTAAAGGGAGAATCAAATGAGATGATGTTTTTAAAAGCATTTAGAACATTGCCTAGCATATAGTAGAACTTGCATAAATGCTGGTTACTGTTGTTCACGTGATTGTTCAGAGACAATTGTTAAACACTTACGAGCATACTACTGCCTTTAGGCATACTTTGTACAGACTTCGAAGCTTCAAGAAGCGAAGTGATAGTATTAATAGTGAAAGTTACGCTGGCTTCCATTTGTGAAAGTACATTAAGAATAGGACCCCATAAGGTAAAAGTAACAGAGGAAAAGAGAATACAAATGATCATGATTTTCAGGTAGACTAAATTATTAAATTATCTACCATGGATCCATTTTCCTGCTGTTTTTCTCCAATGAGGTACTGCACATTTTCTCCTGTTCTTTTTTATTCTTTTGAATTTGTTTAACTGATTCTTCATGTCATTAGTTTACACTTGTCCAATTCTAATATCTCAGGAATTATTTTCTTCAGTTAACTTTTGCACCTTGTTTTCCATTTGGCCAGTTCTACTTTTTAAGAAGTTATTTTCTTCTGTGAATGTGACCAGTTAGACCAAATTTGACCAACTGCATTTTTAATGAATTGGGTTTTTTTCCTGCCAATTTTTGTCTTTACTTTTCCAAGCTGTTGACTGTCTCTTTAATACCTGTCATTTCTTTTCCAAATTTTTCTTCTGCTTTTCTTACTTGACTTTTAAAATCCTTAGGCTCTTCTAAGAAAGCTTTTGGGGATGGAAACCAATTCATATTCCCTTTGAGGTTTAAGGTATGTATTGATAATGTTTTTCTCTTCTAAGTCTGTATTTTGATATTCCATGTCACCATAACTTTCTATGGTCAATGTTCATTTTTGCTTCTTGCTCATTTTTTTACCTTTTTGCATGGTTTTTAAAGTTGAGCTCTACTGCTTGAGCACAGGGACCTTTCTCCCAAGCTTCTTGTGCTGAAGGTCAGGGGTTTGGTCATGGTTTTGTGCCCTGCGGCCTCTTGTACTGGGAGCTAGAGGCTGGAGGCATCTGGCAGGTTACTTATTGTTGAGTTTGAGTTCCACTTGTAGTGTCTGACATTTACAGAGACCAGAAGGAGTTTTCTGTGTTTCTCCAAGGATACCCCGAAGCACATGGAGGTCTGGACCCTGGAAGATGCTTATATCCCCTGAACTGTGCTGAAACACATCGAGGTCTAAATGCTGGAGGACACCTGCCTGCCTGGGACTGTGCTGAAGCATGTGAAGATCTGGCCTCTAGAGGATGCCTGCTTGCCCTAGGCTGCACTGAAGCAGCCCATGGAAGTAAAGCCCTGGGAAGATAGAATGCCTAGCCATCAGGGGCTACTTTGAAGCATTTGGTTGTTTTTGGAGCTGGCCATGCTAAGGCATATGATGGTGGTGATGGGGTGTTGCACTGGTGCTGGTGTTTGCTTGCTCCACCACACAGGGATTCAAAATGTCCTACTGGTTTGTTGAAGTGGGCATTGTTGCTGGTTTGCTGAGACACTTCCTGTTCTAGACTGCATTCCCTTTTCTCAGTGATAAAGGCCTTTCTTGCTGAGTCTCCAAGTCTCCCAGCTGAAAGACTACTCCAACTTTCTGCTGGTTTCACTGTTCCTGGACTGGTCCTGTGTCACTGTTTGAAGGTTGTTTGAATATAGAAGAGCTACAGTGATTTACTGCTTACCAGTCCATTTTGGCTCTGACTAGGTTGCTGTTTCCATTGTTATATGAAGGGATAAAAGAATGCTACATCAAAATGGGTTGGCAACTGTGAACTACTTTCCAAAGAAACATGCATTTTTCCCCCTATGGCTTTCATTATCCTTCATCATTAAGGTCCTTCAGCATGGTAGGGACAGTAGAAGTTCTCCATAAAAAAATGAAATGATAGAGCAGCAGATATAAGCTAAAAGCCAGCAATAAAACAGCAGGTACTAGCAACTGAAGTTCTCCTTGTCTTCCTAGTTTCCTATTGCCAAACCCATGATGATGGTGGTAGTGGTAGTTAGCTAATTACATGTTATTTGACCACATGTTTATATTTTCTCATCGATCCCTTTCATTGCATCAAAGAAATGTTTCCACTTCTTTTTTCAAGTGCACAAAATACTTTTTTCTATTTAATTTATTTTTACTTTGCAACATTCACTTTGAAAACATTTTGAGATCCAAATTTTCTCCCCATCTCTTACCTACCTCCACCAAAAGATGGCATGCATTTTTATAACACCTTCCCCAATCTGCCCTTCTTTCTAGCAACTCTCCTCTCTTATTCCCTTTCTTTCTGTTTCTCCTGTAGTGCAAGATATATTTCTGTACTTCATTGTCTACATATCTTATTTCCCAGTTGCATCCAAAAAGTTTTTAACATTGCATGTAGGAATGTAAACAGTTAAACTTTAATAATTCTCATATGATTTTTATTTTCTGTTTACATTTCATACTTCCCTTGAGTCTTGTATTTGAAAGTCAAATTTTATATTCAGCTGCAGTCTCTTCATCAAGAATGTTTGAAAGTCCTCTGTTTTCTTGAATTTCCATTATATCCCTTGAAGGATTGTACTCAGTTTTGCTGGTTAGGTGATTCTAGGCTTTAATCTTAGTTCCTTTCACCTTTAGGATATCATATTCTAAGTCCTCTGATCCCTTAATGTAGAAGCTATTAAATATTGTGTTATCCTAACTATGGTACAACATTGCCTGAATTGTTTCTTTCTGCCTTCTTGCAATATTTTCTCCTTGACCTAAGAATTCTGGGTTTTGGCTATTATATGCCTAGGAGTTTTCCTTTGGGTTCTCTTTTAGGAGGGGATGAGTAGATTAATTCAATTTATATGTCACCCTCTGGTTCTAGACTATCAGGGCAGTTTTTCCTTATAATTTCTTGAAAAATGATATTTAAGTTTTTGCTTTTTTTTAATCATGGCTTTCAGGTAGTTCAATATTTTTTTGAAAATATCTCTCCTGAATCTATTTTCCAAATAAGTTGTTTTTCCAATGAGATATATCACATCATCTATTTTTTCATTCTTTTGGTTTTGTTTTATATTTTCTTGATTTCTCATAGAGTTATTATCTTCCATTTATTCCATTTTAATGTTTAAGGAATTATTTTCTTTAGTGAGCTTTTGGACCTCCTATTGCATTTGCTTAATTATGCTTTTGTGGCATTCTTCTTCTCATTGGCTTTTTTTTTTGCCTTTTGCCATTTGATTAGCTTATTTTTAAGGTATTATTTTCTTTAGTATTCTGGGGGGTTCCCTTTATCAAGCAGTTGATTCATTTTTCATGATTTTCTTGCATCACTCACTTCTCTTCCCAACTTTTCCCTCTGCTTCTCTTACTTGATCTTCAGAAATAGCAGTGTGGATTCTCAAACATATAAGCACAGGATGGGAGCCTAGTGGAACTGAGTAAAAGAGAAGTGCAGGACCCCTGGTAACAGCAGCATCCACTCCTGAGACTATCAGTCTGCAGATTAAAGGTTTGACAGTCACCTACTTGGATGTTTAAGAGCCAAGATGAAGAAGTAAACTGTAAGTGCTGTCTCCCTCCCCTTGTTGTCCTTGAAAAACCTAGAGAATACTGTTCCAAAAAACATCCTGGAATAGTGGGCCAGCTGAAGGGGTAAACAGTCTCTGCTCAGGAGGCCAGGGAAATCATCAAGGAGAATCCCTCTTTCTGTGACTGAAGGAGACTACTGCAGGACAAGAGCTGTCACAGACAACTTCACCTAAGCAAACCAGAAGGAAATCCTGAGCCCCAGGAGGATGGAGTCTTTAAGTGCCAACACCAGGACACCAGACACGCCTTAGCCCAGCCAAGTTCTGTGCAGACACCAGCACAGAAGGGAGTTCATCAGTCACTGAGCTTGCCTGTGCTGTAGCTCAGGGGAGGAGGAGGCCTCTTGTGGCTAGACCACCCTCCCCCACACCTCACACTGTGGGCTTCTGGGGAACCCCAGAGAAACTCAGAAAGACTTTACCTGGCTTCTGATCTGGCACACAATCCAGTTCAGCACCACGTAAGCAGCAGTATTCTAACTTCTAGCAGAAATAACCAGAGTCCACAACACACAAAGCCTCAAATTCTCAGTACAAGAGATGTGGGACAGAGTCTCTGTGCCTCAGAAGCAAAGATTCACTTTAAAAGCTAGGAAAAGGACTATCATCATGAGTAAGAAGCAAATCAGAAAAGCAAAGACCATAAAATCTTACTATGGGAACAAAGACCAAAATATAAAACACGAATGAATCAGCATTGATGTACTCACATCCGAAACATCAAAAGGGAATATGAACTGATTTTAAGCCCAAAGAGTATTCTTGGAAGAGTTCAAGAAGAATTTTAAAAGCCAAATTAGAGAGGCAGAAGAAAAATTGGTCAATGATTTTAAAAATATGAAAAAAGAGTTTACTGAAAAATTAGAAAGGAAAATTGGGCAAATGGATAATGAGATCCAAAACCTACTGGTTCAATTGGACAAATGGAAAAGGAGATGCAAAAGTTAACTGAAGAAAACAATTTGTTAAAAATTAGAATTGCTCTAGTAAATCTATGAGACATCAAGAATCAGTCAAACAGAATTTAAAGAATGAAAAAATAGAAGAAAATGTAAAATATCTCACTGGAAAAACAACTAACCTGGAAAATAGATCCAGAAAAGAAAATCCAAGAATTGTTCATCTACAGAAGTCATGATGACAAAAAGAGAGTGGACAATATCTATCAAGAAAACATCAAGGAAAACTGCCCTGAGGTCCTAGATCCACAGGTCAAAATAGTTATCAAAAGAATCCACAGATCAACTTCTGAAAGAGATCCCAAACTGAAAACGAAAAGGAATATTGTTGTCAAATTACAGAACTATCAAATTAAGGAGAAAATACTGCAAGCAGCCATAAAGAAACAATTCAAGTATCAAAGAATTACAGTCAGGATCACACAGGACTTTGAAGCTTCTACATTAAAAGATCGGAGAGGTTGGAATATGATATTTCATGAGGCACAGGAGCTTGGACTACAGTGAAGGATCAATTACCCAGTAAAATTGAGTGTAATATTTCAAGCAAGGATATGGATATTCAATGACATAAAGGATTAACACACTTTCCTGATGAAAAGGCCAGAGCTCAATAGAAAATTTGACCTTCGAATAGAAGACTCAAGAAAAGCATAAAAAGGTAAAGAGGAGGTTAAAAATTTGTTATTCAATATGAACAGACTGTTTACATCCCTATAAGAAAGGATGATAATTGTTAATCTTGAGAACTGTACATTCATCATGCCATATAAAAGGGACATAGACAGGTAGATAGACAGACAGACGGATAGATAGATAGATAGATAGATAGATAGATAGATAGATAGATAGATAGATAGATAGATAGATAGATAGATAGATAGATGGATGGATGGATGGATGGATGGATGGATGGATGGATGGATGGATGGATGGATGGATGGATGGATAGATAGATAGATAGATAGATAGATAGATAGATAGATAGATAGATAGATAGATAGATAGATGGATGGATGGATGGATGGAGGGAAATAGTGGGTATAAAATTAAATGACGTGATGAGAAAAAAATGTGATTTAAGGGTGAGAAAGAATTGTAACGGGAGAAGAGAAAAGGAGGGGGTAGAAAAAAGTGAATTACATCACAGGAGGAGGCACAAAAACATATTATGATAGAGGGAAAGTGGGGATGGAAATGAGCACTGTTTGAAAATTACTCTCATATGATTTGATTCAAGGAGGGAACAACATACTCAGTTAAGTACAGAAATCTAACTTGCCATAGTAGGAGAGAAAAGTGAAAGAAAAGAGAGGGGAGGTTAAAAGGGAGGGAGAAGTAGTAAGGGAAAAGAGAAATAAAAGGGAGAGGGGGGTGATAGAAGGGAAGGACAACTGAGGGAGGCAGTGCTCAAAAATAAAATTACTGAGGAGAGGAAGAAAGAAAGGAGAAGTAAAAACATAGATGGGGGAAATAGGATGGACAGAAAGAAACAGATAGTTATCATAACTATGAATGTGAATGGCATGAACTCTCCTGTAAAACAGAGGTAGATAGCAGAATAGATTAAAAAGCATAATCCAACAATTGTTTCCAAGAAAAATCATTTAAACCTGGAATACCCACAGGATAAAGGTAAAAGTTTCGAGCAGAATATTTTATGTTTCAGATGATGTAAAAAAAAAAAAAGCAGGGGTAGCAATCCTAATCTCAGACAAAGCAAAAGCATGAATAGATTTAATCAAAAGATATAAAGAAGGAAATTATATCCTACTAAAATGCACCATAGGCAATGAAATAGTATTATTACTAAATGTATATGCACGAAGTGGAATAACATCCAGTTTGTGAGAAGTTAAGAGAGTTACAGGAATAAATAGATAGCAAAACTATACTAGTGAGGGACCTCAAGCTCTCCCTCTCTGAACTTGATAAATCTAACTTCAAAATAAACAAGAAAGAAGTCAAGGAAGTGAATAGAACTCTGGATAAGGTAGATATGATAGATCTCTGGAGAAAATTGAATGGGTATAGAAAGGAATGTACTTTTTTCTCAAAGTAAATGGAACATACACAAAAATTGATCATGTACTCAGGCATAAAAACCTCACAACCTACTGAAGAGAAGCAGAAATAGTCAATGTATTCTTTTAAGATCATAACACAGTAAAAATTATATGCAATAAAAGGCCATGGAAAGGTATACCAAAATTAATTGAAAACTAATTCACTTCACTTTATGTGACCTAAAGAATGAGTACATTAAACAACAAATCATAGAAACAATCAATAACTTTCATATTTCATATTTCATGCTTTCATATTGTTGATTCCTCCAATATTTACATAATTCTTCAATTCCAAAGATCACTTTCTACACTTCATTTCACTCACACTCCAGCAGTCAAAACTCACAATAATTGAAGTTCACAATAATTTGCATAAATGTATCTCTCCAAGTAAAATTCTACCCTATGGTCAACTTCTCTTTTTTACCTCCCTGCCATTCTCTTACTCACACCAAATCTTTGCTTTTTATCCCATTGGGACTTTCTTTCTTTTGAAAGAAGGTTTTTGATCTACTAATTCCAGCTTCACTTGCCTTCATAACCAGCCTTAACCTTAAGCACTTCCACCAATGTTTCAATTGTCAAAACTCTCATGGATACACTTCCATTATTTCACCATTACAAATGCTCACATGGTTATCCTTGAGTAAACCTTACTATCTAATTCATCATTCATGCTATTAAACTGCTTGGAATCACTGGATAGGGACAAAAACTGAGTTAATTTTATCAATTGTAAATTCATGGTACAAAACCTTAACTAATGCCTCATTGTTGCTGAGCACTTTTACTCTACTCTGATCAATTCAGTTTCTTACTCACCACAGGTAACTGTATTATAAATGCATTTATTTTCACATGTATTCCAATATTTCACACTCAAAATAGGAATTTTCTTCTTCATAGAAAATATTGAAATGATCTAGCTAACCTGAAAATTATGTGATAAATATGTATGTATGCATGTAGACACATATATACAAATATGTGAATATACATGCACACATATAATCAGTGGTGCAGTGGATAGAGCACCAGTGCAGGAGTCAGGACGACTTGAGTTCAAACCTCACCTCAGACAATTGACACTCCCTAGCTTGGGCAAGTCACTTAACCCCAATTGCCTCATCCTGGGTCATCTCCAGTCATTCTGATGAATATCTGGTCACTGGATTCAGATGGCTATGGAGGAGAAGTGAGGCTGGTGACCTTGCACAGCCCTCCCTCACTCAAAAACAAAGTCAAGTGTAAGTCATGTCATTATTTTTCTGATGGCATAGTCCTCTTCGGCAACGAAGGTTGAACACACACATGCAAACATATAATCAAATAGTAGGTTAAGATTTTTTTGAAACAAACTCTGTGAATCAGTAAATGTAACTTCTTCTAACTCAGGGTCTTCACTAAGATTTTAAATAAACCATACATTTTATATATATGTATATATATATATATATATATATGTATGTATGTATGTATGTATGTATGTATGTATATTCACTTGTACCAAAGCTGATAGTATAATGATTGGATTGAAGAATTTATATCAATCTACAAAAGGTCTTGAATCATCCCAATAACAAAGACAAAATTACCTTTAATAGTATGATTCCCCCCATATAAAATGAGAAAATGCATCTAGAATTAATAAAGAGCAAGAGTAACAGGTAAATCTGTAGGAATGGAGTACTGTCAAGTAATAGTCCTGTCAACCAAGCAAGACTCATACTAATTAAAGGAGTCACAATCATAGAAAACATAAATAACTGTAGACAGATATTGTCAGGTACAAGTAAGTATGATATTTCTCTCATATATTACAGAGTTGTGTTTAAAGTGTTATTATCTACTGATAATATATTTAACAGCTGTCATGCCAAAAATTAATGATTTTCAAGCTATACAGAGTAAAACATTTCAAAGTGTAGAGATCTAGAAGAAATTAACACCATGTAGCATCAGGATGAAGAGAATATCATTCTTTCTCCTAGAGGATGTCACTAAACAGCTTTTAGGGATCCTATAATTTCGCTGAGCTATGTAAAGAAATTAGGATATACATACACACACATATAAATGTGTGAACACATATGTGTATATGTGTATATGTGTATATGTGCACATGTGTCTACATGCTCTATTTAATAAGATGTGGACCATTGAGCAGGTGAGTAAATTAATTCCTGCTTGCAGGTGAATAAAATTTTGGTATGTAATATCATTATATGCATAGGTGTGTTTATATATGTGTGTGAATATGCAACTGGCATATATGTGTGCATATGTATGTATGTATATCCACATATACATGCACACATGCATATATACACATATATACACACATACATGTATGTATATTTATGTCAGGGTAGGTGGTTTTCCTAGTGTTATATCTTTCTGAACTTATTTCATTTTGTCCTCACAAGAGCCTAACAACAGGGGCACTAAAAGTATTATTATCCTTTGCAGATAACAAACCTAGCTTGACAATGTTAAATGGCTTTCCCATAAACACACAGCTAATAAATGAGGGAGATGGGATGTGAATCAAAATTTTCATGACTCATGGTCCAACATTCTATTTAGTATACCAAGTGATGTTACTGATAAGTGATTAACCTGCAAAAGGGTTAAAAACATCTGATTTAACAACTATTAGCCTGTCAATTAGAGTTGTTGTTATAAAAATACTTCATTAGTAGAGGCAGTTTCTTTATCTGGGGGATCCTTGTGCCAGTAAAATTATGAATATAGTTCCTATGCCCTATCTCTAATCTTATACCTATGAAAATTCTAATTTCACTTCAATTAGGTTTACCCTATTAAATATTTTCATTAGTCACCTCTAGTTAATTAATAAAAGCAATTCCCAATTACACCTGTAGTCTTTAGTATCCTAGACTAAGAAACAAATTTTTGTCTTTTTATTCTAAAATAATGTCTAAGTATTTACAACTGTCAATGCTCTTGCAGTCTTTGTCAGGGTTGCCAGTTAAACAGATGTCCACAGCTTAAGAGTAAATGTCAAGATGTGATTTCATAAATGATATTACTTACCAATAACAGAAGTTCACCATCTCAAAAGCAAGTACTCCTACATGAGATAAAACAGAGTAAGGTGACGTTTAAATAAGAAATTACAAAGAACTGAATATATTTGTATGAAAACTAGGTGGTAATTATTTTTTATGAGTTCACAAAGACTTAAGCATCCTGAATTTCCTTGAGATTTTTGTTTTTTACTCAATGACTCCATCAAGCAAAACCAGGGAAAGGTTATGTGCACTTTTCATAATTAACAACATAACAAAATAGTTTTGAAAGTATTATGTCTTTCTATCAATATTCAAATCTGTATCACTGGCATACAGATAAAGTGTTTTCTTTTTCCATAATATTATTGAGTTGCTATTCAATCCTCCTATGTCAACTTGTACTTTATTGAATTTTTAAGTCGATTAGTGTAGACACATTTTAAGAACTGTTATTTTTAGTTGCCGTATTTGCCTACATAAAGGTTAAAACTATGAACTGCCCCTGTGTTGTTGTTGTTTTTTTTCAAGTTGTAAGCACAAACAAGGAGGACATGGTTCATTGAATACAAGACAGAGCTGGGAGGGACTTTAGGATTTCTCTAGTCTAACACTCTCATTTTACATATGAAAATGTAGGACCAGAAAAAGAAAGTGATTTACCCAAGGGTACACAGCTCATGGATGGAAAAATTTTAGCCCAGATTCTTACACTTCAAATTTAACACATTTTGCACTTCATAACAGTGCCTGTTGGGTGCATTTTTTTCTGCTTTGAAAGGAGCTCATTTTCCTTTACTTCTACCATATTTTACCACATAATCCAGATTTTATGCCAATTTTATTTTGCAAAAAATGCTGGGTGCAACCATTCTGTGAAGCTTTTAAAAATGTGTTAGTTATTACTTAAAATTCATTTATTACTAAACTGTCTTTGGTGAAAGATTAGGATGCATGGAATACTCAGGAATATACTTTAAAATTGGGAACACGCAAGTCTTACCATATCATGTGACTCACTCATGGAAGCTTTGCCTACCTGGCTGTTCACTTTGTACCTAAACCTTGTTCATTGGGTTGAGTAACAATACCACTAGTAACGCATCACTCTAAATAAACCATGCAATTTGGCTTTCAGAAATATACTGACAGTGTCCATACAGTGAGAATTCTAGGCTCATGGCTTGAAATGCACAAGAGATAAATGTATATCCCTATGCCCCCAGTGGGTATGTTGCTGCTCTGTTTACCTTTTAAGCAGAATAAAGAACAGAATTACACCATGTTATGATAATGCGATGAAAGGTTATAAACCAATTTTGGGGCTGAAAAAAACAAGGTGTGATGATTATGCAGTAAATTAGGGTCTTCTGCCATTTGTTGATTTAACAAACATCTTATCTATATTCTTAAGCTGTGCAAAAACTTGCCATGGTTATATATATATATATATATATGTATATATATATATTCTAAGATAAGGAAAATGCATTGCTAAGCAAGTTTGTGAAATCTCTACTTGCCTCATTTTAAATTCTCTTTCTGTGTAATTGGAATATACCTTATCCCTAAAGTAAGCTATTTCACAGAACTTGAAAAAGTTTTTTTTTTTTAATTCCAGCATTCACTAAAATTTCATGTATAAAGCACTTACTTCTTCATTTGAGTTTACAACAACTTTTTTGACAGAGACACTAGAGATACTGTTATACCCAGTTTTCATGGGGTAATTGAGGCTCAGAATGGTAAGTGATTGTTCTCATAGGTTGGTAAATGTCAAAGGAGAGATTTGAACTCAAGTTTTCCTGACTCAAATGTCAGTATCCTTGCCAGTATGCTAGGCCACTCTTCCAGCTTGAGCTAATTTGAAAAGAGGTTCCAAATAGTGACTCCCATTGGCACGTAGTTTTATGAAGATAGGAATTTGCATGATGTAGTCTGCATGTAATGAGATGAGCTCTGGATCTGAAGTCAAAACCCCTGGGTTCAACTCCCACCCAAACACCTTACTTCCTTTATAGTCTAATGCAAAACTTTCACCTCTTTGGGAATCACCTCTTTGTGATGTAAAGCCATTGGCTTAGATAATCTCTAAGGTCCCTTCTATCTCTGAATCTATGATCAAGTGAATAAACAAAGTGCTCATACAGGGCATGGAGAGGTGAATAGGAGCTCTAAATCCTCTGCTCTTTCACCACTTCCAACAAAGGGGTGTCACCATCCAAAAATACCCAGATGACTTCAGCTGAATGAAATGCATAATTTAAGGAAGTAATACAGCCCTGATTCTGATCCTGATGTGGGATAAATACTGAAACCATCCATTTCACAGACATAATGCACTGTTTCCTTTTTAGAAAGAGTTTAAATAGCAGATCCACAGGTTCCACACCAACAACTTGCTCTCAAGCTTTCACAGAGGCAAAACACTGAGTTTTGTTACTGGACTTCCATATACATGCCCATCATCATCATAATAATAATAATACAGGAATTATTGGATGATGGGTCAGACTGCTGCAAATACCATCTTGACAAACCAAAGTATTTACCACTATTAAATGACAGTTTATCCCGTCTAGAACTTTCCAAGTGCAAATGCCAATTGGTCAAGGTGTGACTCTTTCCATGGATAGTTTCGCACATAGGAAAGGACCCTCCCAAGTTCACCTCATTCCAGGGAGCAAAACAGTAAGAAAAACATTCTTCATATTTCTTTAGGCTATTTCTCTTCCTTGAACATCTGCCATATGGGTAGCCACAATTGACTGTAAATCTTTCACAAAATACTACCTGGCATTCTTCAGCTTTCCTCATTCAGCATTTTTAAACATGCCCACAGCTGGTTTCCAGGAAGACTTCTTGCCATGTCTGGATGTAATTCATTTTGGTTAGTCATTACTGTCATTCCTTGTATTTCTATGCTTTCTTATCCCTCATCCTCTGTATCAGTAAGCACCCCAACATACACGGGGGGGGCTTGCTATCACAGGTTCTTATATCTGCATTCAGAAAAGAAAAGGCAACTTTTGAGGCGGTAACAATCACTTTAATCAAGCGCATGTATCAATCCTTTAACCAAGCACATATATCATTCACCTGCTTCAAGAGAGTCAGCACCCCAAACTTCAAAGAAAACACAGAGAAATCAAAAGATTAACAGACACAACTTCTTCTGTCTGAATTCAACAATAGTTCAACCCCAACTATCTGACCATAGCTACCAGAGAGGGAAGCATGACATCTGAGTTCTCAAAATGAAGGGGCTCCTCAGTGGCTTCCCTGAGTCCTCCTTTGGTCAAATAAACACTTCCATTCAGTAAGCCCCAAAGTAATCTACAAACATGGCTTCCTCTGCCTGACTATAATTCAACAGACAGGTACAGCTGTGTGACCATAGTTACCAGAGAGGGAAGCAGGACATCTGGGTTTTCAAAGCCTGGAGGCTCCTTAGCAGCTTCCTAGAGTCTGGTCAAACAAAAACTCATACAATCTGGCCATACACTTTTACAAAAACTAAGCCCCAAAATACAACCTCAACTCAGAGTATTTATACCTTTTTAGAACCAGAGGGCATCACAACCCTTTGATCCAGTGCCTCAGTAGAAAAAGCAAAAGGTACTTGGACCCTCCTACAAAACAACTCCCCCAATCAAGTTTCCCACAATGGGCAGGCCCAATAATGGGTGTGAAAGATCTTCTTTAATCACATTATTCAATTAGAGGCACTTCTGGTAAAACAAAAACAGCAAAAGATTTTAATGTGATTGCCATTACATCCTCTCACATCTTTTTGCCTCTTAAATCTTTTAGTATAAGTAGAGAAGTTGGCAGAAAGACCATTCCAAGAATAAAAGGACACTACAGAGCAGGATACTGAGAAATGAAACTGTAAGGAAGTAGAAATGATATGACTTATAAGTGGTAATGGAACAGAGAGGGCACAGATGCTGCCCAAAAAGAGTACAGCAGGATGTTTTGGATATAAAGAAGAGTAATAACAAAGAGGAACGATGAATAGAAATAAAGAAGGGAATGGGATGTGAGTTCGTCCTTCGTTGCTGAAGAAGACCATGCCATTCGAGAAATAATGACATGACTTGCACTTGACTTTGGTGTTTTGTTTTTTTTTTTGAGTGAGGAAGGGTTGTGCAGGTCACCAGCCTCACTTCTCCTCCAGAGCCATCTGAATCCAATGACCAGATATTCATCAGGATGACTGGAGATAGCCCAGGATGAGGCAATTGGGGCTAAGTGACTTGCCCAAGGTCACACAACTAGTGAGTGCCAAGTGTCTGAGGTAAGAGTTGAACTCAGGTCCTCCTGACTCCTGCACTGGTGCTCTATCCACTGCATCACCTAGCTGCCCTAAAGGGAATGGGATATCATAAATAAGAATGCATTCATATGTTAGAACAATAATTATCAGCCTTGGGTCCACAAACCAATATCAATCATCTTCTCACATTTGAGGTTCCATAAAAGTATTCACAATGAGTTGTGGTGTTCCTATGTCATTCTTACCATCTGAATTTTTTTTCTTCAGTGACTATGAGATTCTCTACTTCTGTGCATGTGCAATGAATTATCTGCTTCCATAACAACTAATTTCTCCACTCTGTCTCAATGTATCTATTTCTTCCATAGGTAGACTCAGTCCTAGCATGCTCTAAGACCATTTCTGGACTTGAATTGTTAGTTGTTATAGGAATACTGGCTCAAAAAAGGCTGTTTGTTTACAAACAAATTTCATTCTGGTATGCAATATAGCCTCATTGAGAGCAGGGCTTCTTTGTATATGCATTCCCAGTGCCTACCAGAGTGACTAACTCATGGTAGGTACTTAATAAATGCTTTCTAATTGATTTTAATTAATTGCTGCTAGTGTCACATGACTGTTTCTTAGAGCATTGGTGACAGTATGGGTCAAAATTACACTGGCAAGGACTTAAAACTTTCGACTGATTAAGCAAACAGGACAGTCTATAGGCCAGTAAACAGCTGCAGCAGCAGCCAACATCAGATATCTGGTGCTAACTCATATTTACTTTCTCCTCCTAATGTACTGTATTCAGAATTAAATATGGATCTCAAGCCCTCAGAGAGACAATGAAATACAACAAATAAACCAGCAGTTGGCAACAGACAGGTATTAGAATGTGGGTGAGGAAGAACAATGAGAAAGTAGGGCAGAAGGGAACAGGCAAAAGAAACAACTGGGAACCAACTACTGACACTCAGATTCAGGAGCATTATATTTGAAAAAAATGAAAGTGCAATAAAGAATTTACTAGCTCAAATTCCAGAGCAAAGTCAAAGGTATTCACACATGAAAAGGCAGTCACTATTTTGAGAAGGAGCTTAGGCACAAGAAACAAAACCAGAATCTAGTTACTGACACTAGGTTACAGTGTTAAAGTTGAAATTTGTCAGCTAAAGATCTCTATGTACTTTCACAATTTAATATTTACTTTAACATTCTTTTTTTTGGAATTCCTAATTCTCTCCCTTTACACTCTCCCTGATCCATTGTAAAGGCAACACACGTGTTATCAATTATACATGTGTAATAATGCAAAATATATTTCCATATTATGCATTGTGCAAAAAAAGGTAAGAAAAATAAAGTGAAAAAATTTTGCTTCAACCTACATTCGGACTCTATCAATTTCTTCCCTGAAAACAGACAGGATTTTTCATAGTGGCTTCTTTGGAATTGTTGTGGATCATTGTTTTAATCAGAATAATCAAATCATTCATATTTCATAATTATGTAACATTGCTCTTCCTATGTACAATATTTTCCTGTTTCTACTCACTTCACTTTGCATCAGTTCATATAATTCTTCCTAGGTTTTTCTGAAACTGCCTTTCTAGTTATTTCTTACAGAACAATAGCATTGCTTCACAATTATATACCACAATTTAATCAGTCATTTCCCAATTGATGATAACTCTCTCAATTTCTAGTTCTTTGACACAACAGAAAGGGTTGCTATAAATATTTTTGTACATATATGTCCTTTTGCTTTTTCCTTTTATTTCTAGCATAAATACCTAGTAATTGTGTGTGTGTTCATCCTTCATTGCCAAAGAAGACCATGCCATCAGAGAAATAATGACATGACTTGCACTTGACTTTGTTTTTTTGGGGGTTTTTTTGAGTGAGGAAGGGCTGTGCAGGTCACCAGTCTCACTTCTCCTCCAGAGTCATCTGAATCCAGTCACCAGATATTCATCAGAATGACTGGAGATGACCCAGGATGGGACAATTGGGGTTAAGTGACTTGCCCAACGTCACACAGCTAGTGAGTGTCAAGTGTCTGAGGTGATATTTGGACTCAGGTCCTCCTGACTCCTGCATTGGTGCTGTATCCATGGCACCACCTAGCTGCCCATATAGCAGTTGCATTGTTAGATCAAAGGGTATGGCCAGTTTTACAGCCCTTTGGGCATAGTTCTAAATTGACCTCCAGAATAATTAGAGTTCACAACTCCACTAGCAGTCCATTACTATACCAATTTTTCCACATCTTCTCCAGTATTTGTTATTTTCCATTTCTGTCATATCAGTCTATCTGATAAGTGTGAAGCATTATTTCAGAATTGCTTTAATTTGCATTTTTGTAACCAATAGAGCCTTAGACTATATACATGACTTCATACAATTGTAGGTAGCTTTGATTTTCTTCCTTATGAAAACTGCCTATTCATATCCCTTTTTCAATTTGTCAACTGGGGAATGACTCATATTCTAATAATTTAACTCAGTTTTCTAAATAGTGAAGAAATGAGGCTTTTATCAGGGAAACTTGCTGTAAAATTTTCCCCTAGTTTTCTTGTTTTCCTTCTAATCTTGGTTTCATTGATTTTGTTTATGCACTTAAAAATAATGTATCATGGCATTTTTTTTTTATTTTTTTTCATTGTTCTGACTTAGTTTTATTGTTTCTTGATATCTTGTGAAGTCCTTAGCTTCTACTTGCCCATTATTAACCTGTCAGGAATTCTTTTCTTCAAGGACTTTTTTACCTTTCTCCCCTTTTATATAATGCTGCTTTTTATGGAGTTGTTTTCTCTAGTGTGTTTTTGGCATCTTTTTACCAAGCTGTTAATTCTTTCCACAATTTTCTTGAATTGTTCTCACTTCTTTTCCCAATTTTTCCTCTAATCACTCTCATTTGATTTTTTTAAATGCTCAATTTTATCTCTTTAGCTCTTTTGAGACTTCTTACTGGACCTGTGTCTAATCTGCACTGTTTTTTGTTTGTAGATGCTTTTATGTCATTGCATTCTGATTTGAGGTCTTGAGTTTCCTTATTACCACATTAGTTTTTTGTGTGATCATTTTCGTTTTGTTGTTTTATCATATCTCCAGCATATTTCTTGACTTTTAATTTAAGTTATATTTGAGCCCTGCTCACCTCTCTGGGGTGAGAATGGGAAAATCACTGCCCCAAAATTCAGGCTTTTTTATCCTATTGTTTTAATAGCTATTTCTGGAGGTCTCAAAGTTTTCAGCATTTCAGAAATGGTATGATCTGGGAATAGGCATGGTTACTATTCTCCTGGTCTGGGTTCTGCTCCTTACCTAGGAAAGGCCCCTACTCTCTTTCAACAACAGGATCCCTTTTCTCCATTGAAATTGCTACCATAAACTTGGGCCTATGCTAGCTTTCTGCTTTGGGACAACAACCAGGGCCACTGCTCCCTTGCCACCTAAAGTGCCCCTCTCTACTTTAGAACTACACCCCAGACCCGCAACCTGGATATGTTGATGACAGTGAAGTTGCCAAATGGCACCTGGTCCTGTGCCTAGTCCCCATACTGTCCAACCCCCTTACCTAGATCCTGTAACTGTTGATACAGCTGCAGCTGCTGCTATTACTACTACTACTACTACTACTACTACTACTACTACTACTACTACTACTTTCATGGCTGCAGCCTCCATTGCCCACAATTGCTGCACTATATTCCTTGCTGGCCCCCATCTTAGTGCCACAAACCACTCTTTCTGACAACCCAAGTTGTCTTACAATTTCAGAAATTATCTTAACCTAAAGTTTTGGTGGCTAGGGCACTCTAGAATTCAATAAGATGAGTTACTTTAAACTTGTTTGGAGAGGACTTTTGGGAGAATTCACCTAGAATGTTCTCTCTATACCATCTTCATTCCTCTTATCACTTTCTTAAATCTTGATAATCAACAATCAATTATTTTGATGAAAACCTTGATTTGTAATGTTTGTCAATTATTGTGATATAAATACTTATACTGAAAAATTACAAATTACTTTTCAAGTTAGTTTGAAGTGGCTCTAATATAACCCTGCTCTTTTTTTCCATTCAAGATCCAACATGACCACCACTAGTCAGCTCTAACCATGAGATCTTCTACTTATTAAGTTGACAAGGTTGCCTCTAAGACCAGACATTTCTGATTTAGAATTGTTATTTGGTCACCTGTACTCAGTAAGTTAATGAAAAAAGAGGCTCTCAGGAGCCCAAAACTTAAAATCAGGTTTAGGGTTAGCACATCTAAAACCACATATGTATTTTCATTGCTAAGTGTTCAAAGTTCAATATTTATCCTGGAGTGCTAGGTCAAAAAGGCTTGACAGGATCTACATGTAGAAAAAGAAAAAAAGCAAGAACAGTTCCTCTTGGCTTTGTGTTTGATTTCATTTGATTCATCTTTAATGTGTCTTCTCTCAACATGCTTTTGGTTGTCATGATGGACAGGATGAAGCTACCACCCAGAATTTTTGTGTGTGTGTCATCCTAAATCCCCAAATTCTTTAAAAGTGCATGAGTTGTCTTTTGTTTTTTTCCATTCGTGTCCTGAAAGTAGAGCAGAGCAATGCAATGTGCAGCCTACATGGTGGTTGCTGTTGCATAAGAGGGAAGGCACTAATACCTTAGGGTTCAAAACAAGTTTCATGTAGGATATGTATTTGGAGCTGAATTTTGAAAAAAAGTGAGGATTCTAAAAATTAGAGACAAGTATGGAACTCATTCTAGGTTCACAGGATAAGTTGGACAAATACACAGAAATGAGAGATGGAATGGTTTGTGTGAGAAATTGGTAGAAATATGATTTAGCTAGGCCACAGAGCGTACTAAAGAGAGTGATGAAAATAAGATTAGAAATTTATTCTAGACACGGGTTTCAAAGGAATTTGCACTTTATGTTTCATTGAGAAAAGGAATGATATGACCAGATCTCCTTTTTAAGAATATGATCTTGGCAGTTATAAAGAAGAAATCTGAAGAAAAAAACTATGCTATTGTTAAATTTTATTGAATGATTCAGGTTTATCTATGATCTTTCTCCTTTATTCAGTCTTTAACACTGGATTACAATTATCTGCAACTTAGCAATTAAATTTGGCTACAATTTGGTCAGTCAAAGTAATATTATATTAATTATGGCATGCTAATAAAATATAACTAAAATGAAGTAGAGAAACAGAACTTAAGTGGTTGGTGTTTCTTTCTGAGTATTTCCTGTGGTCTGAGAAGAAAGAAGGTAACAAATTAAGATGGTGAATAGGGAGCTAGAACTCAAAACTTTTTGAAGCAAAGAAGACCTGAGCTCAAGTTCTGCCTCAGACCTTTACTAGCTTGTAACCCTGGGAAGTCATTTTACTTCCCTCAGCCTCAATCTCCTTAGTTGTAAAGTAAAGGTAATATGATTCATGAGCAACTGGATAGTACAGCAGATAGTGTATGGGGAATGGAGTCAAGAAGACTGCTCTTCCTGAATTAAAATCCAGGCTCAGTTACTTATTAGCTGCTTGATTCTGGGTGAGTTCCTTAATCCTGTTTGCCTCAGTGTCCTTATCTGAAAATGATCTGAAGAGGGAAGTGGAAAACCAGTTCGGCATCTTTGCCAAGAAAATCCCAAATAGGGGTCACAAAGAGCCAGACACACAATGGAAAAAGAATAAACAACAACAAACAAAAGAGTCCTAAGAACCTTCACAGGGTTGTTGTGAAGATCAAATAAAATCATTTATGTAATGTTCATTGCCAACATTGGTGCACTACAGAAATGTGAGCTGTTATCATTGTGATGGTTACTAAAGAAACAGATATCAAAACTCCAACAAGGAGGATTACTACCTAAATCTCATCTAGAAAAGGGGGATTTGATCTTATCAAATGGCACAACAAACCTAAGGAATACTAAAGAATTAATGTGTCCTTTGTTGTGTGAGGCTGGTATTTTGACCTCAAGTATATACATGGCAAACAAGAACTAATTCCCCACTAATGTCTTGTAATCCTGACAAATAGCAATAAATCTCAACAGAGTACCTATGAACTCAAGTTTTATTTATTCTATGTAGGCCTTGATAACTTTAAATATACATTCAAAGACCTTATGGTTATTATGTGTTCATTGTTTATTCTAGTTGCTTGCAAGGCAACCAGTAACCAACTGCACATATTCTATTATTTCAGAATATTTTACTTAATCAAAAAGGTTGGAATCAAAAGTATATATGTTTCCAAAATAAAACAGATTCATTTAGTAAGCTTTGTGTATGAAACACTTATGTCCTTCAGTCTTTTTTTAAAAAAACAGAAAATATTTTCAGTCATCATTCAGTACAATCAAAGGAATTTCTTTGAACATAGTTCTTGATGGCATGCCTTCAATATGCCTTTTAATATGAAGTTTGGTACTTGGAGGGGTGTGAGGAAAGGAAACAGCATTCTTTATAAACAACCCATTCATTTAAAAAGTAAAACATGTGTTTGGATGGAAAGCAATCATGCTCGCGTGATCCATGTAAGACACAAGTTCTTTTGTAGCAATCACAAGATGTGTTCTCAAGAATGTGAGTCTTATTAAAAGAAAACTTGGCAAGAACCCAGGTGAACATACAACACTACTAAAACACCTGGTTTTTGCAGGATCATTCCTGGCTCCACCTGGAAAATCTGCCTTTTCTAAAAAATTCTGTGACCTTACAGCAAAAATCACCATCCATCATTTTCCTCTTTTTAAACACTTTTCCTCAAAAACAGTTCAACTTGATTCTGAAGAAAAGTGAGACCAGAATTCAGCGAATGGGCAATATCCAATGCCAATCAAAAGTAATCATTAAATTCAAGACCTTATAAGATAACCAGAATTTTCATGTTACCTCTGTGGCCTATTACTTATTTCTACCTCTTATGAACTTCCAACTGTCAAACCCCCAGTTAACGTTTTCCAGGAAGTGCCTGATTATTCCATTTCTCCTCCTTCCTATTACTGGTTGCCTATTCCATCCTTTCCCTAGTATTATCCCTCTAATCATCCACTTTCTAACCCTTCTCCCAATATGCTCATAATAATAGTATCTATGAATATTTAGAGGTTCTGTGATGTCATTGTTAAGGGTATCCCCACGCCACAAGAAGATCCATGTCCTTTCCTTGCATTAATATATAGTTTCATGTGATTCTATGACAGAAATACCAAGTGGTTGCCAAATTTTCTGATGGTTAGCTTCTCTGAATTTAACTGAGCTGGTCCTCTGACAATAAATATACAGCCATTTCCAAGTTGACTATACTTGTCAAAACAGTTTCCATCGGTATATAATTTAAAAATCCAAGGTCACTATGATAGCAGGAACCATGATAAATAAGTCTCACTTTTATTAAGGATTAATTGTGTTATCATTTACATAATTCCTTAAGAGTATGGGATACTTGTGCACATTATTGCTTTTCATCTTCATAGCATCTCAGCAAAGTTAGCCCTGTAAGTATTTCAATATTTTGGCACTATGGGATTTTATGCATATAGGTGGCCTTTCCATGAATGCAAGTTACTATCTCTGTGAAGCTAAGTAAACACTCTTCCTGAGCATCTTTAGACAAAATTCCATCACCTTGAAACCAGAGTGGTGATGAGTCTTTCTTTTTCTCTTTCTTTTTTTTTTCCACAGGGATAGGAGGAGGAAGAGTAGGAGGGAAATGGAAATTCCTATTAAAAATGTCTACCAATTCCTGATAAATTTGGACAGTCATATTTTTACAGGTAAATGTAATTTTTTTTCAATGCCATTCAACCAACATATAAAATTTCTCTTACTTTTAAGTTACAGCGTAAGGTGTTGGGAACACAAAGACAAAAATAGTTTTTGTCCCAATAAAACTCACTGCATGATATAATTACATTCTCAGTGTTTTTCTTTCCTTTTCAAAAATTAGAGACATTATTACTTTTGATGTGTAAAATTCATTTATTGTCTTATAATCAAATGTACTTATTTTGCTTTCTGTACTTTGTTAAATTTGTTTAATAGATCATAATTCATCTTTTACTACATTTTTATGAATAAATAATTCATTTCTCTTTGATTTCAAAAATATTTTTGTATATTTCATTCATTTATGCACTTAGAAGCTACTGCATTGTATAATTGTGAAGGGCTTTTCCCTTTGAGAGACAAGGAATAAGCATATTTAAGATCTTATTGCTTTATAAGCTGCTTGTTATTATATGATTATTCAGATGACATACTTTACAGGAGAAGCTACCTACTTATTTTCAATGATATTTATAAGTCAAATCAAAATTTGTGATGAAGTGGTATCATTTAATCAAATCTCTATGTTCTTTTGCTTTCACTATTCCAACGAAGTCCAGACTCACGAGAATAGTGAGTTCTGTGGATTTCAAAAGAGTCATGGAGAATTGAATGAGGAAGAAAGTAGCATAAGCATTTAGAAATATAAGTATTATTGTATCATTCTCATTTTACATTTGAGGATACTGAAATCCTAAACATTCAGTGACTTAGGAGGTAAACATAAACTCAACTCAGATCTTCTGCCACCCGGGCAAAGTTTTTATTCCACTATACAATATTACTTCTTTACTTTCCCTTCACTCCTTCCTTAAGAATTACCTTCCTCTAACCTTCTCCTCATGGGCTATTTTCCAAATGCTAGAGCAACAGTTAAGTAGCTAATGCAGATGCTGATGGTTCAAATGCCTAAGAAAAATGAGTCCATTTCAACACATTCTGCTTGACATTTTCTGCGACCTGTGTTCTGAATTCTGGTGTCTTCTAAGGTAAACAATGTTCTCAAAAGCTGGATTGCTATCTAGCTAATTTTATTAATGACAAACCTATGATGAGGCAGATGGTGAGACAGTGGATAGAGTGCCAGACCTGAAGTCAGGACTCATCTCCTTGAGTTCAAATCCATCTTCAGTAAGCAGCTTTGTGACTTTGGGTAAGTCACTTAACCTTATTTACTTCAGTTTCATTTACAAAATGAGCTAGAGAAGAAGATGGCAAAAAGACTCTAGCATCTTTGGCAAGAAAACCCCAAATGGGATCACAAAGAATTGGACATGACTAAAATAACTCGGCAAAACTGATGAATAAAAACAAAAAATGGACCAAGGTAGAGAAGTTGCCTTGAGAACTAAGGATTATTCTGTCATGGGATTTGACATTTGCTGTGTACAAACTATATAGACATGAAATGGCCATCATTGTGCTATGTGAAACTCAGTTCTTAAAGTCATCTCAGGGGACTCCAAATTAATTCAATAAACATATATTAAGTGACTCCTACATACAAACTTCTCTACTAAACTATACTCCAAAGCAGGGACATGTTGATAAAATGTGTAACAATCATTTTCTCTGGGAGTAAGGGGAATGCATACACAACAGATTTTCAAATTAAATTGACAGTATTTTCATTTCTCCCACCAGTTTCTTAAGTCTAGACAATCAAGAAGCAGCAAACCTATGAAAATTTATAGTATTGCTTATTTCCAAGACACAAATGTTCATATTGAAAGTACAATAGCGAGCTATTGTAAGCTGGTTCAAGTGGGCTCTAGTACATCCCTTTCTAAATATATAAAGATAAACAAAGAATGACATTTGGTCACAAAGAGTTTATGTTCCATAGTGTTATAAGTCATGATAACTATTATTCCAATTTGGTGAGGGGAAGGTTGGGGCACAGCTACTGAAATTTTGAATCATCCTTACATTTTGTCAACATTAGATTCCATAGAAAGCATTCATACTCTGATAAATATGAGTGGAGAAAAATGTCAAAGTGGCCTGAGAAATACAATTTTAAAAATTCAGTAATAAAGGAATAAAATCAAAAACTTGGAAACTATATTAAACAGTGGTGAGTTTAGGGTTTTAATGGGTTTTTTGTTTGTTTTGTAAGTAATGTTTCCATTTCTTTCCAAACCTTTCACATCTTCACCTCCATCTGCTTTATCCTCTAACTACACTGAATATTATATTATATTATATTATATTATATTATATTATATTATATTGATTATAACTATACAGATAGATGGATAGATAGAAAGATAGATAGAAAGACAGACAGACAGACAGACAGACAGACAGACAGACAGACAGATAGATAGATAGATAGATAGATAGATAGATAGATAGATAGATAGATAGATAGATAGATAGATAGATAGATAGGCAGTGTATTGCAGAGGGAGAAAAAACTAGGTTTGGAGTACAGTACAACACGGTGGCTTCTAATCATAAATTGGCTACTACTTAGGTCTTTGGGCAAGTCATTCAAACTCTCTGTGAGACAATCTTCTCATCTGTAAAACAAGGGAATGAATTACATGACTTTAAAGGTCCTTCCCAGTTCCAAACCTTTGACCTATTTGCTATACTTTCCTACCTCCATGTTTTTGCTATCTCCATTATCAGTATGCTGGACATGGTATGACAATATTTCTTTCCCTATTTCCCACCTGTTGAAAATCTACCCTTGCTTCAAAATGTAATTCACATCATATATTTCCTTTGAGGTCACATTTCATATTTCCAGTTGAAAATCATTATTCCAGACTCCAGCCTCACATGGTACCTTCTTTTTAAAATGTGTCTGTGAGTGTGTGTGTGTGTGTGTGTGTGTGTGTGTGTGTGTATACACATGATCAGGTCTGCACACAACGTTGGTCAATCTGATCAAATCCTTTGATGCCGACAGTCATGAAGGCTTGTGGAAAATCAAGGCAAAATGTGGTTTCTCAGAGAAGTTTATCTGTATTGCATGTCAGTTTCATAAGGGCATGATTGTTCAGGTTCTGAGTAATGGATGATGCTCTCATGATTTCCATGTCAGGAGTAGAATGAAGCAGGGCTATGTGTTTGCTGATTTTTTTATCATAATGTTTTCAGTGATGTTGTCAGAAGCTTGCAGTGAGGACAAAAACGGTGTCATGATCAACTGTCATACTGACAGTATATTATTTAAACTGATAAAAGGTAATAAGCCAAGACTAAAGTGAAGGGAGAGTGGTGCATAACTTTTTGTTTGCAGTTGATTGTGCTCTCAATGTAGCTTCTGACGCTAAGATGCAAGAGAAAATAGATTGATTCTCTGCTAGTTGTGTTAATTTTGTTCTGATAATTAACACCAAGAAAACAGATATTCCCAACCAGACAACATCTCATCATCCATATGTGGAACCATTGGTTGCAAAAAATGGAGAAAATTTTGAATGCTATGGATAAATTAACTTACCTTAGTGGTATACTTTCCAGCAAAGTACATGTAGATAATGAGATTGACACATGCATTGTCAGAGCTAGTTCAGTGTTAGGAAGACTCTGAGGAGAAATATGGGAGAGTAAAGGTATTAGACTATCTACCAAACTGAACATCTAAAGAGTAGTTGTGCTGACCTCGTTGTATTCCTGTGAAATATGGACAGCATACCAGTGCCGTGCCAATAAACTGAATAATTTCTATTTGAATTGTCATATGAAGATTCTGAAGATTACCTGACAAGATAAGGTACTGTATACTGAGGCCCTTTCTCAAGCTGAATAGTGAAGCATTCAAACTCTACTGCAGAGAGCACAATTCTGATGGACTGGCCAAATTGTTCATATACCAAACGCATGTTTGCCTAAAAAACTATTTTACAGAGAACTCATGCAAAATTAGAGCCTACATGGTCAGAAGAAGCAATACAAGCACACTCTTAAGGTATCTCTGAATAGCTTTGGAATTAGTTGTGAGATATGAGAGACACTAGCAAATGCCCTCACAGCATGGTGTGCCTCCATCAAGAAGACACTGTGCTCTATAAGTGAAGCCAAATTTCAGTTGCTCAGATGAAATATGAGATGTACCAATTTAGAGGCATCTCCATTCCAAATATTCATATGGATTATCTCTGCCCAATCTGTGCTATGAGCTTCAGTTGATCTAACCAACTACAGTTGGATTCATTGTATCTTGACTCCAACATAGTGATATAATTTTGGTCCTCCTTGAGAATAAATGACAACAACCAACCAATCATTGAGGGTCAGAAATATGCTTGTTTGTTTATTTTATATTTTTGTCCTCAATATTAGAATAGTGTGTTTAAATAAAATTTTGACTATCCAAAAGGGAAATACAAAAGGGAAATACAAAATAAAACACTGAGATTTTATGAGCTATGTGACCCTTTGGCAAGCCTCTTAAATTATCTGAGCCTCAATTTCTTCATACATAAAAAAGAAGATCATAGAAAGTATTTAACAGATTTATTGTGAAAATCTAATTAAATAAAGTGTAGTTTTACCAACTTGGAAGTCCTATGTAGCTACTAGTTATTGTTATTTTTTTTTGTTGCAATTGCTGCTGTTGTTATTGCTATGGAAGAGTGTGTAGTGTGGTGTCAGGTATGCTGGCTTCAAGTTACGCCTCAGAAACACAGTTACACCTATGTAATTGAAGTGCGATGCAAGTCATTTAACCTCTCAGTGGCTCAATCAACTCTCTAAGACTATAGACTAGAGTAAGTGCCAATCTACACTGCTAAGGAGAATTCCTTAAAAGGAATTCTCTATGCTGATAAAATCAGTTCATGAGACAGCAAGGGGTACAGCAGATAGAGTACCAGCCCTGGAGTCAGGAGGATCTGAGCTCAAATGTGGCCTGAGACACTTGACATTTACTAGCTGTGCGATGCTAAGCAAGTCACTTAACTGGAATTGCCTCATCAAAAACAAATCAATTTCATTTTTTAAAATTATTATTATTTGTTAAGATGTAGAGACAGCAGCAATCTATTGGCAAAAGTCTTTCCTTAATGGTAATGTGGTAAAAGGTTATGAACAAACAATTCTCAAAAAATATTACAAAATGCTATCAGTCATATGAAAGAATGGTCCAAATCACTAGTAGGACAAACGTAAATCCAAATAAGCCTGAGATTTTACCTCACTTCCAGAAAACTGCCAAAGATTTCAAAAGATGGGAATAAATTAGATGGAGCCATTGTGGAAAGTCAGATACTTTATACATTGTTGGTGAAGTTATGCATTGAAATAACCATATATTGAAATTACACAAATATAAAGACCAAAATCCCTCTACCACTTAACCCATAAATTCAACTGCTGAGCATTTATCTCAAGGAAGCAAATGATGAAAGAGAAATTCTTCATATCCTAAAATATTTATTGCATCACTCCTTATGATAGCAAAGGATTAGAAACAAAGTAGATCTCCATTAATTAAAGAATGAATTAAAAAACAATTTGCAATATATGAATGTAATAAAATATTATTTTGCTATGAAAAAAAACAAATATAAAGAAAATGGAGAAACCTTAAATGATATGAAGGAAAGTGAAGTAAGAAAGATCAGGAAACAAATACATGTAGTGTTTGCAACAACACAGAAGAACAAAACAACACCAATCACACAAAGCTGAATATTGTGAAATTATGATGCCCAGTCTAAACTCAAAGAAAAGGTAAAAGAATACATATCTCGGTACCTCCTTTGCAGAAAAGAGAGCCTCGTGGGTATGGAATATTGTATGGGATATCAGATTTATTTTGACAAATTGTTTGTTTTTGAGAAACTTCTTTTTAAGAATTTTTTGCTGTTTCTATAATGGATGCTTGTCTGAGAAGAGTAATGGGGAGGTGCATGGGGAAATTTTTGTGATTCAAAAACAAAAGATATCAAAAATCTACCAAAAAAAAACCCCAACAAATAGTGTTTTTCCATGACAGAACATATCAAATAAGGTATCTATCAAATGAGATAATGCATGCAAAGATCTTTGTAAAATCAGAAAAGTTTCTAAAACCTAGCTATCATCATCATTTCCACAGAAATATTTAAATAGTTTGAATACATAAGAAAATTGATTATCATAGGGAATTCCAATGCAACAACTTCTCAAATCATTAGAATTATCAGACAGAAAAAAGTTTCATATACAGATACTTAATAGATTATACCATAATTAATCAGCAGAGGAAAAAAAATGAGATAGAGGTAGTCATGTGTGGAGCTAACTACAGAAAAGTCATTTTCAAGATTCAATCAGTGATTGAACTAGACACACAAGCTAGGCATAGCAAGATGGCTTCTAATATACACTGATGTCTTAACTTAATGCATGACCATTTTTATACCCAAGCTCAGCATAGCTTGTCTAGGCAAACAGTTGATGTCAAATATAGCCATTATCATGTTTCAATTTATTGTTTTATAATTTAATTTATTATATTTTAACATTTATTTTACAAAAGCCTATTTTCTCTTTCCAATTACCCCACCTTATTAGGGAAAAATAAGATAAAGAAAAGGGTTTTGGTTGTCAACAAGCATTTATTTGTTAAGAGCATTTATTATAACAGGCACTATACTAGGCAGTAGGAGCAAAAAGAAAGTCTCTGATCTCATGGAGTTCTCAGGAATATATACGTATATATTCCAATAAGTATACACAAAAAAAGTATATAACAACGGCAAAATAATTTGTTGCCAAAGATACTAGTGACTATAAAGATCAAAGACTCATACTAGATAGAAGATTTGAATTGGGACCAGAAGATCTGAGTTTGAATTCTGCCTTGGTTATATGTTAGCTATGTAATCCATAGTGGCTCTTCCAAAACTTTTTAGACCTCCTCAAACCACTTGTGGTTCCCTTATCACTAATTTCTCAATTAAGAACATTGTCTCATCTTTTACATGCTACCCCAATCTTCAAAAAAAATCATCTGTATATCTGCTTATCCCTACTAACTATTGTCTCATATCTCTCTTGTTCTTTATGGCTAAAGTTTTTTGCAAAAAGCTTATACAATTGTCTTCTCTCTAGGTTTTCAAGATAATACTCTTTCCTGGTTCTTCTCCTACATATTTGAGCCTATTCTTAGTCTCCTTTACTGAATCTTCATCCAGATCCTGCCCAGCAATCATGGTGCCCTATAGGGGTCTATTCTGGTCCTATTCTCTACTTCCTCCATACTATCCCCTTGGTTATCTCAATAAAGCTCATGGATTCAATTACAATTTCTATGGTACTAATTCTCAGATCTACTTATCCAGTCCTAACCTTTCTATCAACCTCCAGTTTTGTATCTTCAACTACCTTTTAAATATCTTATACTGCATATGCAATAGATATTTTAAACTCAACATTTCAAAAACTGAACTCATCATCTTTCCCCAAAAAATTATCCCTTTTTTTCCAAACTTTCCTATTGCCATCAAGATATGAACTAATCAGCCTAGATTCTGACCTTCCCCCAGTTTCCTTTCCAAATCCTCCTCCCTACATCACTCTAAGAAAAGAACAAGGATATATCTTGGAATAAGGAAGAGAAGACATCAAGCCTCCTATTCCTCTACTTTTGACCTCCAGTCTTCATTTTAGTACCAATGTCCCTAACCCCTTTCCTTCTTTTAAACAGGATCTTCCAATCTCAGTTTTTTCATATTTCTACTGGACAAGGGGACAGCAAGAGAATTTGTTAATGATGAAAGAGGTATGGAGCACCTAAATTCTAGCCTAATATTGGCCTTCTTAGATCCCTTTTCATCAATTGTCTAGTATTTGGGTTGGGGGTGTGAGCCTCATAAGAGGGTCAAAGCGTTGAGAAGTCTCATTCCTAATCTTTGGGTTCCTAGAAGATAAAATATAAACTTATTTTTCACCCCTCAAATATTTCATCCTCCCTGTCCACCAGACTGACAATCTAGGTATCATCTTAAACTCCTCACAATCTCTCAAAACCTATATCCAACATGCTGTCAAAGTCTGTTGATTTCACCCTTCTAACATCTCTTGAATACACTGCCTTTTTTTCACTCATACTGCTACCATTTTAGTGCCTGCTCTCATGTCCTGATATCTGGACTATTTAAATAACCTGCTGGTTGGTCTATTCTCATTCTGTTGAGGTCCACACAATTCTAAGACTTCATTCAAATTTTACCAACTCAAGGATAGGATAAAGAAAAAAGCTGCCAATCCATTTATTAGTGCAAGGAGGGAAAAGAAGGCCAAGAAATGGGACTTTATTTTCAACATGAGGCTACAAGGTTTACTGAAGAAGCTCGAAATTAAATATATGCCATATGTGTATGAATAGATATATCTTTTTTGAAGGAAATATTAAAAAGTAAATGGTTCCAATGATTGGTTCTAAATAAGTCCAGCTGCTCTGTCCTTGGCAGTGATTTTTAATAAATGAGAATACATGTCAGAATTTTTGGGAAACAGTTCAATAAAATCATGGCAACTTAATAGTTCTTTTAACTGAAAGAGATTATGTCAATGGACTATCTATTAGAAAAGGATTTTGAGGACAAGAATTGGTCAACTTGATCCACATGTTTGGTGCAAATGTCACTGCTGTTACAATTATACAAAAGTTCAGCACATATTAAATCTTGCATATAAGGTGAGAGCTTTGTAGTTCAGGGATATCCAGGAGACAAGCAAATGGAACATTTTGATTAAAGAGCTTAAATCATTCACAGGTGCAGGAGGAAGGATTATCAGATTATTATTTCACGTGGAACACGTTTTCCCCCACATAATGTCATGTGCAATTTGTTTGTTTTTAACATTTTTAGCTTTTCAAAAACCACTTATATTTTTATTCTTCACTCATTCAGTGAAACATAGGATAATTGTTTCACTAGATTATAGGATTTAGAATAAAAATAAACCTTAGGGATTTAACACAATTAAGCAAATATTTATTAGTCAATCTTTGTTTAGGTACTTGGTACATTAAGACCAAAAAATGGCTAACATATGGTTATCATAGGCAGCTAAGTGATGGAGTGGATAGAGGTCTGGGCATGGAGTCAGGAAAATGTGAGTTCAAATCCTGCCTCAGACACTTACTAACTGTGTTACCCTAGGCAAGTCACTTAATGCTGTTTGCCTCAGTTTTCTCATCTTTTAAATGAGCTGGAAAAGGAAATGGCCAACCACTCCAGGATCTTTACCAAGAAAATACCAAATGGGATCTCAGTCAGACACAACTGAAAAAGACTGAACAAAACATATAGCACTTTAAGTTTTCCCAAATCATACATACATATTTATGTATGTGTATATGTATTTATATATATATGCATATATGTATATGGAAGTACATATGTGTGTTTTGATCTTGACAATAACCCTTGGACATTAGGGCTATTGTTAGTCTCATTTTACCTATGATCAAAGTGAAGCAGAGGGAGGTTCAATGATTTGCCCAAAGTCACAGTAAGTGTCTGAAGTAGCATTCAGTTTCAGGTCTTCCTGACACTATGTCAAGCATTCTATTAACTACACTAGGTTGCCTCTCACGCATAAAACTAAACTGTCCCTGACCTCAGAAACTTGTGTTCTATTGGGACATACAGTGTACACTATTTGATGGAGTAGAAAGCACTGAATAAACAAGAGAATCGGGATTAGCTTCATGTATGGAGGGGGGAGGGGAGAATCTGAGCTGTCTTCAAGGAAAGAAGGAAACCTAAGAGATGAATTGGAGGGTGGAACGTTTTCCAAGCATGGGAGAAAGAACAAAAATAGCACAGAAATTTGATCTAGAATTTCAAATCTATTCCTTTGGTTAGGATGTAGAGTGTTTTACATGGAGGATTAGATAGCTCTAGAAAAGTAAAGCCAGATCATGGAGGACTTTAAATCCTGGACTGAGATTATATTTTTCTCTAGGAGAAATAAAGAACCATGGAAGATTTTTGTAAAAGAGTGACAAAGGCAAATAAGTGTCTTAGGAGTTTTATGTTGACATATGTGAGGAAGGTGGATTGAAGAGGGGAAAGAATAGAATTAGGGAGACCCATTAAGTATTACAGTACTCCAGACAAATAATAATGAGGAAAGATGGCAGTGAGAAATATCCTAGAAGGAGTTCTCCCCAACCTAACACCATAAACAATCCAAGAGTAGGGAGAAATCACCAATGAGTGGGAAAAGACAGAAAGAAGAAGGAAGAAAGGAAGGAAGGATTTAAGTTTCTACTTTGTGCCAGACACTGTGGGAAGTGCTTTCTAATTGTTACCTCATTTGATCCTCAACACAGCCCTATGTTGGAGGTGCCATTATCTCTGTTTCACAGTTGAGAAAACTGAGGCAAATAAAGGTTAAGTAACTTGACCAGGGTTGAATGGCTGTTGGTGAAGACTAGATTGAAACTTGATATTTCCTGACTCCTGTTTCAGGGTTCTATCCACCATATCGCCTAGCAGTTTAAAATTTTAAAAGTTCAAATAAAATTGATGAAGAAGTAATTAAAAGTAAAACTGTTAAACTTTATATGTGTGTGTGTATACATATACGTAGATAGATATGTCACCAAATTTCTTCAATAAAAGCCTGACATTCAAAATATATACAGAATTAACTAGTGGTCAAATAATAGGGACAAATATTTTACAAAAAAAAAATGTAAACTATAAATAACCATATGAAAATATGCTTCACATCACCAGCAGGAAAAAAATGCAAATCAAAATATGTCTGCTGTTTCATCTCACACCATATAAATTTGTGAAAATGAACAAAAATGAGTGCAACTGATTTTGAAAGGACTGTGAGAGGACAGGCACACTAATGCACTATTAATAAAGCTGGAAAGTGGTCCAACTCTTGGGATTCAAATTAGAATTATGCTTGTAAAGTACCTAAAATGCCTGTACCCTTTGACCTAGCAATGCACCTATTAGATTTCTATCTCAACAAAGTCAAAGTCAGAAACAAATATCAAAAGTATACCAAAATATTCATCACATCACTCTTTGTGACAGCAAATAAGAGAAGAAACTAGATATTCTTTGATTTAGGAATGGTTGAATGGAGTAACCCAATATCCTTGAATGAATCTCTGATCTCATTGATTCATAATCTCCCTCTACCCAGTAAAGCAGACAAATTTCGGTTGATGGCTTCTCTTCTGTAAGACTCTTGCCCACATAAGTTCCCCTTAGGGGGTGCTCCCCAATGTGCTAAAGATATTTTTTGCTTTCCCCTAAGACTCATTCTCACCACATGATGAGCCCATGTTCTCTTCCCAACATATAATTCCTTAATAATGTATTTTTGGGGATTTTTTTGGAACATCTCATTGGCTATATGGTAGCGTCTTTTATTTTACCCATCATCCATGCCCCTATAACCATATATATATGATATTCATTATAGATTAATGTGATGGAGTAATATTATACAGTAATAATAATAGTATTTCGATATCACTTTAATATTTTTAATTGCTTTGTGTTATTATATTTGATCCTCAAAATCCCTGTTTCCATTAATGTGTCATTTTACAGATGAGGAAAGTAAGGATCAGATATGTGACTTACCAAGGATTACACAGAGTTTAAGTGTCTGAGGTATAATTCAAATTCAGGCCTTCTTAACTCTAAAACCAGGCTTCTGTTCATTGTACCATCTAGCTGCCCAAGTGTTCTCAAATACGAAAAATTGAAAGAAACATAGGGAAATGAGTACAAAATGAATCAGAATAAAAGCGTTAGTTACACAATAGCAAGCACAATGACAATTAAAATGCAAAGTAAAACATCACCAGAAGAAAGTTGAACTTTCAGCAATGGAAAAGTCAAGGAAGATTCTAGAGATCAGATAATGAAATACAAATTCTTCTCATAGAAGAGATATGGGAGACTACCTACGGAGAAAACATTGTATGCATTATCAGGTACAGTTACCATGTCAGATGTTTTTGCTTAATAGACTTTCTTTTGCACAATATTTGAATATTAATTTTTCAATCTGGAGGGGGATTAAGTAATACACAAAGAAAAAAGTAATCAATAAAATGTGTTTATTAAAAAACTTTGAAGATTGATAAAAGGGGAAAAAATGTTTGACATCCTGAATTGGGGTGGTAATGTGTGAATAGAAAGGTGAGGGAGAAGGGCTGGGGAGAGAGAGAGAAAGACAGAGAGAGAGACAGACAGACAGACAGAGACAAAGAGAGAGAGAGAGAGAGAGAGAGAGAGAAGAGATTAAATATGGGCTGGAGGAAAATAAAAGCCAAACCTAGGCCCCAGGGTATGAATCTTGGAAGGCAATGAATAGCTATGATCTAGACAGAAATAGGATATTTGGAGGAGGGGTACATTTGGGAAGGGTAGGGGGAGAGATAATGGCACTTTCATCTAGGCCATATTTGAAGTGACTTGGATTTGCCAAAATTGACTAGATCCTTCCATTCATTCCCTGATTACATTTCAAGAGTATTTTTTTCAAGAAAAAGTGATAAAGGAAAAGAAAAATGAGTATCTCTTATTAAAAGGGCTTTGAAATAAGGCAAAATGATGGAATGATACTTTATCTCTCTACATTTATATGTAAAAATATTCTGAAGAATATGCTGAAAATTAAAATGCAAATTTGTACAAGAAAACAAGGTGTTACTGATCTAAGTACGTTAGAAATCACACTCTATTTCATCTACAACAGTTTGGTGGGTTTTTTTGTGGTGGTAGATTTCAGAATATGGGTCCTGAATCCTTAGAGTTATCTCTATTTTGACTATCACTAACATTAGACAACAGAGCATTGCTTAATTAAGTACAGTAGAAACACATTTTGACATTTGTTATTCTTTTGCAAGTTGAATAAACTTATAGTTTCAATATCTATGGCCTTTTCTCAATTTTTAATGGATACCATATACCATAATTACTCTGCCATATTAGAAAACATGATTATATAATACCATATTTTTGGTAAAACATCATATAATTTCAAATAGCTTCCACTTGTAAAGGGACTCAGATGTTTAGTATTTTCAGCCCTTCACAACCTTGTCCCAATCTCTTTCCTAGCCTAGTTATGTATTGTTCCCCTTCATATACCTTATTATTAAGTCAAACTGACTTTCCTGTTGCTCCTTATGCATTACATTGTCTCCTATCTCAACCCTTCTGTACATGGCTTCCCTCTCCCTGGCAACAATATACTATTTCCTCACCCCCCATTTCCCAGAGTTGGTCATTTGTTTCTCATTTCAAGTACTATCATCTACTTGATGCCTTTCCTGACCTTTCCCAGTATTGAGAACCTTTTTCCCAAAATATTTTCTGGTACCTTGTATTTCTGTATAAGTCTATATATGTATATGTTATCTTCTTCTTTCTGGGTTATAAGATCTTTGCGAGAAAGAGCTATCTCATGTCTTTATATTTCCATGGTCTAACGGTCTCTAAAACATGTAGGTGTTAAATAAATAATTGTGGTTAGAAGGCTAGACCTGGAGTTGGGAAGGCCTTAATTTAAACGCTTCCTCAGACACTTAATATCTGTGAGACCCAAAGAAAATCGCTTAAGCTCTGTCCTTCCTGGTCTCATGATCTGTAAAGTGGGTATTAGAGCAGCACTTGTATTTCAGGGTTTTTTATGAGGATCATACAAGATAATAGCTATAAAGTACTTTGCAAACCTTTAATAATGCTAACTATTATGGATAAAATTATTGTATTGGTTGAGTATACACCAAAAATTTATTACATCTTCAGGAAATGAAATTTGTTTCCAGAAGAAAGATACTGAAGCACACCACTCCATTGAGGAGGGAAGTAGGGGACTATGGTGCCAAAAAGTTGTATGTACTGCCAGTTACAGTCACATAGTTTCAGGTGATCTAGTTTAATTGTTTTTCTGTGTTGCAAGGAAGAGCTTTATTGGGAGCATATTGAGATATGATATAAAACTTACCAATAAAACATTATAAATGTAGATAAATGAATCAGTAAATTGATAGATAGATGAATAAATGAATAGATAAATAGATTGATAAATTCATAGAGAGACAAATGGATGAATGAATAAAATGAATCAAAAATAAAATACTTGCCCAAACAAGGGACAAGCGAAGATGAATTCTGAGAAGGGCAAGGAACTTAATAGTGGATAGAATGCTGGTCTTAGAATCAGGAAGACAAGAATTGAAATCTTGGGTCAGAAACATAAGCTATGTAAATCCAGATAAGTCCTTTTTTCTCTCAGCCTCAGTTTCTTCATCTATAAAATGAAGCTGATGGCATCTACTTCATAAGGTTGCTGTCAGGATTAAACGAGACGGTGTAAGTCAAGCATTTTTCAGGTCTAAAAGTGCATAGAAAATGATAGTTATTTTTTAGCTTTTGCTTCACAGGGCCTTGTAGTGGATTGAATGAATAAAATGGAAAGTAATTCTTTGAATAAAATTAGATAATATATGCAAAATATTTTTGCAAACTTTCAAATGAAATATAAATGCTAGTTACTACTATTACTTAATAATAATAATTTTGTTGACGAGGGAATGCAAAGAGCTGACATGACTTTTCCCACATCATACAACTGGAATGAGTGCCAGTGTTGTCTATATGCCAGGTGTCTGGACAGTTATTCTAATGATCTTCCTGCCATACAGTGCTGCCTCCTGAGCAAAGCACATTGTATTTAATCTTTGTTCTATACTGGTGTTTCTTAGGACAAAATAAGAAAGTAGAAGAAAACTGACTATGAGGTTACAAAAACAGCCCAAAAATAAAGGAAGGAGATGGAAGGAAGCAATCAAGGAAGGGAGGAAGGGAGAAACAGAGAGAGGGAGAGAGGAAGGAAGGAAGGAAGGAAGGAAGGAAGGAAGGAAGGAAGGAAGGAAGGAAGGAAGGAAGGGAGGGAGGGAGGGAGGGAGGGAGGGAGGGAGGAAGGGAGAAAGGAAGGAAGGAAGGAAGGAAGGAAGAAAAGTGATGAGAGAGGGAGGGAAGAAGAGAGGCAGTGATTATATGGTCATGTCCTTTACAGTAGAAAAAGTAATATTGATTTGATTATAAGTTTTTGAGAAAGAGTCAGAAAATGGAATGTGACATGCATGAAGCAAAAGAGTAGATATCTTGTTTATAGTCCTGCCTGATAAGTAAAGAAAAGAAAGGAGGCTAGTGTGGAAATGTTTTGCATAATTTCACATATGTAATTGATATCATATTAGTTGCTTTCTCCATATGTGGGTGGGGACCAGAGTGAAAGAGAGAATTTAGAAGTTAAAATATCTTAAATAGTTGTTTTAAAAAGAAAAGCAAAGTGAGGATGAGTGGTATGAATCTAACATTTTTAGAGGGGAGACATCTTAAGAGTAGCAGAAGTCTATCACAATGCCTCTTATTAAGAAAATCAACAGAATTTCAGAAACAAAAGAGAATTTAAAGATCATCTAACCCAAGCCCCTCATATTACAGATGATGAAACTGAGATGTGGAGAGATGATGCAATTTGCCCAAATTCACACAGCTTGTTGGTGGCAAAACTAGGAACTGAATCCTGCTGACTCTATTGTAGACTCTACTGTCTCAAAGACTAACCTTGGTGAATTTAAAGGTGACTTCCTTGATTCAGAGGAATATGAAAATGGAATGCAGATATGAGAAGCACTGTGAAATAAAGAACACTGGATTTGGAGTCACATAAGTAATCATGGACTTATCTAGTCCACAAAACATTATATGTATGATGTAGTGTTCTTTAGGTTGGTAGTCTTAAGGAATTACCTGGAAGATTGAAGTAAATAAAGACTTAATGTGTATTGATAGAGTATTCTGTAGAACAACATTGTACCCTGTACAATAAAAATGAGATTTGATGTTGAGGGGAGACTGCATGTGAGTACAGGCATGGAAATTCAAACAATTAAAGAACGAGTACAGCATAGTGGAAAGAACACTTGTTTCTGGATTCTGATGAACTGACATCAAATCCCACTTCTGACATATGGTACTAGTATGAAATAACAAAAATACTTTCACCTCAGGTTCCTGATCTGTAAAAGGAAGAAGTTGAACTAGATAGCCTCTGAATTTCCTTCCTGTTTTAGATTTATGATACTACAAGAGTGAGCCACTATCAGTGGGCAACTTTTTATTTGTATTCATTTTCACATTTCTCAAGTCACCACTCATCTCCCTACTTTTTATATCAATTTCTGCCTACTCCATCCCTTGCCCCATAATAGAATACCTCTCTTTCTCCCCCATGCATGAGTGGTTGACATCCGGAGAAAGTGGAAGTCAACCACCCAAGGAAAGATTACATCTTAGACCTCAAATGCCATCCATGAATCTAATGATATAGAAAGCTATCATTTCCTTGAATGCCTTGGAATTTCAATTCTTCGATCTCAGAATTCTTTCAATGTGCATATCAAAATCCATCCAAACATTTTCATCCAGAAGTGATGATGATGATGATGATGATGATGATGATGATGATGATAACTCAGCAGCTGCTCCTTTTCTTCTTGCTCTCACTACATAACCAGCTTACTTGCTTTTCCAGTGATACATGCTAATTTATTATTATTTATGTAATATGTATCACAAATCAAGAAGAAAATGTTAAAGAACAAATCAAATGTTTTCCTTAAAAAATAAATGTGAATAGTTCCTAGTATATAAACCCTTCTTCCTTTAGAAGCATTAGAGTCCAGTTATTATGAGACGTTCACATCTAGCAGCTAGATATAGACCATAGGTCCTTCCAATTGATTCACTTTCCAAGCTAATAAGAGATAAAATGTCGATGGTATGACTCAGGCCATCTTCTGTACCAAAAAACTCAAGGCTCTGTCCTAATAACATTAGGAAGGCTGGAATAGAAATATGTTTAATCTGTAGGGTCTCATGGTCCCACAAAGCATAACAAGAACAGAATGGGAGCTAGAACTGGATGTTCCAAACCAAACTACTGGGTGGGCAAGTAACCGTTTAACCTCAATAGTGAGTGCCTCCCTACTCAACTTCAAGGAATGAATGGTCTTTCACTAGCACGGCCTGAATATAATGCAATAAAACCTTCTAATCCATGTCATACCAAAAGTTGAGGGCCACAGTGTCTAAAGTGGATCAATCTAGATGAGATTAAGCAATGTTATCAGACATGGCTGACCAATGAAGTCCTAAAGACTATTTAAAATGTGTCTAAGAATACAGAATTCACACAAAGCCTGCTCCTCCTAGATCTGTCTTAGATACACACTGAAAAGCAACTTCAGCATTTGTCACAGGGGGAACTGTACCCAAAACACATAACCCAAAATAGAGCACCAATCTTAGTTATTAAAAAGGCTTTTTGGGTGACTAGAAGATTATGATTCCCTATAACCTTGAGAATAGGTCCAAGATGGCTTACAAGATCTTTCCACTTTCATTTGGAGCTGCATGAGATGGGGCAGTAATTTCTGTACTTTAAGCCCACCAGAAGGCAGCCTGGATTTTGCATTAGACACCTTACATAAGGTTATAATTACTCGTCTTTTGGGTTAGATGCCCTCCTTAAGTTGTTTTTCAAATGGTTTGTATAAAACCCAAGAAATATTTTGCCAAGCATTCTTTCCCTTCAGTTTAAAATCTACATGATTCGGCATCCTTTACAGTTAAATCATCAGAATGTTATTTTAAAAGGGATTTTATGTTCAAGGAACCTTTTGGATATTTTAAAGGAGTTTTCTTAAAGTCTATTCTCAAAAGCTGGACTTCATCTTTTGCCAAGACTAAATGAACTCAGACTGAATCTAAACCTCTGAATTGAAGAATTTGGGGTAGATTCTCACATTAGCCAAATAGACATTTTCTCTCCTTGGTTACAAATCATTTTTAAAGCCAATAAACAAAGGATGTTCCCACCATGCTATTATTTAACTTTTATGAATATATTTTATTGCATTAAGATAGAGTTTCATAGTAAAAAAATAAAAATTTTTCCTTATATGGATAACTATGGCAAAACATCCAGTCTTATTAAATTATCTTAATGAATTCATTAAAAAAAACAGAAATATTAACCAAGACCTGATTTTATGAGATTTCTTATTGACAGGTGGAAGACCCCTTTCCTGTCATGTGCAACGTGTTTTCAGGTTTTTAACCCATTTTTTAGAGTCCAAAACTCTATTCATAACCAGAGTAATCTGAATAAGAATAGAAAAAAATAGCTAAATCATAGGGAATGGTTTTAATGAAAAGTTCTGCCTTTTAAAAATTGCATCCTTGGTACACCATGTGTTCCCATGGGCATTCTGCCTGAGATTTCAATACTTTGATGAACCTGTGATCTCATAGGTGTAACCTAATGTGGCATATCCAGGCCTTTTGAGCTTGTACAACTCACACTGACCTCTCTGTTCTTCACAGATTATTATCCATCCTTCATCTCTGTGTCATTGCACTGGTCAACCCCTTCCATGGACATCCCCTCCATTAAAAAAATCTCTCACTTGATCTACATATTCCTACCAGCTATAATCTTGGGTAGCTTGGTGGTACAGTGGATGGGTGGGAGGCCTGTAATCAGGAAGATTCATCTTCATGAGTTCAAACTTGGCCTCTGACACATACTAGCTGTGTGACTCCAGGCAAGTCATTTAACCCTGTTTGCCTTAGTTTCTTTATTTGTAAAATTATCTGTAGAAGGAAACAGCAAGCAACTCTAGAATCTTTGCTAATAAAATCCCACATGGAATCCCAAATAGTTAAATATGACTGAACAATAAAGTTATCGTCTTACATTTCTCTTTCCTTTCACAGACAACTTAAGAAAACTGTCTACACTTAGTGCCTCTATTTCCTTTCCTCTCATTTCTTGCAAGTTAAATTCTGTCCTTGTCATTCAATTGTAACTACTCTCTCCAAGTTAGCAATGGACTCTTATTGCCAAATCTATTGACCTTTTCTTAGTCCTAATCCTTCTTGACCGTGTAACTTTGAACATTGCTGATCTCAATCTTTTCCTTGGTAATCTCTTCTCACTAGATTTTTGTGACACTATTCCAGTCCTTCTTACTATCTGACTGCTTCTCAGCCTCTTTTCCTGGAGATTCAAGTCATATGTGTGAAACATGGGTGTCCCATGGGGCTATGTTCTGGACCCTTTTGTACCCTCCAGTTTTCTATTTCAATTGGTAATCTCATCAATTCCAAGGGATTCATAATGTAACAGCCTATTTGTTCCCACCCTACTCATCTCCACCAGGCTTTGAGAGACACAAAATAAATGCCATGAGGTAGCTAGGTGACACAGTGACTAGAGAACTGCACTTGGACTTAGGAAAACCTGAGTTCAAATTCTATCTCTGTCATTGGTTGTATAATGCTGGTGAGGTCACATAAACTCTTTAAGCATTTGTGAAAGTAGGGCTAAAAATATGAATTCCCACTCATTTTGGTATGAAAAAATATGAATTGCCTCCCACATTTGCTGTAAGAATCAAAAAAGACTTTATAATGTGCTTTGCAAACCAAAAGTGTTACACAAATATTAGCTACTGTTACTAATGTTTAAAAACTATATTTAATGATTTAGAACTCAGAGCATAATGGAAAGAATATTGTTATTAAAAAGATATGCCTTTATGTTCAGGAGAAATGAGATGTCATTGAATACACTGCAAAATTTTCAAAAAGCATTCCAGTCTGATTTTTAACTGGTTAATTTTGGATTGACCTGTGTCTATCCAGAGTACTTGTTCAAGAATATATATTGGTAGGCCAGTTCTGAGGATTTCTCGATTGACTTCATGTCATAATTTGAATAACATTTCAAGAATAAAAAATAAAAATATGGAAATCAAATGCCTTATTTTGATAAGATCTATACAAACTAATATTCATTTTAAAGCAATTTCATTTAAAATTCCCAATTCTTCATGTGAGGGAAGTACTTGGCTGTAGTTGGAGAGTTAAACAGATTTAAATTTCTCTGACAGGTGGGAAAATTATTAAGCTACCTAGTGCTTCAGAGACTGGCCACCTACTTCCTAACCTTATACCACTTTTGATTTTTTTAAAGTATTGTTTTCTTTAGTGAGTTTTTAGACCTCCTTTTCCATTTGGCCAATTCTGCTTTTTACGGCATTCTTCTCTCAGTTGGCTTTTGGACCTCTTTTGCCATTTGAGTTAATCTATTTTCAAAGGTATTATTTTCTTCAGCATTTTTGGGGTCTCCTTTAGCAAGCTGTTGACTCGTTTTTCATAATTTCTTGTATCACTCTCATTTCCCTTTCCAATTTTTCCTCCACCCCTCTTACTTGATTTTCAGATTCCTTTTTGAGGTCTTCCATGGCCTAAGACCATTGCATACTTTTGGTGGTTTTAGATGTAGGAGTCTTGCCCTTGCTCTCTTCCTCTGGTTGCATGCTTTGGTCTTTTGATTGTATGCTTTGCTCTTCCTCATCTGAAAGAATGGAAGAAAATACCTTTTCCCCAAGAAAGGAAACTTTTATAGTCTTATATTTTTCCATTTGGATCATTTTCCCAGTCAATTACTTGACTTTGTCAAGTGGAGAGTATACTCACCCAGGTTTCAGAGATTTTGTGCAGCTATTCTTCAAGATATCTCTAGGGACCTGTATGTTTTCAGTACCTACAAAATGACATACTCAAGGGAAAGGTGTTTACTCTTGTTCTGGCCTGCACTTTGGTCGCCAAGCAACCAAAACCACTCTTTTCTGTTCTGGAACTGCAAGTAGGGCTGTCTCTTCACAGACACCACCAGCTCCACCTCGCCAGCCTTCCTTCTCACCCCAGGTCTGCGACTCGTGACTAAGACCCAGATCAGCTTCTGGATTCCCCCAGGGCTATAGGCCAACAGCTCCAGAAGTGGCTACTCCAGAAGTGGCTGTAGCAGCAACTGTTGCTGCCTTGGGACTGGTGCTGGCGCTGGGGACCTGTTGGGATTGGAAGCTCAATTCCGTGTGGACGGTCTCGGGCGGGTAAAAGTGGGACTTCTAAATCTTAGAGTCTTACGAGGCCCTCCATGAACAGCGGGGTTCGAGAAGGTCAGACTGAGCTAGCTCGGCTAGCTCGGGTATTTCCGCCTCTCCCCGGGAGATACGTGATGGGTGGAGTCTCCCTGCCCTCGAGGTCATCCCGGATTGGAGCACACCTAGTTACCTAACAGCACAGTATTGAGATGCAAACTGTGTGGCTGAAGGTTAAGTAGGATCAGGGAAGCCTGAAAGCTCTCTTAGCACGTGAGGAGCCAAGAGGACAGTAGGCTCCGCTTTCTTTTCTTTCCTCTCTCCCCTCCCCCTCTCTCCCCGCTTGTACTTCTATTTCCAAGCCCTTAAGATCCTAGCCTCCTTAGGAAATCTCCCCCTCTTCCTCCTAAGGAAGACCCCCCTGCACTTGTAACTAGACCCTGAAATAAAGCTCAACCCCTGTTCGACTCTGGAATGTCCTTTCTCTCATACGTTTATCCGGTTTGGCCAACCAAAGACCTGGGACAGGTAAGAAAGACTCGGGTAGCCCAATACAGGCCTCTAGGCCTGGCAGGGACCTACCATATTACCCTCTCACCTAGACCACAGAATTTTCTCATTGACTTTTGAAACTCTCTTTGATGTTTGTAGGTTGAGAAATCTGGAAACCACAGTAACTACCGATGATTTAGCGGCCTGAAGCCTGTTTCAGTTCCATCTGTGCCAGCATAACCCATTCTGGGATCCACCTCACTCTGAGTCTGGTGTATTAGAACCTTCCTGTCAGCCTTCCAGGATGTTTTGGGCTGGAAATCTGTTTCACTTTGTGGATTCTTCTGCTCTAGAATTTGTTTAGAGTCATTTTTACAGGTATTATAAGGGCTTTGTGGGGAAAGCTTGAGCAGTTCCATGCTTCTATTCCACCATCTTGCCTCTTCCCCCTGTACCACCCTGTTCCTTTTCTAAAGTTTTTTTTTTCTCAGTACCCTCACTCCCTCTCACTGCCACCCTCTTCCCCTCCACTGTGAAACCTTTTGTTGCCTTCTTATGTGAGATAATTTACCCCATTCTATCTCTCCCTTTCTCTTTCACCCAATGTATTCCTCTCCCACTCCTTAATTTTATTTTGTAGATATTATCCCTTCATATCCAACTCACCCTGTGCCATCTATCTGTCTGTCTGTCTGTCTATCTGTCTATCTATCCATGTTTGAATACTTTAATTGTTTCTTTCTGGCTGCTTGCAATATTTTCTCCTTGATCTGGGATCTCTGGGATTTGGCTATAATATTCCTAAGTGCTTTCATTTTAGTATATCTTTCCAGAGGTTATCAGTGTATTCTTTCCATTTCTATTTTGCATTCTGGTTCTAGAATATCAGGACAGTTCTCCTTGATAATTTATTCAAAGATGATGTCTAGGCTTTTTTTTTCTTCTTGATTTTTAGGTAGTCCAATAATTTTTATATTATTTCTCTTGGATCTGTTTTCCAGTTCAGTGGCTTTTCCAATGAGATATTTCACATTGTTTTCTTTTTTTTTTCATTTCTTTGGTTCTGTTTTATGTCTTGGTTTCTCATAAAGTCATTAGCTTTCATTTGTTCCATTCTAATTTAGAAGGAATTATTTTCTTCAATGAGCTTTTGAACCTCCTTTTTCATTTGGCCAATTCTGCTTTTTGAGACATTCTTCTCATTTTTTTTAGATTAGTTTTGTCTTTTGGGTTAGTCTATTTTCAAGGTGTTATTTTCTTCAGTATTTTGGGGGTCTCCTTTAGCAAGCTATTGACTCTATTTTCATGATTTTCTTGTGTCACTCTCATTTCTCTTCCCATTTTTTTTCCTCTACTTCTCTTACTTGATTTTCAAAATACTTTTGGAGCTCTTTCATGGCCTGAGACTAATTCATATTTTTCTTGTAAGCTTTTGAAGTAAGAGCTCTGACTTTGTTGTCTTCTTCTGGTTGTATGTTTTGATCTTCTTTGTCGCCAAAGTAAGATTCTATAACCTGAGTTCTTTAACTGTGTTTGCTCATCTTCCCAGCCAAATACTTGACTTTATAACTCTTTGTCAAGGTAGGTCTCTGCTTTCAGTGGGAGTGAGTGTACTGTCCTAGGCTTCAGCAATTTTGTATAAGCCATTTGATCCCCCACTGTCTGTGGGCCCAGAACTCCAGAAGTAGCCTCTTCTAACATTGCTGGTGCTGCTTCTGCTGCCACCACCTCCACTACCCTGGGGCTGGAGTGAGACTCAACCAGATTGAGATTTTCTCTTTCACCCAGATCCTACAGAGTTTTCCCATTGACCTTTATGGCATCTGTTGGTTGAGAAGTCTGGAAACTGCCACTGCTGCCAATGATTCAGCATCCTGATGCTTACTCTGGCCTGCCTGTGCTAGTTTGGCCCACACTGGACTGTGCTCTGCTCCCTACCTGGTGCAATAGACCTTTCTTGTCAACTTTCCAGGTTGTCTTGGACTAGGGATATGTTTCAATTTGTCATTGTGTGAGTTCTGTTACTCTAGAATTTATTTAGAGTCATTTTTACAGGTACTTGGAGGGCTTTGGGGAACAGCTCAGGGAAGTTCCTGATTTTACTCCACCATCTTTGCCTCCAGATGTCTGCTTTTTTAAAAAAGAACAAAAATGAAGAAAATGGAATCTTTAGAGTAGAGCCTCATGAGCTTGGATTGACCCTGGAAAAATTCTAAAGTATAAGATAGGTGGAATGGTATCTGACCATTTAGAGAAGAGAAAATGTAATTATCAAAGGTTTTATCAAGAATAAATCATTTTAGATGAAACAAATTTCCTTTTATGGGAAGGGTTACTTGATTCAAATGGAAAAATGTCTTATACATTTTATGCCCAGACTTCATCAACATATTTGAAAAAAAAAAGTCTTTCATGATAATCTTGTGGATAAGATGAAGAGGTAGGAAATGATGGTATCATTCTATAGAATTATAACTGCTTAAGCAAATTGACCCAAATTAATAATAACTGGGTGGGGGGGGAAGCTTGGGTTTGTTGTTGTTGTTGTTGTTGTTGTTGTTGTTGTTGCTGTAATCAAAATTTTATTGATTCTTGGCTGGTTGTCAGTACATAGGCACTCTAAAAATCTGTGCACTTAGAAACATTAGAAAATATTTTAATATGAAGCAATGATCCTTTTTCAAATTGTTATTCCAGTGATTTTATTACTTTAAGTTTGGAGGCAACTCTTCATAAAACCAGGTTATCAAGTATCAGTATCCTGAATATGGATAATACATTAGGTCTTTTACAAAGCAAAATTCTAATAATTCTGTACTTAATATGCCTTTTAGCACATGCTAATGAAGTTTCTTCATCTGTGAAATAACAATAATATTAACATCTACTTCCCAGGATTGTTATAAGTGTCAGATGAGGAAATATGTGTAAATATTTTGCAAACCTTGAAGAACTGTGTAAATGACAGGTACTGATGTTGCTTTTTCCATTTCAAATGATATTATTAATATTGAAACATTGTAGTAGTAGTAGTAATAGTAGTAGTAATAATAGTAATAGTAGTAGTAGTAGCAGTAGCAGTAGCAGTAGCAGTAGCAGTAGCAGTAGCAGTAGCAGTAGCAGTAGCAGTAGCAGTAGTAGTAGTAGTAGTAGTAGTAGTAGTAGTAGTAGTAGTAGTAGAAGGCAGCATGATGTTATAATAAACACTGGATTTAGCTCTGCCTCTTCTAGTTATGTGATCTTTAGAAAATCACTTCACCTTCTAAGTCCCTATTCCTCATCTATAAAAAGGGGAATTAGACTACTTGACTTAGAATGTCTGTTGTAGCAGTAATATTTTGAGTATTTGGAAAGAATATTCAGTTGAAAGAGGGTGTATGAATTTGACCAGAATGTATGATTCTAGTTGAACAGTGGTATCAAACTTAAATAGAAGCAGATCCCTTATTAGTCTATTGACTTACAAAACCATAAATTATCTACGTAGATTGAATTTGTATTTAATTTGTTAAACATTTCTTAATTATATTCTATTCTGGTGCCCCTATATTTAGGCAGATAAAAGGGCCAGGTGACCATAAATTTGAAAATAATTATGTAAAGAAATAGAAAAAAATTACTAGGTAATATAAAAAAACAGAAAAAAAAATTAAAATTATTTTTAAAAATTACTTTAAGGTAGTAGGTTATACCAGATTTTAGAGTCCTTTGAATGGCAGAATAAAGTTTGAGTCTTACTGTGTGGAGAATAAGGAGTGATCAATCATCCTTTAGTATGGCAGTTAAGAGTTCAAACTGCTTTTGAGGGAGATTAATGTCAGTGTGATGCAAAATAAAGTAGAAGTGTGGAGATGAGAAATAGGTTGTCATGATAATTGCAATATTCCAGATAAGAGGTAATAAGGGTTTGAACTAATGTGGGAGCAGTTGAAAAGAAAGGTAAGGATGAAAGAAACATTTTGAAGGAATAATCAATACAATTAGGTGATTAACTGGATGTAGAGGAACAATGAAAAGTAGAAAATTAAAGATGACATTGTTTGCCCAATGTAGCACATTGCCTTTAAGATTTGAGGACTGTGTGAATGGGAGAATTGTGCATATATTGGGGAAAAAAATCAGGAAACCCATAGTCTAAGCATTGACTTTAGTTTAATACCTTCTCACTCAAATTTTTGCCTCCCTCTACATCTTGTTGCATTCCATATCTGACAGATAGTGATTCCATTTTGGATGTACCTTTGCCATCTCCTATATATTTGTCTCTATACTAAAGAGGGCCATTTATAAGAAGCCAGTGTTAACAGATGCTTCTAAACCACATGAGCCTTCCCTTCCAATGAACTCTAGGAATACAAAAACAATTAGAACATGTAAGGAGAACACTACCAATTGGTATGTGTTAGTCAATGATCTAAGTGCCTGCCATTCTAAAGAAGATGCCAGATAGTATGCTATAGTAGAAAAAGGTGGCACCTTGCATCAGGATCACTCAATTCTAATCCTGGCTTTAATATTTACTAGCTGTGTGATCTTGGGCAAGTCTCTGATCCTTTTTCCACTTCAGTTTTCTCATCTATAAAATGAGATTAATAATTCCTATAGCTATGGCCTCACAGAACTGTTGTAAGAACAAGGATAAGTAAATTTTAAAGAGTTTTGAAAATGGGAATTATCTTTTACATATTTTCAGGGTCTGTGACATCCTTTAGCTTAATTTCAGTTACATGAAAATATAGGATTATTGGTTCAGAAGTCTCCAACGAGTTGACACTATAGCAGTATGTAATCCACTTAAAAGGATGAATTGGTAGCACATCCACATGTGAATGTGCACATATTATTGTTTTGTTTGTAGGAGGGATGTTAGTAGTACTAATAAGTGCAATGTGGATAATGCAATATATTTTCCTATTAAATATTTTCAATGACTTCATCTCCCTGATTAATATTTAAAGCAAATACTGAGCTTCATATTCTCATAATGATTAAAGATGTGCAAAGGCTTTTCCTCACAGCAACCACACAAAGGCAACAATTTACAGATTATTACCACAATTTTACAGGTAAGGAAACTGAAGTTATTTATTCATAATGAGTCTCAGGTGGAATTCTCAGCCCAAGTGTCCAGAATACTGCAATCCAGTGCCCTATCCATTATACCTCTGGAATCTTCTACTATCAAAGAAATCCACTACAACCTTGTCCAATGCACGAACAACAAATAGTGACAGAGAAAACCAAACTTCTGCTATTGCCATTCGTGCTCACTCTTTTCTATTAAGTATTTTTAGCAGAAACATCTATGCATTTTTTTTCTGTGGAATACATATGCATGTAAGAAGACAGGATGATGCTGAGCATGGAGAACTAGCCCTGGAGTCAGGAAAACTTGAGTTCAAGTACAGTCTCTGACACCTAGATCCTGTGTGACTTTGAGCAAGTTAATTAACCTCTCAGTGGTTCAGACACCTCTCTAAGATTATAAGTTGCAGACTAGTCACTAATCTGAATGCATGGAAGGATATCCAAGTAGAGATTTCTTGACAACAATGAAATCTCAAGTCTGGCCCACTCATTGGAGTGAGTCATCAGACTTCTGTTTGTTTTACTGGGGTATAATCATAGCATAAGTTTACAAGTTAGAATAGACTGGCTTTTCCATAAGTGAGAATTTGAAGGCATCAGAAGGAACAAGATTTCTTAGGAAACTCTGTTGCATCCTATCGTCAAATGGAGAGACAATTTAAAAACTCTCCTCAAGGTAGGATTTCTGGGAAGAAGCACAGAGAAACTGCCTGGAAAATTACCCCCTTTTCCTGGCTCTAACACTGACCTCCTCTGGTCTTAAGCAATTTCTTTACTTTTCTGAAACTATGTTTCTTGTTATTACACACACACACACACACACACACACACACACACACACACCACCTTAACAGTGCTACACAAAGGAGATACTCAATAGATGCTTGTTCAATGAAATAATCAATAAATTAGTGAATAAATCAATGAATCAGCAAATGAATGAATGAACAAAACTTTTCTGCAAACATTCGCTTTCTACAAATGGAAAGTTTTCCTATATCTTGTATTAATTCAATAGCAAAATCAAAGTCAGTCACAGAAACAACTCCATTGAACAAACAGAGCATTTCAGTATAGTGGCAATGACCAGCCAGGACTTAAATAGCCCCATTTAGATTTTATTGCTTTTTAGCATATAATTTGAGGGCATGGTTTGGCTCATTATACTGAGTCCTCCTACCGCAAATGTGACCATGTTATAGAAACCAAGACCCACATTTACAAAAGCTAAAGTTACCAATGCCTCCTTTTACTATGTTCGGAATAGTCTGTACCTATCAGGGTTATGAGGTTATGACCTCTGTGATCAGTCTCCTAGTTCTAACCACAAATGGAAGGATTCATTTCTAGACCGTATTTTTTTAGGACATGTATCAGGTTCCTCCCTGCCTTCCTAGGTTAATAAATTGAGATGATGTGGAAATTTACATAAATAATAATGGCTTAATGGTATTGATCTTAAAATAATTTTAAATAGAATTTCATTTCTAGAGAAATCACAGTAATTGTAAGACAGTTCAATAGGAGAGTAAAAATAAAGTGACTAATATGCTGAGGAACTAGAAAAAGTATTAATCTCCAGATAAGATATAATAGTTATTGATGGAAATTAGTTTGGTGATGCTTCATCCAAGATTTTCTATTCAGTTGTATTGAGCTGTTAATGATCCCATTTCAGGATTTTTATGGCAAAGACATGGAAATGATTTACTATTTCCTTGTGCAGCTCATTTTACAGAGGAGGAACTGAGGCAAACAAGGATAAATGACTTGTCCAGGATCACACAGCTAGTAAGTGTCTGAGGCCAGATTTGAACTAATAAAGATACATCATCCTGATTCCAAAACCAGAGCATCATCCACTGCACCACTTAGCTACCCCAGCCTTAGACCAACACTTTAAAATACATTCCATAATTAATTCTAAATAAATATAAGACATTAATATCAGAAATCATACCATCAAAAAGTTGGAAGAGAAACAAATCACATACTTCTCAAAACTATGGGTAGATGTATTTTTAAATTTTTTATTATTTTATTTTTAATTTATGGAATAAAATAAATATTTCTCCAACATAGAAAGATAATTACACATGAAACTAAAAATATATTAAATAAAATTTTCTATTCATTTTAAATGTATAATTAAGTTACTGTGTTGATTTTCCCCGTTTTCTTCTTCCTTCCTGCCCTGCCCTAGAGATGGTTACCTTTAGACACAAAATCATTCTATACATACTTCTACTCATCAGTTCTGTTTATCAGTTCTATTTATCAATATTTTCTCTGAATGCAGGTAGTATCTTTCTTCATATCTTCTTTTAAATTAATTTGAGTATTTATAATAGTCGAAATGGCTTAGTCACTCAAAGTTGCTCTTAAAAAATATTGCTATTACTATTCTCTTGTTACAATGTTATCTTAGTTCTCATTTTGCTTTTCATTATTTCATGGAAATCTATTGATGTTTTTTCTAAGGTCATTGAGCTCATCATTTCTTAAATCACTGTAGTACTTCATCACAATCATATACCACAATTTATTCAGCCATTCCCCAATTGACAGACATCTCCATCTTTTGTAGCTTTTAGCACCCCAAAGAGAGTTGCTATAAATATTTGAGAACATAAAGATCTTTTCCTCTTTCCCTAATCATCTTTGGAAATAGACCTAGTAGTGGTATTGCTGAATCAAGGAGTAGAGGCAGTTTAATAACTCTTTGGGCATAATTCCAGATTACTCTCTGAAATGGTTAGACCAGTTCACAATTCCACCCACAATGAATGTGAGTCATATTTTTCACTTCCTTGACTTCCTTCTTATTTATTTTTTGGTTATATTCACTTAGCTCTGAGGGGAGAAAATTAAAGACCCTCCATTGTTGTAGTACTAGTATCTATTTTTACATATACTTCATTTACCTCTTCTTTTAAACTATGGATAGAAGATATATTCTTAACCAAATAATAGATAGGAAAAATTATAAATGGTAAAATAGGTCACTAAATATTTGAAACTGAAAAGCTCTACGCATTCAACATTAATATATCTGGGATAGAGAGGTAAATGGTCAAATGGGGGAAAAGTGTAAGAATCAAATTTTTCTTTTTTGTGTTTTTTTATTTTAAATTATTTTATTTGTGTTCAGTTTTCTACAACACTTCTATGTATCTTAGATTTTTTTCTCCTCCCTCTCTCTCCTTCCCCCCTTCCTCCCCATTTCCTCCCCAAGACAGTGTGCAATCTTATATAGGTTCTATGAATACATTCTTATTAAGTACATTTTCACCTTAGTCATGTTACATAGAAGAATTAAAATGAATTGAAGAAAATATAAAAAAAAAAATATAACACAAGAGAAAATGGTCTGTTTCATTCTGTGATGCATTCCATACTTCTTTATCTGTATGTGGAAGGCATTTTACCTCAAAATCCACTGGGAATTTTTTAGGTCTTTGCATTGTTATGAAGGACTAAGTCTACCAGAAAAATTCCTCATACACTGTGGTTGCTGCTGTGTACAAAGTTCTCCTGGTTTTGCTCCTTTCACTCAGCATCAGTTTGTATAAGTCCTTCCAGGCCTCTCTGTAGTCTTCCTGCTCATCATTTCTTATAGCACAATAGTATTGCATTACATTCATATACCACAATTTATTCAGCCATTCCCCAATTGATGGGAATCCCCTTCATTTTCAGTTTTTGGCCACCACTAAAAGAGCTACTATAAATATTTTCGTACATATGGGACCCTTTCCCATTTTTATGATCTCTTTGGGATACGATCCTAGAAGCAGTATGGTTGGGTCAAAGGGTATACACATTTTTGTAGCCCTGTGGGTATAATTCCAAATTGCTCTCCAGAATGGTTGAATCAGCTCACAGCTTCACCAGCAATGATTTAGTGTTTCAACCCTCCCACATCTTCTCCAACATTTATCATATTCCTGTTTTGTCATTTTAGCCAATCTGATGGGTGTGATGTGATACCTCAGAGTTGTTTTGATTTGTATCTCTCTCATCAAAAGTGATTTAGGGCATTTTTTCATATGACTATAGATAGGTTTAATTTCTTCCTCTGAAAACTTCCTGTTCATATCCTTTGACCATTTATCAATTGGGAAATGGCTTGTATTCTTGTAAATTTGATTCTGCTCTCTATATATTTTTGAAATGTGGTCTTTATCATAGACACTAGTTGCAAAAAAGCCTTTCCAGTTTTCTACTTCCCTCCTAATCTAGGTTGCATTGAATTTGTTTGTGCAAAAAACTTTTCAGTTTAATGTAATCAAAATTATCCATTTTGCACTTCATAATGTTCTGTATCTCTTCTTTGGTCAAAAATTTCTCCATTCTCCATAAATTTGACAAATACAATATTCCTTGCTCCCCTAATCTGTTTAGAGCATCAGTTTTTATACCTAGATCATGCATCCATTTGGACTTTATTCTTATGTATGGTGCCAGACATTCGTCTATGCCCAGTTTCCACCACACTGCTATTCATTCAGTTTTTCCAGCAATTTTTGTCAAACAGTGAGTTCTTATCCCAGAAGCTGGGGTCCTTGGGTTTATCAAACAGTATTGCTATATTAATTGACTGCTGGGTCTTGAGTACCTAACCTATTCCACTGGTCTACCCTTCTGTTTCTTAGCCAGTACCAAGTGGTTTTGAAGAATGAAACTTTTGTGATAAGGGTTTGGTATTCAAGATATATAAGCAATTAATGAATTAGCTAATAAAAACACTTATAGTCATTTCTTATAAACAAATGTATAAAATATATGAACAAACAATTCCCCAAAAAGCTGCAATGTACTCACAACCATATAAACAAATGTTCCAAATCACAAATAATAAAAGAAATGAAAATTGAAATAATTCTGAAGTTCTATTTCATGATCTGCAAATTGGCAAAAATGAAAAAAATGATTAACAACAAGGTTGCAGAAAATAGGTACACTAATAGATTGTTGGTGAAGCTGTGAAATGATACAACACTTTGGAAATCATTTTCTAATTATGTAAATAAATGACTAAAATATCCATGCCCATCCAAATTGATCTCATAGGCAAACCTTGGGTATGCTGGTCAAAAACTGAACTGGAAGACTCAGCTTGGACATTTTATAAGCTGAAATAGTTGTTGCTGATCTGTACTGGCAAAGGAAATGTCCTCATCTGGATTTTGTAACACCAAGACAGAGATGAAAATGGATATTGAGAAGAAAAAGGAAAGAGGGAATGATGAGAGGGAGAGTGAAAAGGAGAAAGAAAGGGAAAAAGAAAAAGGGAAGGGGAGGGGAAATAGGGACATGTATGTCAGACATCAGTGTATATCTATGGAACCATAAAGATGTAAAAGAATAAATTCAAAGAGACTTGATGAACTGGATCATGGGAGTTCACAGCTACGCAGAGTGTGGGTTTGGAAGAAAATCTCCTGAAGAAAAGCAGGAGAAGAGAGATAGAGAGAGAAAAGTAGAACTGTGGATGTGGAAGGTACTCATACCTTTTCTTCTGAGCTGGAAGGGAACAGAGGGGCACTGGTCCCTGAAACACAAAGCAACTGAAGTCAGCAGCATTGAGACCACACAGTGGAGCACTGATTGTATTGGAGTGAGTGAAAGCCTAAAGCAGATCAATTAGTGGGATATCAGATTGGAATGGGCCAGAAAGGCAAAGAATAAATTCGACAATACCAAACACTATATAATACATGGGAGGGGTAGAGCAGAGAAGAAGCACACTGGCTGCATGTTCTGCTTCAACCCTCTCTTCCTTGATTGAATCCTAATCTGTTTCCTTTGCTAACTAATATTACTAATAAATTTCCTGACAATTAATAATGATTTATTTATTCTTATGAAAAAGAACTTTGACATTAAGAGAGTGGAAGCCAACCAATGGAAGAAGAGATTCACGTAGTTTCACTCTATATTTGTGATGAGATGATGAAAGAGACAGAGACAGAGAGAACTGGAAAGGAAAAAAGAGAAATGGAGAAGGGGGAGGGACAGACAGAAATAGACAGAGATAGTGAGACAGACAGAAAAAGAAAGAAAGAGCAGGGAGAAGGAAAGACATGAGGGGACAGAGAGGGGCAATCACACAGGGCGAGAAAGGGTGAGACAGAAGATAGTCAAACAGAGGAGAGAGAATTAATAAGGACAAGAGGCTGTCAGAAGAGAGGGCTGGGCATTGGTGCAATTGTCTCTGATTATACATTCTGACACTATTGCTGGCATGCCTAGCATTAGATGATCACAAATATACAGACAGACAGATAGACAGACAGACAGACAGGCAGACAGGTAGATAGATAGATAGATAGATAGATAGATAGATAGATAGATAGATAGATAGATAGATAGATAGATAGAGCGAGCTACCCCAATTCACATGACAGTCCCCACCTCATTTGGTCTGGACTTGTTATTGGTGTAACAAATTTCTTTTGAAGAAATTCATCCATCAATGAAGATCATCAGGATTTGTAGAACTTGTAACCTTTTGAAACTGTCTGTGGCACTGAAAGGTTAAGTGATTTACCCAATGTCATAGAGTCAGTACATGTCAAAGTCAGGATTGAATTCAATTTGTATTTATAATCCAGTTCTTTACCAATAATACCACAGTGCTCCCAACAAAAATTCTAATCTAAAGCAGGGGTTCTTAACTTTTTGTGTGTCTTAGACTTGGATAGTCTGCTGAAGATTATGAACTCCTCCAATATTCTTAAGTAAATAAAATAAAATACATAGCATTACAAAGAAAACCAACTGGATTTTTAAAAAAAAAAAAACCATTATCAAATTATTAAAAGAACAAGTTCATGAACTGTGGATTAAGAACTCTCATTTTGAAGGAATATTGAGATTATATTGTGAACTGATCATTTTAATATGAAATTTCAGTTACTAATTGCAGTTTTAAAGTGTTAGATTTTGAATGAATATTCTTTGGAATGAGATGTACCAAAACAATCCTATTTTCCTATTTGTTGATTCAAACTAAATATCAGGAAAAATTTTTAAAAAACAACATTTCTCAATCTTAAGGCAACTTTCCTAACTTCTCTTCTTTGGATGATGCCCTCCTTAAAAAAATAAGAAACCACCTGGATGAAGAAACTATGAAATAGTTATATTTGCATGAAATATAGTATGTATTCACATCTTATAAAACACTACTAAAAAACGAAAGACATATTTTCATGTTCATGGATTTCTAGGGCATTTCTATTACTTTTTTTTTTTTGAAAGAATTTGTTTTCTGCATCAAGTTATTGGCCAAACCACAGGTTGCTGTCAGTAATGATAATAAGTTAAAGCTCATGAATTTGCTTGTAAATCCATCAAAATGCAGGAGAAGTGTCTGCTGCCCCAAAGAAAATAACTGAAAAAATAGTCATTGTAATATCGGCATATTTCTGTGGATTTTTCAGTTTTTCCATCTTTGTCAAAAGTTTTATAAGTCAGATTTGGCATCTGGTGATGGAGAGTTAGGGGTTTGGGTATAAAATAATATGTTTGACAAAATATATATATTTTAATTTTTCTTCTTAAGTTTATTGTAATTTATGCTGACTAACTCAAATGTCTCTTCCCTCCCCCTGCCCTCTTTTCTCTTAATCATGAGCATTTGAAACTAGAGCTAGCTCAAAAGGGAAATCCTAACCAAAGGATGGAACAAGCGAAGTGAAAGGCCTGGAAAATACCAATTATGGCTAGGGAGAGTTTCCAAGAGTTTAGAGCAAACTCTCCGATCTTAAGTCTTTGGCCATGCCAGATTTTTACATTCCTCAGGGCACTTCTAGGGATGATATCATTCAGTTAAGCTATAGTTAAAAGGACAAAGGAAAATAATAATATGATTTTATAACATAGTGATTCCCAGTAATATTTAGGCCTAGAGTAAGCAAACCTCTCTAATCTGGCTGGCCCACCCATGATTGAGGAACAATATATTTAAAAGGGGTCAATAACACAGATGTTGGCAATAGGAGAACTTCCTTTCACAGTGACATTTACAGGGCTTATGAAGGCCACTAATCTTATATCAGACTGGAGAACAAGAACAGAACAAACTTGGGCTGATGGGAGGGGATAAAAAGGCTCTTTGGATGTTCTCCATCCTAAAAGACAAGTACCAAGGGAAAGAAATCTCCTAACTGACAGTCATTCTTATCTAAACAAAGACCTGTTTTCTGCCATTAAAGAGTTTTGTGATGTTACAGCCTCCTTGAGATGCTGTGTCAAAATGTGGAAACCATTTTCTCTTAATTATTTGTTGCTAGTTTAATTCTTCTGAATAGAAAAGTTTGACATGATTTCTGACTTACAGAATACATTTTGGTGTAACTCACTGACTGTTGCCTTCTTCCTATGGTGAGATTGAGTGGTATATTTCCACAAGTTTTTCCCCAATCCTTCATCAAATTTTGACTTAACTTCCCACACAACACTAAAAATATGATGAGAGACATAAGTTAGATCAGGCGTAGGGAACCTGAGGTCTTGAGGTCACATGTGGCCTTCATTTGATTGAGTCCAAGTTTTACAGAAATCCTGTTATTAAGGGGACTTGTTCTGTGAAGTTTGGATTCAAAGGGCTGCACTTGAGGATTTAGAGGGCCACATGTGGCCTCGAGGCCGCAGGTTCCCCACCCCAAGGCTACATCATTAATTCATTTTTAGAAGAAAACTTAGAGACTGAGACCAACACCCTCATTTTACAGAAGAAGAAACTGAGGTCCAGAGAAGTTAAGCAACTTGCCCCAGAGCACATCAGTAAAAATTATCAGAGCCAGGAGTCATGTCCATGTGGTCTGACTCTAAATTCAAAATTATTTTTTTTTCATGTACCACAACAATTACAGCTGATTCTTGAGAAAAACAGAATTGTGAACAGAATTAAGTTTTGTTTCAAAGGTCCTGAGTTCAGATCCTGGATGTAATTATCTATTATCAGTTTCATCTTTGCCACCTCAGTCAAACTATCTGAGCTTTTTCTTCTAAAACTCATTGCAAATTGCGTTGGCTTATTAATGTCTCTCCCTCACTGTCTCTATCTCTCTCTGTCTCTCTCCGTCTCTGTCTCTGTCTCTGTCTCTCTCTGTCTCTGTCTCTCTCTCTCTCTCTCTCTCTCTCTCTCTCTCTCTCTCTCTCTCTCTCTCTCTCCCCTTGTCTCTGTCTGTCTCTTCTCTCTTTCTCTCTCTCTGTCTCACTTTCTTTTCTCTCAATCAGGGACATATGAAAGTACAGGTAGCCAGTAAGTTTCATTATCTATAAAATAGACATAATAAATGTGTGTTACAAATGTTGATAGAATGATTAGAAGGGATGACTGTACTGCTTGCTATATCAGTGGAGTGTGCCTAGGTCTATGAAATCAAAAATGTACCAGGATATTCAAGCTGAATCATGGGCTTTAGAGTTTTAGATTTAGAGTTGGAATAGACCTTAGAAATTGCCTAGCCCAAGTCTCTCAATTTATAGATGAGAAGACTGAAGCTCAGAGAATGAATGACTTGTCCAGGATCACATAAATGATAAGCAGAAGGACTAAGGTTTTGAGAATTATAAACCAGTATGCCTTCTGCCATATAATACTTTCTTCTAAATATGAGAGCTGCTTACACTACTGTCTTCACAAGAGTGTTTTGTGGCAAATCCCTTTGAAAGAGTTCTTTATACAAAAGAGAGCTATTAGTATAATCTATGAATAGACACACTATATCCTGACATAATTCATTATCTTTACCCCCAAATCTACCCTTCCCTATTACCATCCTGATGTTGCAATTCTAGTGTCATCCATGCCTTCTCAATCAGTTACCAGATCTTACACTTTCTACTTCCAGAACATTACTTGTAACTGGTCCATTCGCTCAACTTGATAAGTCGCTAGTCAAGTGCAGAACCTTACCACCTCTACCTAGACAACTGCAATAGTCTCCTAATTGGCTTTTTTGACTAAAATACTGCCCTTCTCCAATTTACCCTCCACAGATCAATTCTGATTTTTTAAACCATAAGTCTGACCATATTATTCCTATTTTCAATAAACTCCTGTGGTTCCCTGTTATCTTAGTGATTAAACATGAATTCCAGCATACAGTTATGGACCTCATTCATAACAAGGACCCAATTCACCTTTCTAATCCTAAATTATTTGTTCCTTTCATGACCTCTTCAGCAGGCTTTCTTACTGTTCTTCACATACAACACTTCATCTCCTGTCTCCAAGAATTTGCACTGACTGTTACCTGTGCCAGGAATGCCCTCCTTCCTCAGCTCTGCATGCATATTCTGTGTCACACTCCATGTAAATTCCATATGTATGTGCTCTCCAACATGTATTCCCTGCATACTTGTAGTCTTTCCATTGATAACGTGTATTTCTGGGACAGTATCCTCCTGGTTTTGAAAGTATCTATTACTATTCCTCTTGGTATTGTTTCCTCTCTTTTAAAATATATTAATTTTAACCTCTGAATGATAGAGGTAAGCACCTCAGTGGGAACACATAACCTATGGTTTGGGGATATTGCAAACTGACAGAGTAACTGGAATTTGAGGTATATTTTCTGGTATGCACATATAGGAAAGGAAAGTATCCTAGGCATAAGGTGGATCAAAGCTTGAGAAGCTGATTGCCACCCTTCATACATATTCTACCAAATACTAATAGACTAAGAGGGTCCTCCATGGAAGATTTGTGAAAATACTCAGGCAAGAATTGTACAACATGACTGAGTCTAGATGGGTTGTGATCTGCTCCAGTGGAAGGTTTTTCTTTACTGACATTATTTTAACATTCATCAAAGGAGTGAAGGATTCTACTGTTAAAGGATTATTTGCTGGCTGTCTGTATGTAATGAAGAGAATCATTTTATTTTCTCCAAAAAAATTAAGAATCTCTCCTTAAAAATCTTCATCTTGGGCAGTTAGGTGGTGCTGATGCATTAGATAGAGCACTGGGCTAAAAATAAAGAAGACTGATCTTCCTGAGTTCAAATTCAGTCTCAGATACTTACTGTGTGACCCTGGGCATGTCACATAATCCTGTTTGCCTTACTTCCTCATCTGTAAAATGAGCTGGAGAAAGAAATGACAAATAACTTCAATAGCTTTGCAAAGAAAACCCCGAATGGGGTCATCAAAAGTAAGACAAGAATGAAAACGTTGAACAACAGTAACATTCATTGGCCAAACTCTCTGTTGGTAGTGATCTTGTGTCTTGACTGGTATAGTAGAAAAGGACATTATGCCAGTAGTCAGGCCTAGTCCTAGCAACAATGCTGAGTGTGTGAGGTAGACTGTCATATAACAGCTCTGAACTGCAATTTTCTCATCTGTAAAATCAGCTTAACAATTGTATTTCTACTACCTGTACTATAGGACTATGGTGAGACAAGAAATTTGGAAAAAATGTAATATTTCAGTATATCGAGATCTCATCATGGTGGGATTTCATTATAGTGGAAAATTTCCTCCATTGACAAAGATGGCAAACCCTTCATTCCTGTCTCTTTGTATCTCCCAAAGGAGGCTTGTACAGACTTAGAAATGCATTGTAGTATGTGATTTTTTTTTTAAGTTTGTGACAAAGTTGATAGAGGAAGTAGAGTTCATGAGTTCCCAGCACCATATTGCCTAATCTCTCCCAAAGTTTTCCTCTTCATGCAGTCATTGAGTGTATTATATTCTTCATATAAATCCATCTCAAGACTCCTCTCTCTAAAACTAACAATAACCTATCTAAAATGTGTACAAGTGTTATCAGTGGTTATGGAATGGTAAAAAAAGTTGAATAGGATACAACCAATGCCCTAGAAGAACAAAAAGGTTTTCACTATTTATTTTTAAGTTCTATGTAATCATTTGTTATTGAAAACCCCCAGTTACAATATGGTAGCTCTTACTAATCATTTATCCACTCACATTCATTGTCTCCCCTTAGATAATTTGAATATACACCTATGTTTATAGGGACCTGAGTATAGAGATCATATGAGTTGTATTTTTTTTAAATTAGAAAAGAATCAGATCATATAATCTTTCACAGTTATGGGTAAGAGACAAATTCTTAGAGAAATGAAGGATAAACACAATTATGAAAGGAAAGACAAAATAAAGAATTTTTAGAATATGAAATCAAAAATATGTTGCATGGACAAAATTAAATCATTTAGGAAAAGAAGGTATGTGATTAAATGGGAAAACAATTTTACATCAAATTTCTATGATGAGATAAGAACTCACTATTCAAGATATATTGACAACTATCAGAAACATGTATATAACCAAATTCCATTCATTCATTCGATCAATAAATACTTACTAAACACCATTTCCATTCAAGGAACTATGCTATTCCTTAATACATAAATGATCAAAAGGATGAACAAATATTTTTCAAAAGAAAAATTCCAAACTATCAATAGTCATAAAAAGAATGCTCCAAATAACTAACAATAAATGAAATTCAGACTACAGAAAATTTGAGATTTTACTTCATAATAAAGAAATTGGCAAAGTTGACAAAAGATGTGAATAGCCAGTGTTGGAAGGATTTTGGAAAAATAAACATGCCAATGCATTGTTGGTGGAGCTATGAATTAGTACAACGAGTTTGAAAGCAATTTAGAATAATAGAAATAGGTGGATAAAAATGACCACATCCTTTGATACAAAGATTTCTATATTAGTCATATGCCCCAAAGAGGTTATTTACAAAAAAGAAGGGTTTATATGCACCAAAATAGCAACAATTGTTATGGTAGTAAAGAACTAGAAAAAGAGGATACTCATTGACTGAAGAATACCTAAACGTATCCTGGCACATTTAATATAATGGACTATTACTGTATGTAAGAAACAATGAACATCATGAATATGGAGAAGTATTGACATGAACTGATAAAAAAGTGAAGTAGACAGAGACAGAAAGGCAATAACAGTCTATAACAAAATAAATTAGGACAACCATATAAAACAATCAGGTATGAACATTGTGAAATTAAAAAGAAAAACTTCAGCCCTTAAAAAAGAAACATGAGAAAACAACTCTCCCAGTCCTTCACATATGACATCAGGTGTTTTGTTTTTTTATTGATCAGTTTTGCTGATTTTTGTTTTTAATAGTGTTATTTGTTTTTAAGTGAAAACTTTCTTGGTTGAAGGAGAAATCTAATTAATTTAAAAACAAAAGATATGGATCAAAATCAACTTTTGAAAACTCAGTTACAGAGTCAAAGGGTATAGGTAGGTTGATAAGTCTTTGGGCAAAATTCCAGATTGCTTTCCAAAATAGTTGGATCAGTTCACAATTCTGCCAACAATGAATTAGTGTTCTTATTAGTTTTCCATATCCTCTCCAACATTTGTGACTTTACCTTTCCATCATCTAGTCAATCTGGTAGGTGTAAAATTCTGTCTCAAGGTTTTTTATGTATTTCTCTAATCAATAATGATTTAGAGCATTTTATGACTATAATTTGTTTTGATTTCTTCACTGTAAAATTGCCTGTTCATGTCTTTTAATCATTTATCACTTGGGGAATGATTGGTTGTTAATAGATTTGACAAAATTCTTTATATATTTTAGATATGAGACTTTTACGTGATAAACTGTCCATAATTTTTTCCCAGTGTTCTGCTTTCCTTCTAATCTTGGTTACATTTGTTTCATTAGTACAAAACCTTTTTAATTTAATGCAATTGAAATTATCCAATAAGACATAGGACGAAAGACTATCTGCATGCAGAGAAAGAACTGATAATATTTATGTATATATATATATAGGCAGTACGTGTGTCTGTGTGTGTATACATATTTGTGTTTAATGGTAGCCTTCTCTAGGCTGGTGGGGAGAGGAAGGAGGGAAGAAAAAGGAAAAAAATGCACAATAATTTTGCTGCATATTTGAAAGAAATATCAAGTTGTGCATGGTAGATTCACAGTTTCATGTGCAATCATTTGTTATTGTACTGTTATAGAAATGCTTGTTTTATTTTACAAATTAAAATTTAAAAATCCAACTATACTGTTAACTCTTTGAAGTCACGCATTTTATCACGTTTTTTGTCTGCCCTGAGTTCATTTGAATGTACTCATTTGTTCATTTTTGGTGATCCCAAATAGTTCCTTGTCCCTTATGGAGTAACAATAGCAAAATAAATTGGTTTTGACATCTACTAAACACTTCCTGTGCACAAAAATAGTAAAGAAAATACAGACAGAAAAACAAGGTGATTTTTTTAGTATTTGTTTTGCCTAAAGGGTAAGATCATTTGCATTCGTAAATATTTAAAAACTCATCCCCTCAGTGAATGACTTTATAGGTATTGTTATACTTGATGGGAAAAATGGGTTGAGCTATCCTTTTCTGACCTCTGTATCTGCTTACTGTTGTACTTAAAAAGAAGCAGACTTGTGCTTGGGATTGGAATCAAGACTGAGGTACAAAATGTCTCTATTTGGCTTTCAAGATCCTTAACAAAGTTGGCTCACACTGTCTTTCTGACCTTCTTGTATATTACTCCTCTCCCATACCCTACAGTTTAGGCAAAGTGGCATTCTTGCTATTCCCCACATGGCACTACATTTCCTGTTTTCCTATCTTTTCACTGGCTTTCCCTATACTGAGAATATACTCCTCCTCTCATTTGTCTCATAGGATCCCTCTCTTCCTTCAAGACACAACTGATGTATCTTCTATATGAACCCTTTCCTGGTCTGCCATATTGCTCTTGCCCTCTACCCAAAACTTGCACTCAACTATTTTTTATTTATTTGTATTAAGGCTTCATACTTAATCTGTGCATACTTCTGTAAGTACTCATTGGAAGGTACATTAGAATACAATCCCTTTACAGGAAGGAAAGTTTCATTCTTTTCATTTCTGATCCCAATGCATAACATTGTGCCTCATAAACACTGGACACTTAGTAAATGCTTGCAGATTGGTTGGAGACTGATTGGGCTCAGTTCAGTTTGACCTTGACCTTTGACCTGTCCTACAGACTATTTTCTATACTTAAAATTAACTTAATTTCCCTGGGCCTTAGTTTCTTCATCTACAAAAGGAGGGGTTTGGACTAGATGTCCTCTGAGGGTTCTTCCAGCTCTACATATATAATCTTATGTAGTATTTCCAGAAACAAAAGAGTACTTTTCAGGGTTTAGCATTCATATCTTAGGAATCTGGCTTCTGCTCAACCTGTCACCAACTTTGCTAATTTGTTCCTTCTGTGAGCTTGGGAAATTAGTTTAATATTTCTTGGGCAGAGGTTTTTGTATCTTCAAAACATAGGATTTTGGCTAGATTTGAGGGAACTTTGGCCTCAAAGTTACATGTGACCCTTTAGGTCCTCAAGTGCAGTCCTTTGACTGAATTTCCCAACATCCTCTTTGAAACTTTAAAATAATACTTCCAATCAAATTCTAGAATGTAAGGCTAATAAACAGTCATTGAAAGATGTTCTACAGGTCCAAGAAAACTATAAAGGTCAGAAAGAGGAATCTGTGACATGATGGTGGGGGCTGGCCCAGAGTCTAAGTGGATGAAACCCTAAGGGTGGGACCAGGTGGTAGCAACAGAAGGAACAGAAGCTTCAGGAGCACTCAAACCAGAGACAGTAAGGGGACCTGGCAATTGATCAGAATAAGATTACTGTTAGTAATGAAAAAAGGATCAGGTGCTGTTTGGTAGCTCCATTGCCAATATCAACTTCTGCATCATAAATCAAGGACAGAGAAAACTACTTTCCATCAAGAGGAACAGCATAATTTTTGGTCAGAAGAGATAAGAGACACTGAGGAATCGTATCACTTCCAGACCCAAGAGAGCAGGACAGTTGAGTTGTATTCTGATCTCACGGGATCAAGGATCCTGAAGAACAGTATTATTTCCAGTCCCAAGGGAGCAGAAATCCTTAAGGTTAAAGACTAGAGCAAAGACCAGAAAAGGAGTGACCACCCCTTTTTTTCAGATCACACCACAATGAAAGTAACAACAATATCTAAAGCCCCAGAACTGGCTCTGAAAACAATAGTGTGAAAAAGTCTGAAGATAGCATTCCCCTGCATTAGGCAAATGGAAGCTAATGGCTAAATGGGACATCAAAAAAAGAACAGTAAAATTAAGCCCAAATAATGAAAAACAAAATAGATGAAAATATTAAATTAATTATTGGATAAACATCTAACCTAGAAAACAGATTAAGGAGAGTTAATTTAAGAATTATTAGAAAACCATGATCAAAGAAAGAAAGAAGATATCGTTTTACGAAATACAGAAAAACTGCCCTGATATCCTAAAACCAGAGGATAAAACAGAAATTGAAAGAATTCATGGATCACCACCTGAAAGAGATCATAAAATGTAAACTCTTAGAAATACTGTAGCCAAATTCTAGAGCTTCTAGGTCAAAAAAAATTGTTTCAAGCAGAAAGAAACCATTCAAATACAGTGGAAACACAGTCAGGTTCACACAAAAGTTTGAAACTACTATGTTACAGGTGTGAAGGGCTTAAAATATTATATTCTGAAAGGCAAAAGACCTGAGATTAAAACAAAGAATAACCTACCCAAAAAATTGACGGTAGTCTTTCAAAGAATAATATGGATATTTAATGAAATAAAGGATTTTCTAGAATTTCTGATGCAAAGAATAGAACAGAAAAAATTGACTGTCAAAAATAAGACTCAATAAAAGCATAAAAGTGCAAACATAAAGGAATAATCATAAGAGACTCAATATGGTTAAACTATTTGTCTTTGTACATGTGAAGATGAAGTACATAACTTCTATGAAGTTTATAATTATTAGGTTAATTGAAGGATTTTACATAGAAAGAGGGTGTGAGAGTAGGTTTATGTTGTAATGATGTGAAAAAAATAGGCAAATAATAAAACTCTCTTTTTTTGCAGATAATATGATGACATGCTTGAAAAATCTCAAATACCCAAAAGTTAGTTGAAACAATTAATCATTTTCTCAAAGTAGCAAGATATAAAATAAATCTAACATGAATCATAAGTAATTCTGTACATCACAAATGAAACCCTCTCAGTAAAGAGAGTAAAAAATATCTCATTTAAAATAACTCTATGTAGTATAACATATGTAGCAGTACACATGCAAAAAAAAAAAAAGCCCAGGAACTACATAAAATTATAAAAAAAAAACTTTTCATACAAATAAAATCAGATTTAAATTACTGGAGATATATTAATTGTTCATAGATAGGCAGGGACAACATTAAAAAAATGACAAATTTACCTAAAATAATTTATATATTCAATGCCATCCCAATTATATATATATATATATATATATATATATATATATATGAAGGAGGTTTAGCAGTACCAGATTTAAAACTATATAATAAAGAGTTGATTTTCAAAACTATCAGTTACTGGCTAAGAAATAAAAAGGTAGATCAATGGAACAGACTAGACATACAACTTATAACTGCAAATATTAACCTTGTGTTGACAAGTTGAAAGACTTAAGTTTTAGGGATAAACATACTTATTTGGTTAAAAAATTGTAGGCAAAACCAGAAAGCATATGGCAAAAATTGGGCATAAAACACTATGTTACACCATAGAACAAGGTAAGGACAAACTCACCTAGATATAGTGATATTACAAAAAAATTAGAAGGAAAACATTAGAATGTGTTACTTATCAGACTTACTAATAGGTGAAAAATTCATGAATAAACAAGAGATAAAGAAAAGAGTGAGGTATAAATTAGATTTTTAAATTAGACTAAACTAAAAAAAATTTCCACAAATAAAATCAACATAAGCAAGATCAGAAGGAAAGAAGAAAATTGGAGGGAAATTTTATAGACAGTTTCTAAGATAAAGGTCTCATGTCTCAAATATTTAAAGAACTTTGCAAATTCTATAAGAATATGAGTCATTCTCCAATTGGCAAATGGCCAATTTATGGCAGCTTTCCATTAAAGGAATAAAAACAATTTATAGTCATATAAAAAATGCTCTAAATGATTATGGATTAGAGAAATGGAAATTAAAATGACCTTGAAATATCATTTTACACTATCAGATTGGCTTAACTGACTGAAGGGGAAAGCAACAAATATTGTAAGGGATGTAGAAAAATTGGTGCACTAACTCACTAGTGGTGGAATTATGAACTGACTCAACCATTTTGCAGACCAATCTGGAATTATGCCCAAAAGAGTTATTAAATTGATTCTACTTTTGGCTCAGCTATACCACTACTAGGTCTATTTCCAAAAATAATTATGGAAAAAGGAAAAGAATCTACATGTTTTAAAATATGTATAGCAGCTCCATTTATGGGGTCAAAGAATTAGAAATTGTAGGGATGACCAACAAGCGGGAAATGGTTGAACAAGTTTTGATATGTGATTGCCATGGAATACTATTGTGTTTTTAAAAATGATGAACTCAACGATCTTAGAAAAAACTGGATATATTTTCATGTAACAATGAAGAGCAAAATGAGCAGAACCAAGAGAGCATTGTACAAAGTCATAGCAGCATTCTTTAAAGAACAATACTGAGTAACTATCAGGAGTAGGGAACCTGTAGCCTCAACTCCACATGTGGCCCTTTAGGTCCTCAAGTGTAACCCTTTAAATCTAAACTTCATAGAACAAATAAGGTTTTGTTTTGTTTTTTTAGTCAAAGGTGCACACTTGAAGACCTAGAAGGCCCAAGCTTGCAGGTGCCCTACCCTTGGAATTATTTTGACTATTATAAATACCCATATTAACTACAAAAGACATATGAAGGAAGATATTATCTGCATTCAGAGAAAGAACTGATAAATGGATGTATAGAATGATTTTATACACACACACACTCACATACACACACATACCCATACTTCATACATGCATGCATATTTGTGTTTAATGGTAGCCATCTCTAGGACAGGGAGGGTAAGAAAAAATTTTAAATAAACTTACATGATAATTTTATAATATATCTAAAAGAAATGGCAAGTTATACATGATAGATTTATAGTTTCATGTGCAATTATCATTTATTAATTCTACTATATTATGGAAATCCTTGTTTTATTTCATAAATTAAAAATGAAACAAATATTTTTTTAAAAGCAGGAATGTCCTGGGAGATGGGGAGAGAGATAGAATGAGAATAATTATCTCACATGAAAGATGGATATAAGGAAGAACTTTTATCATGCAGAGGAAAATGAGGTGGGAATGTTTTAATCTCACTCATACATAAATTGTTCCGAAGAGAAAATATAAACACACACACACACACTCAAATGGAATTAAAAATCAGTTTTAAGCAACAAGTAAGATAGGAATGGAATAAAAGAAGTGCAAGGGGGAGAAAAAATAAATGGGACAGCATGTAAAAGAAGTGGTCAAAATTAAAATAGACTTTAGAAAGGGAATAGGCTGAAGAGAGAAAAGAAGCAGAAAGAAATAGATGAAAGAAAGTGCATTTAGTAATCATAATTCCAGACGTGAATGAAATGAACTTATCCCTAAAATGGAAGAAGACAGCAGAATGAATTGGAAACCAGAATCCAACAATCTGTTCTTTACAAGAAACATATGTGAAATAGACATGCAGAGTCAACATAAGTACCTGGAATAGAATCTATTATGCCTCACCTAAAATAAAAACAAACAAACAAAAACACACACACACACACACACACACACACACAAAACAGGGGTAGAAATCGTGATCTCTGACAAAACAAAAGGAAAAATAGACATAATTAAAAGGAATGAGAAGGGAAATCATATTTTGCTAAAAGTCACCATAGACAACATGGCAAAATTCAAATGAACTGATGCAAAGTGAAATGAGAAGAACCAAGAGATCCTTGTACACAGGAACAGCAATGTTGTAATGATCAACTAGGAAGGACTTGGCTACTCTAATCAATACAATGATCTAAGACAATTCCAAAGTATTCATAATGAAAAAAAATGTTATCCACCCCCAGAAAGAGGACTGTTGAACTCTGAGTGCAAATTAAAGTATAATTTCTTTCTTTCTTTTTTGCTTTCCTGTCATGTGGCTAATATGTAAATATGTTTTGCATGATTTCACAATATAATATAATCGATATAATTTTGCTTGCCTTCTCAGTAAGATGATTAAGGGAAAGTTGGAGGAAAAGAATTTAGCATTCAAAAGTAAAAGAAGGTTAGAAATAAATTTTAAAAAATTGAATTTAAAAATCAGAAACTAAGATATCTAATCCTAAAGAATGAGTGGGTCAGAGAACAAATTATAGAAGTAATCAATAATTTCATTAGTGAGTACAATAACAATGTGACAACAAACCAAAATATGGTTTATATGAAATACAGCCAAAGCAGTACTTGGGGAAAAATTTATATTTCTAAATATGTACATCAACAAAAGAAAGAGAGACCAATGAACTGGGCATAAAACTAAAAAGCACTAATTTAACAAACCAACAATGAAAAATTCAAAATTAGTCAACAAAATAGAAATCCTAAAAATGAAAGGAGAGATTAGTAAAATACCTAGTAAATAAAACTAGGAACTAGCTTTATGAAAAACAATAAAATAGATAAATCATTGGTTAATCTGATTTTTTTAAGAAGAAGAAAGTCAAATTACATATATCAAAATTAAAAAGGATGTATGGACATCAATGAAGATGAAATTAAAGCAATTATTGGGAGTTATTTTACCCAATAATATGCCAGAAAAACCAACAATTGAAGTGAAAATGATTAATATAAACTGCCCAGATTAACAGAAGAGGAAATAGAATACTTAATTCTGTTTTAGAAAAACAAATTGGACAAATCAACGAGTTCACAAAGAAAAATATCCCCAGAACCAAAAAGATTTACAAGTGAATTCTGCAAAACTATTTAAGAAAAAAATTATCCCAATATTATTAAAGCTATTTGAAAAAACAGGGAAATAAAAATTTTACTATGTTCTTTTTATGAGAAAAATATGGTGCTGATACCTAAACCAGAGAAAGCAAAAACAGAGAAAAAAATCTATAGACCAATTTCCTTCATGAATATTTGTGCAATAATTTAATGCTAACAAGGATTTTAAAGCAATATATCACAAAAGATCATACACTGTGACCAAGCAGAACTTATGCCAGGAGCACAGGGCTGGTTCATTATTAGGAAGACCATCAGCATAATCGATCATAACAATAACAGAAACCACAAACAGCATATCAAAAAATTGAGAAAAAATCTTTGAAAAAAATATAACAACTATTCCTGTTAAAAACACTAGAAAGCATTGAAATTTATGGAGTCTTTCTTAAAATGATAATTAGTGTCTATCTAAAACAAAAAGGAAGCAATATCTGAGATGAAGATAAACATAAAGCCTTCCCAGCAAAATCAAGCATGAAGCAAGGATATCTCTCATCACCACTATTATTCAATACTTTACTAAGAATGCCAGATATAACAATAAGACAAAAAAAGAAATTGAAATAAAAATAGGCAATGAGGAAACAAAATTATTGCTCTTTGCAGATGATAGATGTTACTTAGAGAATCAAGCAAAACAACAGTTGAAACCATTTAAACCTTCATCAAGTTGCAGGATATGAAATAACCCCTCATAAATCATCAGCATTTGTAGTGCCAACAAAAAACAGTAGGAAAAGATATAGAAGTACAATTCTACCTAATTTTAATTACTTATTCAGTGTTACAGCAATCAAATTACTAAAGAATTATTTTCTAGAATTAGAAAAAATAACAAAATTCTTCTGGGAGGAAAAAGATTTTTTTAAAAATGAAGAGAATTGATGAAAAAATATGAAGGTGACCAAGCAGTAATATGCTCAGATCTCAAATTGCATTACAAAACTGTAATCACCAAAGTCATCTGGTACCAACTCAGAAATTTAATGGCAAATCAGTGAAATCAATTATATATACAATATAGAATACTAAATGACCACAGTAATCTAGTGTTTAAAAAAAACGATCCAAACTTTTAAGAAAAGAACTCACTATCAGACAAAAATTTCTGCTACCACTTAAAGTCAGTTTAGCAGAAACAAGGTATGAACAAACTTGCTATGTTGTGTACCAAGATAAAATCAAAATGGATAAATGATTTAGATATAAAGGATAATATAAGTAAATTAGAGGAGAGTGGAAAATGTGCCTTTTAGGATCCATTGATAAGGCAAGAGTTAGTGACCAAAGAAGAGATAGAGAAAATCATGGAAAATCAAATAGATGATTTTGATTACATGTAATTTAAAAGTTTTCACACAAGTGAAACTAATGCACCCAAAACTAGAAGAAATCTTGTGGAAAACTTGGGGGGAAACCTTTACAACAAGTTTTTCTGACACAAGCCTCATTTTTTTCAAATATATAGTGAACTGGACAAAATTTATAAAACTCATACCCTTTTCCCCAGTTGATAAATGGTGAAGGGATATGAACAGGTAGCTTTCAGAAGAAGAAATCAAAACTACCAAAAATCACATGAAAAAATACTCCAATTTACTACTGATTAGCAAAAATCAAATTAAAACAACTCTGAGATAACACCTCAAGACTATCAGATTGGCTAACACAACACAAAAGGAAAACGACAAATGGTGGAGGGGATGTGAAAAAATTGAGACACTAATGCATTGTTAGTGGAATTGTGAACTAGTCCAATCATTTTGGAGAGCAATTTGGAACTATATCCAAAGTGCTATAAAATTGAGTTTACCCTTTCACCCAGAAATATCACTAAAATCTGTGCCTCAAAAAGATCAAAGGAAAGAGAAAGAACTCATTTGTGCGTAAGCATGTATGTATATCAAGATATACATACATATACATATATACATATATGTGTGTTTATGTGTGTATATATACATATATATGTATATTTATATCTTTTTCTGGTAGTAGAAAGCAAGGGGTTGTTCATCATTTGGGGAACAGATGAATAAGTCGTGGTATATGATTGTGATGGAACACTACTGCACTATAAGAAATAATGAGCAGGATGGTTTCACAAAAACCTTGGAAAACTTATATGAACTCATGCAAACTGAAGTAAGATGAACAAAAGAGACACTGTACATAATAATAGCAATATTGTAAGGATCATTGTGAATGATTTGGCTTCTCTGATCAAGACAATGAACCAAGACAATTCCAAAGGACTTACGATGAAAAATACCACCCATCTCCATAGATAGAACTAATGAACTCTGAGTGTAGCATGTTGCATACTTTTCTTACTTTCTCTACTTTTCTTTTTGGATATGCATGCATGTGTGTGTTTTATTTTGCAACATGACATATGGAAATATTTTGCATGACTTCACATGTCTAATCAACATCAACTGCTTTCCTTTTCAATGAAGTAACAAGAATGAGATGGAAGAGGAGAATTTGTAACTCAAAATTTCTAAAGATGAATGTTAAAATTGTTTTTCCATGTAATTGGGAAATATGTAATGTAATAAAATATGCTTTTAAAAGTCAATTAGAGGTAAAAAGTGACTCTGAACAATTTTAGAGCAGCAGAAGCCACAGAACAACAGACTGAAAGAAATTTCTAGCCCAAGAAAACCTGGAAGGCTGACAGGAAAGGTCTATTGAACAGGGCATGGAGCAAAAATCGCAAGTCAGTCTTGGTCACACAGCACCAGGAGGAACAGGACCAGAACAGGCCTCAGGGGAAGAATCCCAATCAGCAGAGGAGGTTCTTACATTCCTCAACCCACAAATGCCATGGACAACTTCAAAGGTCAGCGAGAGGGCTTTTTTACCTGGGCAAAAAGGGAGCAGGGTACTTGCCTAGCCTCAGCCCCAGGCAGTGGTGGTGGAGGCAGCAGGAGCAGCAGTGTGGCAGCAACTGCAGTGTCCATTTGTGGAGGCCTTAGCCTAAAGCCACTGGGGGAATTGAGCAGCTGATCTAAATCTTAGCCAGGAGCCCAGGAGTGAGGAAGAGCCCTGACATGACCAAGCAGGAGGTAGTTGTAGAAAGGGAATTATCCTACTCTCACATTCTGGGTGGAAAAGTTTTTGGTTACTCCCAGACCAGTGCACAGATCAGGAGAGGAGTAAACTCCTCTCCCTTGATTGTGCCACCTTGGAAGAAGTGAGAACTTACAGGTCCCCAGAGGATACCCTCCTCTTCGCAAAGGACTGAAAAGTCAAATAACTGGCTGGGAAAATGCCCCAAAAGGGGAAAAAATAAGACTATAGAAGGTTAATTTCTTCATGAACAAGTATTTTCTTCTATCATTTCAGATGAGGAAGAACAATGCTAACCATCAGAGGCCTCCAAAATAAATATGCAATGGTCTCAGGCCATGGAAGAGCTCAAAAAGGATTTTAAAAATAAAGCAAGAGAGGTGGAGGAAAAATTGGGAAGAGAAATTAAAGTAATCCAAGAAAATCAGGAAAAGCAAGTCAACAGCTTGCTAAAGGAGACCCAGAAAATACTGAAGAAAATAACACCTTTGAAAATAGGCTAACAGTTGCAAAAGAGGTCCATAATGCCAATGAGAAGCAGAATATTTTAAAAAGCAGAATTAGCCAAAAGGAAAAGGAGGTTCAAAAGCTCACTGAAGAAAATAGTTCTTTAAAAATTAGAATGGAGTAGGTACAAGCTAATGATTTTATGAGAAGCCAAGAAATGACAAAACAAAATCAAAAAAATGAAAAAATGGAAGATAATGTGAAATATCTCATTAGAAAAACAACTGACCTGGAAAATAGATCCAGGAAACACAATTTAAAAATTATGAGGCTACCTGAAAACCATGATCAATGAAAGAGACTAGATATAATCTTTCATGAAATTATCAAGGAAAATTGTCCTGATATTCTAGAACCAGAGGGCAAAATAAATAATTCACCGACCACCTCCTGAAAGAGACCCAAAAAGAGAAATTCTTAGGAATATTGTGGCCAAATTTCGGAGTTTCCAGGTCAAGGAGAAAATATTGTAAGCAGCTAGAAAGAAACAATTTGAGTATTGTGGAAATACAATCAGGATAACACAGGATCTGGCAAGTTCTACATTAAGGGATGAAAGGGCTTGGAATATGATATTCCAGAAGCCAAAGGAACTGGGATTAAAACCAATAATCACCTACCCAGCAAAACTGAGTACAATACTTCAGGGAGAAAAAAATGGTCATTCAATGATATAGAGGACTTTCAAGCATTCTTGATGAAAAGACCAGAGCTGAATAGAAAATTTGACTTTCAAACACAAGAATCAAGAAAAGCATGAAAACGTGAATAGGAAAGAGAAATCATAAGGGACTTACTAAAGCTGAACTGTGTACATTCCTATATGGGAAGATAATATTTGTAACTCTTGAGATGTTTCTCAGTATTTGGGTAGTCAGAGGGATTACACACACACACACACACACACACACACACACACACACACAACAGGTTGAATTGAATAAGATGGGATGATATCAAAAAAAATTAAGGGGTGAGAGTGGAATATATTGGTAGAAGGAAGGGAGAACTGGAATAGGGAAAATTATCACTCCTAAAAGAAGCAAGAAAAAGATTTCTCAGTGAAGGAGAAAAGGGAGGAGGTGAGAGAGAAAAAGTGAAGCTTACCCTCTTCACATTTGGTTTAAGGAGGAAATAAGATACTCACTCAATTTGGTATGAAAATCTATCTTACACTCCAGGAAAGTAGGGGAGAAGTGGACAAGTAGGGTAAGAGGAATGATAGAAGGGAGGGCAAATCGGAAACTAGAGTAATTAAAAGTAAACAGTTTTGGGGAGGCACACAGTCAAATGAGATCATGGATTAATGGGGGCAGGATAGCATGGAGGCAAATACAGTTTGTCTTACACAACAAGATTATTATAGAAGTCTTTTGCAAAACTATACATAGACAGCCTATATTGAATTGTGTTCTCAGTAGGGATGGGTGGAGAGGGTGGAAGGGAAACAAGTTGGAATTCAAAGTATTTGAAATGAGTGTTGAGAATTGTTTTTGCATACAACTTGGAAATAGGAAATACAGGTAGTGGAGTATAGAAATCTATCTTGCCCTACAAGGAAAGAGAGAAGATGGGGATAAGGGAAGGGTGGGATGTGATAGAAGAGAGGGCATATTGAGGGAAGGGGTAATCAGAATGCAAGACATTTTGGGGTGGGGGAGGTGGGATATGGGGAGAAAATTTGGAACTCAAAATTTTGTGGAAATGAATGTAGAAAACTAAAAATAAATAAATAAACATTTAAAAAAAATAAAGTGAATTAGAGCTTTTATCTATGTTATTCTAGAGACCACTTGCCTTAGTAATATGAACTTGGCAAAACTTATTCATGGATTTCATTTTCATTCAATGCTCATTGAGTTCCAACTCTTACCAATGTCTTGTTGAAAATATTATGGGCAAAGTATATTGAAAAACGTGCTTGAACTCAGAAACTTCAAATTATAGCTCTGTCCCTTGATATGGTTCACCTTGGACAAGTCACTTAAATATTCTAAACCTTTCTTAATTCTTAAAGTGAAAGAGGGGAAGGGGCAATAGAGGGAAAAAAGAGAGTAGATACTTTCTAAGGTCACTTTCTGGTTTCAGTGTAGAATCCTTGAAAGTCAGACCATTAGTTCTTTTCTACTTATTTCTGACATGTATGAGTCTACTTTTCCTGTTAAGTAAATTTGGCACCTAGCATTCCAAGGACCCTTGCTTCCATGTCCAGTGTATTTTATCTTGATCTTGCTAAAAACAAGTTTCTATTTGCCTTTACACACATCTAATTCCATTGAGTTTTCCCATGAACAGATCACCTCAAAATACAGGTGAGTGGAGCAAATATCCTATAAGTGTGAAGTTGAATATGGGATTCCAGAGATGAGGAGGCAAAGTAATGACATGGTAAACAAAAGAGATCATTATTGCCAGTGGTTCAGTGTTACTGCTGTCAAGACAATAGTGTACCAAGAATGGATTCACCATAGTTTGTAATCAAGCCTGTAAGTAGCTCAAGAAGAGAACTCACCCACCCATCATGCATTGTCAATTACATGGTTTGGAACAGTTTGAGAAGTCTCTGGGAAATACAAGCCAAAGGACAGGAAAGAGTGCTATTAAAGCAGTTACAAATAGTTCAGAGAGGTTTGTAACTTATAAGCCATTGTTCCCTTCCAGTGGTGGCTATATTGACCATCACTGGAGCTTCCTACCATCTAGTTAGAGCTGGAAGTGACTTAGGTAATTTACCTCAGGTCAAACTGCTAGAAATATCTAGATAGGCAAGATTTGAACCCAGGTTTTCCTGACTCTAACTTCAACAGTCAAGTTAGGAACTAAATCGAAATTTTCTGACACCAAATTCATTGTCATCTAGCTTTCATCCAACCCCTTTTGCCAATCTCCAAGAAGGAAAATGGTGTAGAATGGGAACTCTATCATATAAATCAAGCTTCTGCAAAACTTTATCACACAAGCAACTGTGTCCAAGATGCTTACCTCATATGGCTCTTCAGGCAAGATGGCATGACTTCCTTCCAGTTAGAGCTTTAGGCAGTAACATATGACACATGATGGGTACATCTCATGTCCTTCTGTATCTGAGATGTTTGTAGGTGTCAAGAAGGAATTAATGAACTGGTTTGAGTTAGTCAAGTTGAGGACTTTTGTAGCGGTTGTAATGGTTGGTGAATATTTGGCAATCACTCAATCATTAGGCATTGATAAAGTACTTATAGTATGTGCCAGGCAATGTGCTAGACTCTGGGGAAACAAAGATATTTTCTAAAAGCAAAACTCTAAGTCTTTCCCTGAGGAAACACATCTAGTTAAGATGAGAAGAAAAATACAGGGAAGACTACAGTTCCCCTTTAGGTTGGAGAGATCTCTTCATGAACAAACAATTGATGGACGGACAAAAAAAATAATGATAGAATAAGATTCATCACCTAAATACAGTTAACTGAATTACTTAGTTACAGCTTAGCTACTCTGGTCAATACAGTGATCCAAGATAATTCCAAAGGCCTTATGATGAAAAAATGCTATCTACATCCAGAGAACGAACTGATGAAGTCTGAAGGTGAATTGAAGCATATTTTGGTTTTACTTAATTTTTCCTGTTTGTTTGCTTTTAATTTGTGTTTTCTGTCACAACATGACTAATATGGAAGTATGTTTGCACTTGTATAAACTTGTAAAATTGCTTGCCTTCTCAATGAGGGGAGGGTGAAGAGAGAATCTGGAACTCAACTTTTTTAATGAATGTTGAAAATTGTTTTTCATTTAATTGGAGGGAAAATAAGATGTCAAATAAAAAAATAACTTGTTTTGCAATACAAAGATGCCCCCAGGGTTTAACAGTTTCACAGAGGGCATAGGGACCTCATTGACTCCTCCTAGATGGTGCTATCTATACTGCAACCATGGGATGTTGTGCCAACCTGGCCATAGACATAAAAGACAACCGAGAATAAAGGAGGAATACAAACACCCCCTTTTGGCTGACTGGTTCCCTCAGAGGTTGATACACCAATAGAGCACACTAATACAATTAGAAGCAGACCACTGGGAATTGCCTGACTACTACAGTGTGCACTGACTCACTGAACCAAGAAATGAAGTATGGTATCATCCTGTCTCTCCTCTCTTTTCTTACCTTCTGCAAAAGCAAAATCCTAAAGAAGCAAATTTCACATACTCCATGAAATGTTGCACTACTTAATACATTACTAACTACTGATCTTTTCTGAGGGAAAATATACTCTTGTCTAAACAGCTGCTTCCTTCCCGTCTCCAAGTCCATGTTGTTGTTTTCTATAATACAATAACAGAAACCTTTCTAAAATATATTAGATGCTTCCCTGACTTCTTAAGCAGAGTGTACTGAATAAAATAACAATATTCTACAGTTCTTTCTGGCCTGAATTTTGGTTCATATGTGCTTTAATCAAGGCACTAAGCCTGATTTTCACTCGAATTCCCTCTGCAAAGGCAAAGGAAAATATAAATTCCCATGACATGATATCACATTACAGTAGTAGCATTTAGGGAAAATTGAAGCACAGGGTTAAATCAAGACCCATTAGCAGTACACTTCTCAGCACCCATTGTCCAAAGCTCACCTACTCCCAAACCACTGGAGATGAGAAGGCAGAGATCTAACCTGGTGTTATAATTATATACCTTCTATCAGCCCAGTACTCAAGAGAGCCACATACAGTCTGTTACAGAGAACAAAAGGTGCTATGCTCTAAACCTGCAATATTCTCCCTTCTCACAACACAAATACTGAAACAACAGGAAGCTGCCACTGTCACTACCGTTGTGGATAGATGTGGCCTCTTGGGACAGGAAGAGTGCAACTAGAAATCCCAAGTATTACCAGGAACAGTAGAACCTCCTGGAGCTGGAGTTGTCACACTACAATCGTGCCAACATCTAACCTTGGCAGGATGACAGAAGGAAAATCAAATGACCATAAAGCCCTTGGTGGGATGCATCATGCCATGTCATTTTTCTTCCCCTTGCTTCCTCTCCTTTCTAGGTCCATCATTATTTGCAAAGTGCTTATCCCCAAGATGTCCCTCAATAGCATATCCACAGTTCTGCTGGGACCAGACACATTCTCCTTAATCCCAAAGTCTTATGAAAATGTGTCAGGACCATAAAAATTCCTTATGTAATTTAAACCCTTCTTAATGGCTCAAAGCCACCACAATGAATAATAATTATTGGACTCTGCTGGAATATGCTAAGTGGCCCCATAATACTGTGGGTTTTCAATTTCCTGTTCTACTTAGGATTTCTCTATCTCCTCCTCATATGTCCTTTAGATTGTAAACTCCTTGAGACAAGGGAAAAGTTTTGGCCTTCCCCAGCACTTTATACAGTGTGTGACATTTAATAAAGGCTAGTTGACTGACTAGTCTATGTCTTTTTGTTGCTATCAGTGTGTGAGCCTATGCCAGCCCCTCTCTCACTTTCTAATTTGTTACATCATATCTGTGGTGGCCTTCAAAACAAGTGGCAAAGATTTCTGATTAATACATGTAGTAACACATGTACCTCAGGGTTCTATGGATCTCTCTAAAGGTTTCAGATGTGCTATATAGTGAGGTATAGTCAATCAAAGAGGTTCCCAATTATCAGCCTGGAATCAGTTTCCAAGTGCCAGTGAACTTAAGAGACCTTCCTATAAGTAAAATACTTATTCTTTAGCAGACAGATTTTGTAAAAATCTAATCTGTCTGCAGTAGGGCCATTCTCCTTAGTTATAGGTCATTGACTTTATTCCATATAGGAGAGGCTACCAGCTATCTAGATTGGCGTGAGTGAGGTGTTAACATTGACTTTTATGCAAACGATCAACTGAGCAAAGATTACTTTCAAAAGTATCAAATGTACAAGAATGTAAGGACAAAAGATGGGACAACACCAGATTATGTGATTCCACACATGTTCCACTTCTACTCTCCTACAGTTATGAAAGTGTGAGTACCAAAACAGATTTGGTTAGCCCTGTCAGGATGGAGAACTTTCCTGCTAGTCGTTAAGGGACTCTATCATTCATAATCATTTTCCATTTGTTGAAAACAAACACTGAAAATATGCCATGAAAACTTCCTAGAGCGTCTGTTTCTCATTTGGAGAGCTTTTCCACAAGGATGTGCTATTTCAGAAAATTCGGTCAGGGAGCAGTACCAGATTTGCTCCCTACTGTACATCATATGGTACCCCTTTGAACATGAAACGTTTCACAGTGTGGCAACAGAGAGAGAGGACATAAAGTACAATTACGTCATACTCTGTAGAGACACACATATAACACATGATTGCTAATTAATGATTATAACCTTGCTTGGTTTACATCAGATAGAGAAAAATGCATGAAACAGCTGTATCAGGTTATTAAAAATGATAGCATGGAAAGGCCTTAATAACTCAAATCATCTTCTGGTAACATGATTCACTGGAGACAACACCTACTAAGATGTATTAGCTGGGACATTTACCTAAACACCAACTGAAGTCCACATCGATTTGATTTCTTTAAAAATAGCACTCAGTGAAATATCAGTACTGGAAGTCTTTATCTTACCTTGCATTGGAGTCTATTACTTAGCATGACTCCATATTTTAGCCCAGCAATTGTTAGGCACCTGTAGTTAGAATTTATTTCTTCCAGTAACTTGTACGATGAGCTTTGAATTCTCTGGCTGGGTTAATGGGAAAGGAGCAGTTGTGAGAATAACCCAAAGCATTCTGTGATTTAAGAGTCATTCATATTAGCTTCTAAATGAATTTAAGGAGGAGTTACTACTTTTAAATATGTCATGCTTACATTAGCAGTGAAATGAGTTTGCTTTCCCTAAATGCACATCAAGTGTCAACTTAGATGGAAAGCAGCCCAGAAGGAGGAAGAGTAATAGACAGAAGCCAGGGTTTATAATGCACCCAGAAATGATACAATATATAAAAAGTATATGTGATTAATCAAGCATTTATTTATTTAGTCAGTTTAATGCTACTCTGAGATGATTACATCCTTCAGTAATACCATTCTGAATAAAGAGTATGGTCTTCTCAGACTTCCATCATCTTTAATTCAACATAAATAACTGTCAATAGATATCAAGTCAATCACAATTACTGGTTTGTAGGAAAGTGTAACAACATGGGCAGCTTGGTGGTGCAGTGGATAGGGCACTTGTCCTAGAGTCAGGAAGACCTGAGTTCAAATCCAGTCTTAGATACTTACTAGTTGTGTGACCCTGGACAAGTCATTCATCACTTTCTGCTTCAGTTTCTTCATTTGTAAGATGAGCTGGAGAAGGAAATGACAAACCACTCTAGTATCTTCGCCAAGAAAATCCCAGACGGGGTCATGAAGAGTCAGACATGACTAAAATGGTTGAACAACAGCAGGAAACTGCCCATACACAGTAAAATATATTTTTTACAAGTAGTATAATCATATCAAAACAAATGCTAATAATGATTGGTATTTATAAGAATTGAAGGTTAGATTTATGTTCTAGCTCAGGAGCCATGTCAGCATGGCATAATGCCATACTCTGAGATGAGTGACCTGGATTCAAATCTTGATGTTAATGCTTAGCAAGCATGTAACCTTGCACAAATCATTTGGCTTCTTTGAACCTTACTTTCCTCAACTGCATATAAAGGGTGAATCAAAACTACCCCCCCCCCAAAATTTAGCCTTTACACCTTAACTAGGTGACAACATGTTTAAATCTGAATATGACCCAAGGAATCACTTGATAAATGAAGAGGGGGATGAAAATCTTCTATTAGATTTGAAAGTATTGTATAAGAAGTGATTAATGGCATGCATGGTAATGTAGGGCCTTAGCAGAAAAGGCAAAAACTAAAAGCCTAACCATGACCAGCAAACTACAAAAATGCCTGGCCAAGGGCCTATTTTCTATCACCTTTGGACTGATTGCAAGTGCCACGCCCTTCTCTCTACTGTTAGTCAATAAGTCAGTCAATAAATATTTATTAATTATCCAAAATTTGCTAGGCACTGAACCAAGCTTTGGAGATACAAATACATATGTATATACATATGCATGTCTATGCACATGCATTTATGTATGCATGCATGTGCCCGTGCACATATACATGCATGTGTGTGCATATATGTATGTTGTGCATGAATATACACATATATTTACATACATATACATATGTGTGTGTATATAGGTATATAGTAACTTCCCTCAAGGAACTTAAATCTAGTGGGGGAAAAAATACATTTAAGGAAGTTCAAAGGGAGGGAAGTGGAACTTAGAGCATGGTGAAGAAGACAATCAGAGAAGTCCCAAAGTAGTTCAGCCAGTACACTGCTTACAACAGTCACTGTCCTTGCCAGTAGTCAAAATTGTTAATATTCATCCCATCCTCCTTCCTCCAAGTGTTGATCTATATGTAGGTTGACCTTGTCCCATCAAGCTTAGGTTTTAGTATTTAGAAATTTAGGATCATAGTCTAATAGATGAAGAAGCAGTCTGGGAGGTCATTTAAGTTACTCCCCATCCAACTAAAGAATTTATTTTGTTAATGGTCAGTAGTTCAGGCTCTGCTTGAATACCTCTAATAGTGAGAAACTGACTTTCAAAAAAACAACTCAGTTTGTTGTTGGAACAATTGTCAGGAAATTCTTCTTTATGTTAATGCATCAGTCATCATCATATACATTTCCCTAATGTTTTATAGGTGCAAAGAGCTTTCAGATGAATTTTCTCAAATTTGAACCTCAGTTTTAGATCATAAGGCTTAGATTAAATGTAAAAAATTTTGAAATGAAGCGATCTTACATAAGAATTGTTGCACAAGATTCATGTTCAGATAAGCTTAGGAAACCTGTACATGTTCCAGGGGACAGCTATAAATTACCAAACTAGGTAGAATCAGATTTGTTAGAAAGGTTAGTGTCATCATGGTATTCTGCTAAATTCCACTGATAATCAGGTAACTAAATGAGGAGGAACAGCTTGGGAGTATGCAAAGAGAAGAAGTTTCAGTTTAGGACTTCTCCCACTTCTACTCCATTTTGAACAGAGGACAGCCTTGAGAGCTTTGAAGAATTTAGAGGATTTTGAATTTCCTGTCTTCCCGTCAGTGTCTTAGACATGTCCTTAGATCTATTGGTCAAGTAATGTTTGTATCAGTAGCCAAGAACAGACTGTTACAAATTAAACTTTCTTAAAGAATTTATTTTTAGTATAAAAGAGAGAAAATAATTTCTAGTGACCAGGGGCTGTGAGATAACATTCTGTCACATGTACTCGCTAAGCTTGAGCCCTTGGGAAGTTTTCTGTGTTTGGAGAGGTTGAGTGACTTGTCAATCATCAAAAAGCTAGTACATGTCTGGGGCAGAATTTGAACTCAGGTCTTCCTGACTCTAAAGTCATATGGCTTGTCTCACTGTATCTAAAATGTAAGCTTATTGTTATTATCTCTCCTTTATGCCTAGTATATGAGGGAGTGCAGAGGACAGTAGTATTAGACCAGGTTGATATCCTAGTGTTTTTTTCTTTTTATATTTAATATCTGATGAATGATTACACTGGTGGATAAAATGTTTGCCTTTTTGTAACTGAATAAAAGTATTGGGATGTAAACCCATCTTCTATGGACTAACCATCATAATTCCAGGCACACACAATGTGATGACACTCATAGTAACTTTATCTCTTTTATATTTGTTTTTGCTTGTTTGTTTATTCCACTAGGTCATTGTACTTTGAGAATTTTTCACACTGTGTAGTATGGAAGTCATGCATATTCATAAGGGTGATGTCTACAAAATTACATTTGTCAAATTGTTGAGGAGTCAACGTTAAGTGTGGGTGATAGTGGGCAAAAGTTTTGCCTGTGATAATAAACTTCTAGTCTAGTTTACTTGCTGAATTCTCAAGAATTTTGGGTTTCTAGTAACAAAGGCATTTGTCATCTGTTAGTCTATGAAGGACCATGAGCTTCTGGTACATAATTCTGGCTGCTTCATGACCTTTCTTAGTTGGTATTAACTTTAATAATGGATTGAAGAGGTTATAGTGATAGCATACCGACTCTCTTCAGCAAGCCTACATTAGATGTGGGAGTGAATGGGCTATCTGAATATGTGTAAGAAATTCCAATTCTTAGAATTCTACAGCAAATACATGAAATTCAAACCCTCCCCTTAAATACCTTGCATCAAAAATCAGGAATTGGCCTTCAAATTGACTATACCTATAAAGCATTTAGGGGTGTAGGTAGGGGAGGAACAAAGAAGGGGAACAATTCCATTTTCTTCACAATAATCAATCTGGCATTATGTGACATTGAATTCACTTCCAACTTTAAATAGCATTATTTCCAAAGGAAATGTCCATACCTCAAAATGTACTCTGAGTAATAAATCAAATGCACCATGCTCAGAGCTCTAAGGGATATTCTCCTCATGGAAAAGCTATTTTCTTGGGAAACAATTAAACAACATGTACAAAGAGGGTCAAACAATATATCCCATATGTTTAGAGTGGGCAGCGAGCTGTCCCTTAAATTTTCCTGACATCAGTTGAGTAAATAAATGAAGTAGCATGGTACTAGAGGCAGATTATTGGAATTGGAGTCAAGATGGGTTCAAATTCTACTCAGTCAGTAAGTGACTGTGTAACCTTGGGGAAAATCACTTAACCTCTCTGTGCCTCAATTGCCTTATTCAGAAAATTAGGGAGTTGGACTAGATTAGCTCTAAGCTCCCTTTCAGCTCTAAATTTATGAACCTATGACCCTGACAACCACCTATATTTAAAGACATTTCCATGTGTCTTTCTATTCTACTCACAACAACTTCCTCAACCTACATTACAGTATTTGAAATGGTGTCCTCATAGATGTAGCCTAAGAAAGTTTGTTGGATTTGATGTTAGGGACACCAGGTTCAGATCATGGACCTTATTCAAATATGTACGTATATACAGACATATACATATAGCTATATGCATACATATATGTATATGGATGTATGTCACACATATGTATATAGAGATATCTGTTGTGTATTACATATGTGTATATATGCCCATAATATATGTCATATATATGTTCATATGTATGTCACAACATAAGCAAGTAGCTTCACATTACCCCTCTATGAAAGAGGGGTAATCACACATATGTTGTACAGTTTGCAGTACATTATAAGAAGAGCATTTCACAAACCTTAAAGCAATGTATGCAAACATTATCTACTATTATTTTAAATATGGTGGCCAGAATTTAGAAATCAAGAACAAATTTTATTTTTGGAAGTGACCAAATATGTAACTTGACCTTTGGAAAGAAGTCTCTAATATAAGAAATGTGATCAAGCTGGGTTATAGCTTTAGGCCAAAACTATGAGTGATCTTCTAATGTATCCCATCCAGATTTACTCTGGTGCTGTTAGAAGAATGTCTTCAAACTATGAAAGTTTTTTTTTACTGTGGACTTGAAATAAATTGGTTCTCATGACCAGTTCTATTGCTCATAGCCTTCCCAACTGTCAGTCATTGAAGTCAATCAAATAGTATTTAGTCAGCTAACATAGTCAGGTTCTATATGACAATCATTGTGCTAAAGAATGAGAATTCTTAAAGGCAAAAGACAGACCTTATTCTTGAGGAGGTCACAGTTTAATGAAGCCTATCAAAGGTAACCGTAATCTTGACATGAGTCCAAGATTATATGTATTATGAATTCCTCCTGACCTTCCTTGAACTTTGCAAAAGACTGAAGGGAGGACAAGGTAGGATATACATAAAGCTTAATAGAATGGTGGGCTCTGCACAACAACTAAAGATGAAAGAAGGGATGGATTCATAGAGAGGTGTGAGGCTAAGAAAAGAATGCTAATAGGCTGATTATTTATGTAATGTAGAAAAGACTACAGTTCATTCCCTACCATGAAGGAGTTCTCCTATGGTCTTGTTTTGGTTAGGTACTTACTTATAGGACAGTTGGTAGATCTTGGACATGTTCAAGGTCTTCTAATAATAACTTACCATGGGAATCCTATCTAACTGAGAATGAGGCAACAAAAACTGGAGGTTAGATAGTTTTGAAAGAAGAATATATTCCCAAAGGAAAGGATAGAGTTCTTACATCAGAATTCCTCACTGTGAAATTATATAGGCTGGTCATGCTAATAATAGGTGGTGTAAAAATGGAGGTCCTATTGTAGGATGTAATTATTAACTTAGAATAGGACAGGATGAGTTCCCTTACATAATTATAGATACGGATAGATTTCTTAACCAAACCAAGCATGAAATAGACAGTAAAAATTAGTCATTTGAGTACCTAAAATTAAAATACTTTTATGAATAAAACAATGACTCTCATTGGAAGATGAAATGTCAAGTGGAAAAATCTTTTAATCAAATAATATCATTAATTACAATCTGATCTTAGCAATATAAGGAATTAATGAAACTACCTGAAGTGGTATTCCCCAATGGCTAAGTGGTGAAAGGATATGAAAACCTAACTTTAAAAAGAAAATTGGAAACTAAAAAAATTAAAATTAAAACTACTCTGACTTTTCACTTAATAAAAAAGTCAAACATGACATAGGAATGATAGTTGATCATTGTAAGCAGCATATAGTCTTATATTTTGCTGGCATGTTACAGATAGCTAGGCAGACTGGAGTCCAAAACCAGTCTCAGACTTCTGGGAAAATCATTTAATCTCTGTTCTCCTTAGATAAAAATAGCCAAATTGAGCCATATGTTTAAGACTTTTGATGAGCTTGAATTGGTCCAAATATCCTGAATATTAATTTGAAATCATAGGAAGGAAGAAAGGAAGGAAGGAAGGAAAGAAGGGAAGGAAGAAGAGGACTTAAGAGGGGGAGGAAGGAAGGAAGAGAGGGAGAAAGAAATGAAGGAAAAATGCCACAATCTGTGAAGGAAATTAAATATACACTATATAATGTATCTCCCACTCAGAATAAGGAGATTGCTCCAATCACAACATGTCAACATCTCAGTTCTCTGCCACAGGATTTTGCTGTCTCTTATTAACACTGATGTTACTATCCCTGTTCTGATCAACTGTGGGGGAGGGAGGGTTCCATTTTGTCAATTAGAGAGAAATTCATAATTCAGTTTTCCAAGACAGATAATGATCAATTTTCAAAATGAAAATGACCAAGAAAAATTGTCAGAAAGTCAAGTTTGGAAAAAATAAATCACATGCAATAAAGTACCATTAAAATATACCTAGATTCTTCAGTGGTTACATCAGAAAATGGGCAAAGTCAGTAAATGCAGATAGATAAATAACTATATATAGAAATGTACGTATGTATTACATCTAAATCTACATAAATACAGATACACACATGGATTGAAAATAGGATTGGATCCACAAAGTGCATATCCTATAAAACTGAACTTGAGAGCAGATAGACAAAAAGCAAGAAACTGAACTGTTACTAACAATAAACCCACAAGATAAAAAGATCTGTATGTTACGAGTGAGTGTAGGGAGGAAGAAGAATTCAAATCAATAGAATATTATGTTATCAGTGAAATAAAATGATAATACATTTATCATCTTTAGATAACTTTCAATATGACATATAAACTATTCTGAAAGAAATAAAAATTCATATTTGAAATGAAAACATTATTCAAAATTGACAAAACTCTTAGAATTATAAATAATAACACACATCTGAGGGGAGGTACATTGATTATTTGAACCACAAAACATTTCCATTTAACCAAAAGGGAGTCAAACAACAGCCATTAGTTTAAAGGGGAAAAAAGTGGTTGCTCTAGTACTTGAATATCTTTGTGTGGTTAAGTCTTAGCCCAGACCTATGATTTCATTGGTATAAAGAACTCCCACTGAGGGAATTCCCTCTGTCTTAACCAGGTAAAATTTATATTAGTAATATGAGAATCATTCAATAATAGGAAAACAATAGTAAATGGAAAAAAGGTCAATGTATATGAACAATTTATTTTAAAATGGAGGCATACATTATAAATATTGAAATTTAAATGTACAACTTCATTTAAAATCAAAGATAAATAAATGAAAACTGCCTTGAAATGTAACTACAAAGTCTACCCATTGGCAAAAATAACTAAAAATGACAAAGCAGGAATTTTTCTCTGTATTTCACTCGATTTTGTTCAAGGGTATGAAAATTAAAATATGCATGTATATCATCCAGGCTCAATAATTGGATTACGCAGTATTCAAAATATAACTTCATAGTAACAATTGTGACGTAAAAAATAGTATCTGATTAAAATTTTCTATGATCCAAGAGTCTCCATCTTGTCACACAAGAAACTCATTCCTATAACTGCAGGAACTCGTCATTGTGGCTTTTTTCCCATGAAATTGTCACTTAAGTGAAAACTGGTTGGGCCCTCACAGTTACTTAATCACAAATTCAGGGGAAAATCTGCATAGGTAATGCAATGTTTCATCTTTGTGGCTTTCTCAGAGACTTTTCTTCCATTGGTATACTTTTCTGAACATGGACCCATCTCAGTGTTTGATCAAAAGTGATGGGAAGTTTCAATTTAGGCACCTAGTTTAAGTATATATACGAATATTTTTTATGAATGTGTGATTTTTATCAGCATAGGGAATTCCTGCTGCAGAAATTTCTTTCACCAACACATTATGATTGAGTAGATAAGTTAGAGAATAAGAACTGAAGTACATAGAGGCCCTTGTCAAGGATCCTGCACAAGGGTGTGTTCATATATACGTTTAATGACTGGATCTTCAGGCAAAGTCAAATGTGCATTAGATGCAATTGTAATTGCATTCTGCATTATTAACAATTTCTCCATCACTTTCTTAGGTCTGGATGATCAACAAGACAATAAATCAAGCTCTTACCTGTACAATTTGCTGATTTCCAAGGTGTAAATGTTCACACTGAAAATCTAACATTCAGATCTTATGAGCCTGTATGAATCAGTTCCAGCACACCAATGATAGCATGGCTAATAAGTGTAACAGGCGATACTTGAAACTAGATCTTTCTCAACAGGCGCATAGTACTGTATATTCTATGACCCTACTTTTTTCCCTTCCTTGATAAACTTGCAGGCATAGTGGTGGTCATTGACGAGGCTAGAGGTCTTGATAACCATCCTCCCACTTGCCGAAGTTTCCTATGAATATGATGACCTTGAGGAATTCTTCAATGTATGAATTTGAGCATTGGTTAATACATACAAACTTCTCATCTCTCTGAATGAAGGTGAATAAAAAGTTAGTCAAAACAACTTAAAAGTTTTATCTTCCTTATGCTTCAGTCACAAATGATAATCAGAATAGCTGATTGTTAGAAGGCTTTTAAACATATTTTTCAGTAATATTATTTGGAAATATTATGGTAAATTACAAATGACTCAGTCCACTTCAGATGAAATCATATCTTTTTTTCCCCTCTCACTCTCCTTCAGTCAAGTAATTATAGTCACAAAGGTATCTTGCTGATTACCCAATTTCATTGATACTTCTAGCATGTTGGAAGCAACCGTGAATAAATGTTTTTGATTTTCATTGCTCTGATTTGATTAACAAGCTTAAATGGAACACATTATCATAAACATCTCAGCAAGTGTGGCCATATGGCCCTGGTTTTTATCACATTTGCCAGTACCAAGAATAACAGTGACAATTAGATTAAAAAATAAAATAGCACATACAAAACTGTTATTGTAAATATTGAATCCTGTGTCATCTTTTATCCCAGTAAAACAAGAACTTTAAAATGAGTCAATATATCCATCCTTATTTTCTCTAAAAATTGCATAATGTGATTGTACACAAAAGCTGATCTTCAAAGAATTCTACTGGAAGAGATAGTTCTTTATTTTCCAGTCACTTAACTAAACCAAAACATTAACCTTCAAATAAATACACACATGTACATACATATTTATATGCACACACACACCTATATTTATCCACATATATGTATACTCACATATGCATAAAATGTATATATTTAATATAAGTAAATAAATTTAGTGATTGTTATTAACCATCAAATAGTAAGAGATTGCTATTTGCAATTTATATTTATTATAAATATTGCTTATTAATTATACATATATATATATATATATGTGTCCATACATATTTAGAAAGGAACTGATATTCTCCATTTCTGTTGTGATAGTTCTCAAAGAGCCCTGGAGCACATCATTATATCATCAATAAATTCCAATGAGGGGAAAATTAGAGAATATAGAGTAATCTAGTACTTAACCTCTCCCAGTATTGCTACTATTGTGACAAATAAACAGAGTTTAAATATTGAAACAAATCATGTCTTCCCATTCAAAGAGGATGTAAGCCCCAAATCACTCAGACATGTGAATTAAGATGCTTTTCCAATCATGAGAGAGGGCTTATACCAACATAGGTTTATTCTCACACCTACTATCCCTTTTAACTAACAGCATGAATTTTGCCAGGCAGCTGGATAAAGATTAAAGATACAGTCTCTGGTTATCAATCATATTTTTCTCAGAATAAAGTCAACTGATTCCCATAGAGACTAAACTTATGAACCTAGCCTCATCAATACCATCTTCAAATATTGGCAATTATTGACATTTTCTCTCCAGTATGCACTCCTGACTCATCTCCATAGAAGGTGTCTACTCTGCTGCAGAAACCTCTTAATCCTGGATGCAAACTTCATCACTTTACCAGTTCTCATACTGGAAGTAATATACACCTCTGTAGCCTCTCCTTCTAATTGACTAATTCCTGCCAGAACCTTTATTTGAAGGAGGGTGTTCAACCATGATCTAACCAACCACGTCTTCATTCCTTTTCAGGATGAACTCCTGGCTCATAATGAGGTTTTGTCTACTACAGTCTATTACTCCTTTTCAGCTTCTTTTTATATGTCTTATTCCCATTAGAATGTGAGTTGCATGATGGCAGAGACTTTTATTTCTATTTGTATTTTTATTCACGATATTTAGCACCATGTACATACTAAGCATTTAATAAATGCTCATTGACCTGGCTGTTAATTCTACTGGAGTGCTCATTACAGATATATTCATAGCAAAATAGTGGTTCTGAGTGACATATTAACTATTCTAACAACCCCAGATAGATGTAAATTTCCACATAGGAAGGAAAGGGCCTCATGAAGGCTGTGGTACTACTTTTCTAAATGTCCCATTGTTTTCTTCATATGAAATGAGCAACCTACAAGTGTTTGAACAAACACTTGTAATTATTGCAGCCTTCAGACTGAAATATTGAGACTTACTATATCAGTTGACTATTCTGGTACCAAATTTAGCCCAGGATTAAAAGAACCTAACACAGAAGGCTGTGGTAGGTTAATATACAATTCCCAATCCAAAATATGACAGAACACAGTTTACAGTAGTCTCCAGAGAAATCCCTCCTCCTTCTCTATTCCAAGACTCAACATCCCTGCGGTCTTATATAGTGAACCATACTGGCTGTTGAAGATACCTGAAGGCTCTTTAATAATGCTTTGTACAAGTATCTTATTATTGCCATAAAGGAGAAAACCATTTTTTGCAATGAGAGTATGAAAGTAGAAAAATTGTGATGACCAACAAAAGGAATTCTTTATACATTCCCCCTACCAGGGAAAAGTGCATCATGAAAATTAGATCCTTGTATTCTGCCATTTGAATTACATGAAAGTAGTGTGGTATAATGGAAAGAGGGTAGACCTCTGAATCTGGAAGACCTGGGCCCACGTGTTGCCTGTGACTTGCTAAACACGTGAGCCTAGACAAATTACTTAACCCCTCACATGTTCTAAGACTGTAAGTTACACATAAGTCACCTGTTTTTTGAGTATAAGTATGATACCACCTCATAACAATACTTATGCATTAAATAAAATGTATTATATTAAAAACATAACCCATTACATTGCAATATAACTGTCAAAATGTTAAAAAAAAAACATTCATGGATCTCAGGTTAAGAACCTCTTCATTGGTGTCCTGTGAGAAATAATACGAATGGAGGACTATAAATTTCATCTCATCCCCAGAATTTAGCACATTGCCTTGCACATAGTTAGCTCTTAACAAAAACTGATTCCACATTAAAAGGATGGTCATGGAAAATTAAAAGTGTCCAGTGACAGCTGAGAACATTGTCAAATTCAAAGAGTCTCTGAGGCAATAACTATAACCAGATGCTAATAATTATGAACCATAATGAAAATCACTGGTCTAGTCATCCCCCGTTTCCCTACACACACTCACACACACACACATGCATGCACACACGCATGCAGGCACACACACACAAACTTCAACAGAAAGCTCATGTGAGAAAATCAATTTACAATGCTGAAATTATACAAGAGAAAAGAAAAAAATCTAAAGAAAAAGCCTATACCATATACTTGAAGCATGAAATCTCAGCACTAAGGAGCTTTAGCACTCTTCCTGGAAACTCCTGAATTCACATGGAGTCAAAGCAGAGATGATTTTTTTTTTCCTAATGAACTACTCATAGTCACTGATATACTTATAACTTCTTGCACTCTACTTTCATTCTTGAATCAATAACCTTCTGTCTATCCTCTGAACTTTTCCACCTCTCAGACAGTGAGATGGGAGGCTATATAATAAGCACCTAGTACTTTTCTTTTAGTTTATGCAGATCCCATCCTCATCACCATAATGTATCCGTAAGCATCCCAACATACACAGAGGGGCCTGCTATCATGGGTTCTTAGATCTGCATTTCTAAAAGCAAAGGTAGCTCTGGAGGGGTCAACAATCACGTTAATCAAGCATATGTATCATTCACTTAGTTAAAGGGGAAAAGTCAGCACCCTGAACTTCAGAGATAATACAGAGAAATCAAAGGTCAACAGACATACTTCCAAAAGTCTGACAGATCAACAGACAGATCCAACTGTCTGACAATAGTTACCAGAGAGGGATGCACCAACATCTGGGTTTTCAAAGCCAGGAGCCTCATTAGTAACTTCTCAGTGTCTCATCTGGCCAAAAGAACACTTATAGTCAGTAAGCCCCAAAGTAAAACTTCACCCTCAGAGTATTTATACATTGTTTGGAGCTAGAGGACATCACAACACTTGAGAACCAGTGCCTAATTAACAAAAGGTGTGGGCCTTCCTACAAATCTTCCCAGGTCCATTGATGGCTAGGGAAGATCTTCTTTAATCACATTAAAATAATTAGCTATACAAATACATATATTGTTTCTACTTAAAGAAACTCTAGTTTCTGTACTTTACTCCTAGTAAAGACTCTTTGTTGGTAAAGGCAAGATTCAGTCAGAGGCATTTGATTACACTAAAGCAAAAACAACAAAAGCATATGTATTGCTTGCCATTACAGAGGCTGAGGGGAAAATTTCCATGCCCACCATCAAATAAGAAAGAAATTACTTTAAAAATAATATTCATGCTAGGAAGCAGCGTCTTTATAGGCTAATAATATTAGGCCTTATATATAGCTAATTAGGTAGGGAACGGGAGGTGGGTGGGGTGAAGATGGTATATTCTAATGCATCACATTTCCAAATCTGTCTTCATTATGCTTGAAACAAGATTTAAGTGACAACTTAAAACCTCTCTAGATAGATAGGCAGGTAGATAGGTAGGTAGATACATAGATACACACACACACACACACACACACACATATATATATATACATATACACATGTTCGTATATGCTTGCATATACAAATACATATATGTATACACACAAAAGATCATGAGATCATAGATTCAGAAACGGAAGATACCTCAGAAACCATCTAGTCTAACTGTTTCATTTAATAGATAGAGAAGTTGCGGCCATGAGATGAAGTGACTTTCATTTTATATGAAACAGACAAAATGCATGTCATTAAATAAATACAAGGTAATTTGAGGAGGGAGAGAAAAATAACAAATGGTAGAGTGACATGATCAGGGGAAGAATTACAGAGGAGATGACATCTGAGCTCAGCTTTAAAATAACAGTGTTATACTAAGTGGAAGTGAGGGAAGAGTACATTACAAATATAGGGGATACTTTGAATAGGCTCATGAAGTCCAGAGACATAATTTTTACTAATGTTATGACCACCATATCGACTGGTGAATAGGTTGTCAAAATACAAACTAAGTTAACAAAGTCAATAGGATATAATAGAGAGTAGAAAGGAAGGATAGTTGGAGAGGCAACATCTGATTCAGAATGATATAGGTTGAAGTCATGGTTTTGACACATATTGGCTGTGCAACCTGGGACATCTTTTAACTTCTTGGTGTCTCAGGTAACTAACTCTCAGTGATGACAAATTGTAGAGCAAGTGATCACATTCATTGGCAGAGAGATTTTCCTTACTTGAAGTTACTGAGGTTAACTGTGTCATAAAATCACAGGTTTGGTCTAAATAAATACAAATAATCATAAAGTTGAAAAGGAATACAGGTCATGAAATACATAGGTATCAAACCATTTGTCTTTGCAACACTTAGGTATGACTTGAACCATATTAGAATATACCTGGATAATATTTATCAAAATAAATAAAAATACAATAAAACATAGATAATATTAATTTATGGTCTACTGAGTGAATGTGTGGCCCTCATAGAAAATATGTGCAGTTTAATAGCTCTGTTTCTACTTCAATTGACCTAATACAATACTATGTCTCACTGAAAGATGAGGACACAGACCCTCCAACTCTTAATACAATATATTGTTCTTCTGGACCTAGTGCATACACATATACATACACAAACACACACGTATAAATACATATATATATATATATAAATATATATACAATGTATACATATTACCTACAAAGATATATAAGTACATATATATATATATGTCTTAATATATGTGCATAAATTTTTCTGCTTCACAAAACAATAGAATTGGTCTACTTAAGTAAATAAAATGTTATTGCTAAATGACTACAATTGCCACTTTTTTGCTTTCAAATTAGAAACAAGATAAATTCCTAAATATAAAGACTGAAAAAAGGAAATGGAATACAGGTAGCCAAGGTTGCTAAAGCAAATTTTAAGCTTTGTAACTATTCCTTTTGCTGACTTAAGATGCCAAAAGGAACCCAAAAAAAGGGATATAAAATATCAATCAAATAACCTATCGGGATTTACTAAGAACTAATGATACACCAAGTATTTTGCTAAAGCCTGGAGGTACAATGATACAAAATTAAACTGTGAATCACTATTGGTGAAAAAATGCAAATCAAAACAACTCTGAGATACCATATCACACCTGTCAGATTGACTAACCTGACAAAACAGGAAAATGATAAATGCGGGAGAAGATGTGGGAGATTTGAAACACTAATTCACTGTAAGTGGAGCTGTGAGCTGATCCAAGTATTCTGAAAAACAATTTGGAACAATGCCTAAGGGACTATAAAATGGTGCATACTCTTTGATCCAGCAATACTGCTTCTGAGGCTGTATCCCAAAGAGATGATAAAAATGGGAAAAGAGCCTACATGTAGAAAAATATTTATAACAGCTCTCTTTGTTTTGTCCAAGAACTGGAAATCAATGAAATGCCCATCAATTGGGGAAGGGCTAAGCAAGTTGTGGTAGGTGGATGTAATGGAATACTATCTTGCCATAAGAAATGATGAACAGTCGAACTTCAAAAAAACCTGAAAAGACATATATGAACTGATGCTGAGTGAAATGAGCAGAACCACACAGTACTGTTATACAGTAACAGCCACAGTGTGGGAAGACTGTTTTTGATAGACTTATCCCTTCACTGTAATGCAAGGTCCTAAGACACTTCCAAAGGACTCAGGATGCGAAATGCCATCCACATCCAGAGAAAGAACTATGGAGTTGGAATGCAGAATGAAGCACACTATTTTCTCTTTTGTTATGTTTGGTTTTGTTTAGTTTTTCTCATGCTTTCTCCCATTGATTTTAGTTCTTATATGAAACATGACTAATGTGAAAATGTGTTTAATAAGAATGTATGTGTAAAGTACATATAAGACTGCATGCCATCTTGGGGAGGAAGGGGGAAGGGAAGGGAAGAAAATTTAAAACTTATGGAAGTGATTGTTGAAAATTGAAAACAAATAAATTCGAAGAATTTTAAAAAATAATTTTTTCAAATTAAAAATCATTAAACTGTGCCTGACATATAAGTAAATGTAAAATATGAATAAGGTAAGAACAATTTCAGGAGAAAGAAGTACTAACTGGTATGGGAACCAAGAAATGCCTAAAGTAGCAGGTTAGTCAGTCAACTATCCTTGGTTAATCACCTACTATGTGCCAGACACTGTACGAAGCCCTGGAGATACAAAGAAAGGAAAACAAATGATCCCTGTTCTCAAGGATCCCAGAGTCAACAGGAAAAAATAATATGTGAACAATTATGTATTATGTTTTAATCATTTATTATTTCTATGTTGATGATTTTTAAATCTGCTTATCCAACAGTAAACTTTCTGCTGACCTCATCTGCTGCCTTCAGTTCTCTATTGGACGTTTTGATATGGGTATACTGTAGACATTTTAGACTCAACATGTCCAAAATTGAACTTGTTTTCCCTCCTAAGTTCTTTCCTCTTCCTAAGTTCCCTACTAGTGCTTTTCTCCTCTTCACACAGGCTAGCAACCTATGTGTCATTCTTCATTTCTAACTTGCTCTTACCACATCCCATCATACACAATTTATTATCAAGGCCTGTCAATAATAGCCTTGGGACACCTTGGATGTCTTCTCTCCTATGACATTGCCGCCACCCTTGTGAAGTTCCTCCTCACCTTGAACCTTGGACTATTAAAATAGCCTGCTAGTAGCTCTCCATACCACAAGTCTTTCTCCAGTCCCTCTTTCACCGCTGCTACAAAAGTGTTTTTTCTTTCTTTTCAATTTTTAATTTATGGAAGAAAAGAAGCATTTCTATAACATAGTATAATAAATAAAGATGATTGCACATAAAATTGCAAGTCTATTTTGTGACTTGCTATTTCTTTTAAATATAAAATAAAATTAAAGTGCAAGTTTCTTTTTATGTTGCTGTTTTCTTTCCTTCTCCCTCTTCCACCATATATATGCACCATTAGATACAAATATGTGTTTATAAGTACATATATATATATATAGAATCATTCTATGTATGTTTATATTTATTAATTCATTCTCTGGATGCAGATAGTATGTTCCTTCATATGTCCTTTGTAGTTAATTTGGGCATTTAAATAAATTATAAGCTCAAAGTTGTTCTAAAAACAATATTGCTTTTATTCTATACAATGCTCTTTTGGTTCTTCTCATATCACTCTTTATTATTTTGTGCAAGTGTATCTATGTTTTTCTAATATCGTTGGGCTCAGCATTTCTTATAGCACAGTAATATTCCATCACAATTTCTGAAGTGCAGATCTGACCATATCACCACTTTCTTGCCCCTAACTGGAGCAGCTTCAATTGGCTGCTTGTAATCCTCAGGATCAAAGATAAAATTTTCTATTTGAAATTTAAAGTTTTTTCATCAACTTCCCCTCACAGTCACTTCCAGTCTTGTTATACCTTACATTTCTTCCGTTTTCGTATACTCTGTGATTCATTGACACTGGTTTCCTTCCTCTTCCTTGTATGGATTACTCTATCTTCAGACTGGGCATCTTTATGATGAGCCCTGTTCCTATAACTCTCTCCTTCTTCATATTCTCCTTCTGATTACCTGGATTCAAGACCCATCCAAATTTCCTCCTTCTACAGGAAGCCTTTCTCTGTCCTCCTTAATTCTACTGCCTCCCTTCTGTTAATTATCCCCTATTTATCTTGTGTATACCTTATTTAAACAAAGGTTTTTGTATGTTCCCCTCCCTCTTAAACACTGTATCATGTAGAGCAGTTTTGTCTTTTACTTTTCTTTGTATTTCCAGCACTGAACACAGTACTTGTTATATTATAAGCACTTAGTGTTTATTAACTGATTATATACCACACAATATATATACATGGTAAAATGAGGATGGTTTCAAGGGAATGCACTAAAATTAAAAAAAGACTGGGAAAAGTTTCTTACAGAAGGTGAGACAATATAAAAGTTTAAGGAAGCCGGAGAAACCAGGAGGTAGCAGAGATGGGAAAGCTGGCAAATGCTCAAAACTATAAGATAAGGTGTTCCAAGTAAGGAAGTCAGTATCTCTGGCTACAACAGAATGGGTGGGGAGCAAAGTATTTTTGGTACTTAACCTGAATTTTAAAGGAAGTTATAAATACTAAGAAAGAGATGAGGAAGGAATGCTTTCCAGACATGGGCAACAAAATATATAAAGGCAGAAGAAAAAATGATATGGATAAAGACAAATCAGGACTTTGTAATAAAAGAACTCTGAATCTCCTCCAAGATCTTGGTTAGTAATAAATATTTCTCACAATGGCATGTCGGTCATTATGTCTAGAATGTTGAGTACATATACATACAGGGATATGTAATCACACTGGAAGAGTAGATCAAAGCCAAATTGCTTTTAAAACTTTGAATGGAGGAGTTTTCATTGTGTCCCAGAAGTAATACAGAACCAATGGAGCCTTTTGAGCAATGGAGTGACGTGCTTAGACTTGTACTTTATAAATTCCACTTTGGCAGCTGTGTGGAGGTTGGAAATGGGATTTTGTTGTGTCAAGACCATCTTGAGAATTAGTCATTAAGTACATTAAAGAAATTAATGAATCACTAGCTGATGATGAATACTCCAATCTTTTCAATTCTGCTATACCATCAGGCAAGTAGTGAACAGAGTATATAAATCACAGGACCTTGAATCCAGAAAAATCAGTTAATGTTTTTTTTTTCAAATATTAACTCTGTGACCCTAGGCAAGATGTTTAATTTTTGTCTGTCTCTGGTTTTCCTCAATTGTGAAAGGAGATCGTCATAGCACCTACTTCCCAAAGCTGATGGGATGATAAAATGAGTTAAGTATTTGTAAAGTGATTTGCAAACTTTAAAGTGCTGTATAAATACTAACTATTGTTATTATTTGATTCAGACTTTCCCAGCTACCCCAAACTTCATTTTCCAAAAAGAACTGACTTGAGATATTGTGGTCTTCCTCTTTAATTCTCCAGATTCATAATTGAATCACCAAAGGACAATTGATAGTAGAACGAGCTGCCAGTGAAGATAGAATCTGATTAACTCTTTCAGTAGATTTTAATATAGAGCTCAAGTAGCAAATAGGTGTCACAATGGATAGAGTGCTGGGCCTGGAGTCAAAAAGGCTCATCTTCCTGAGTTCAAATCTGGCCTCAGACAGTTACTAGCTATGTGACCTTGGGCAAGTCATTTAACTCTGATTGCTTCAGTTCCTCTTCTGTAAAATGAAGTGGAGAAAGAAATGGCAATTTATTACAGTATCTTTGCCAAGAAAACTCTCTATGGGGTCATGAAGAGTCAGATATGACTGCAATGACTGAACAACTACAACAAGAAACTGAGGCTTCTTACCCTTACTCTTAATAATGATAGATAGATAAAAGAAAAGTGAACAAGAAGAATTTCCCTAGATGCAATTCACATTGAAAAACGTTGGTTTACGTCATTGTATTAGACCTAGTGGAGATATAATAAAAGAATATCATTTTCAAAGGAGAATCTTCAACTAAGTGTGAATTCAGTGTTCCCACTATATCATGTTTTTCTCTCTGAAAGCAGTATGGGCATAAGAAAATATAAAAGGAATTATCGGTCGTCTTGGAATTGTTCTACAGAACAACAGGATAACAGGTCACTGATTTGACTATAACCTTGGGTAAGGAGTCAACCAAAACATTTGTCATCCATTGTTCTCCAGTTGTATCAGTCATGTCCAGCTCTTTGTGACCCATTTGAGATTTTCTTGAGAAAGATATTAGAATATTTTTTTTTTACAGATGAGTAACTAAGGTAAACAAGGTTAAGTGACTCACCCAGAGTCACACAGCTAGTGAGTATATGAGGCCGGATTTGAACTCAGGAAGACTCATCTTCCTGACTCCAGACCTAGAACTCTATCCACTGAGCCACCTAACTGCCCAATCTGGTAGATGTCTCATTGTAATATAGCTACTGGTTTCATGAAGCTTAATGATGGAAGACTTCTAACTGATGCTTTCCTAACAGTTACTATGCCAACACAGCTGGATGTTGTTTGGGGAAAAAATAATAAATGATAACACTGACTTCATTTTAAGTCTTCAGTAGGACGTGTGGCCAAAATGCTTATCTTTGCATGGGAAATGCAGACATAAGGGGGAAAAAAAGCAATGAAGAATATGTCTATGCTTTTTTCTTCTGTACAGGATGTTGTTACAACTCTGGATTTCATCTTCCAAAGCCAAACTCCCTGGCATCTTGGGGAATATCTGGATGTGTGAAGTGAATCCGAGCTGGGTTTGTGGCGCCACAATGCTGGAGTGTCACTTATGAGAATAATTTTATTTTTTATTTACCAATTCAAACTATTTCTTTCACACAGCTCATACTTTTTCCTCCTCAATTCTTTAGGGCTACCATTGCCAAAACCTCTCAGATTTTTCCCTTCACTTACATGGTTTCAAATAAAATTGGACCCTTCATGTTTTCAAGATTAAAAAAAAAAAACTTTCAAGAGTATCCACTGGATCAGTATTTCCAAACACCACATAATAGTCAAGTGCTTCCCAAAGGCAATTTAACTCTCAAATTACCTGGATCATTAAAAAAAGCAATTACAAATAGTATCCTTTGGGAACTGCTAAACCATAACAAGTCATTCTGGTCTGAAATTTCTTTTCTGAAAGAAAAACTATTGTCTTCTTTTTTGACCCAATTTTACTCTTCCCTCACATAGAAAGAGCCCTCAAGTCTCAGATTAAGAGTTCAAATGGATTATATTTCTGAACAAGAATTTTTTTCATATATTCTTTATATACATATGTGCACTACTTGTCTCTTCTATTACAATATGTGTTTTGTGAGAGAAGTTGATTTTCATTCTTTTATTTGGGTCCACAGTCCCTAGCCTAGTGCATAAACCTATTAGGTGCTTAATAAACATTCATTCATTTGTCCATTGATATAATCAAAACTATGACAAGCTATTTAGAAGAAAAAGATGTACTGTTACACTTTTTAGCTAATCGGAAAAGTATTGCATTTCAGAGAAAGGAGAGACTGAAACATTAAGGCATCTCATGTGATTTTCAATCCCATATAGCATAAAAGTTTAAATATAATATACCTAAGTACCATTTTATTACAGACAGCCAAGTGTTTCATTGACTAGAGTACTGGACCCAGAACTAAAACAACTGAATTCCAATCAGGCTTCAGACACTTATTACCTAAGTGACTTCGGACAAGTCATTTACCTTTGCCTCAATTTCCTCAATCGTAAAGAGAGGATGATAATAGTACTTGCCTTCCAGGTTCATTGTGAGGATTAAATAAAATATTCATAAAGCATTCCAGTGTAGCATCTGGCACATAGAAGGTTCTTTTCTTCCTTCCTAAGGAAAACTGATAGGTGTGCAGAAAACTTTGCTAAAACCAGAAATACGTTCTTCTTGTCCTACTGTTGCTGATTCATTCTTTAAATATTTCCCTTCAAGTCATGGAGAAGACATTCCCTACCTGAGGGTTGTTCATGTTTTTTTCAAAGAAAGAAAGAAAAAAAACTTCAAGCAATTTAGTGCCCAAAGAAAAAGATACCAAGGTACTCAGAGTGGTCAGTTTAAGAATATTAATCATGATCATAACAGAGTGGAAAATTAGAGCGGGGCTTGTGTGTGGTTTTATTAAAACAAAAATTGTCCATGAGCATGAATGCTAAACTATTAGGTCCCTTTAATAATCAGGCAACATTTGTTTTACTGAGACAGCAGTATTATTCTGTTTTGTTTTCTGTTTTAAAAAGCTAACTGCTTTTTGAAAATCCTTAAGAATTAAAAATGTCATCCAGCTAAATCTTGGGAAATTAAAACTATCCTTTTCCATTCTCTCAGACCAGACTGCTATTAGATAACATTTTTTTAGCTAACATCTCTCCCAGAAGCTTTTGTATCTGATTTGCCTGAGAATATTTTAGGAAGTATTTTCTAAGGATGATACATAAAATAAGCAAACAACTAATAATAAACCTTTAGGGACTATAGGACTCCAAGGCTCAGCTGGAGTGTTTTAACATAAATGCTTTATGTTCGAAAAAAATTCTTCAAGAAGTTTCAAAACCTCTTAAGGTTGCACATTTCAAGTCCACCATATGGGTTTTTCCAGCTTTTAATCACTGTCTAACCCAAGTATTCACATTTATTAATTTTCTTCACAAATGATTTTCAATCATCTTAGCCATCAATCTTGGCATTCATTTCTTGCCATCAACAATCAGGGAGAAAATGTTTCTTTGTTTCTGTCTCCAATTGGACCTCTGCTATCTGACCCATCCATTGTATGGGTTTAATTAATTATGTGCTTAGCTTGGAACAAATTTGCTGGGAATGTAAAATTTTCCCTTTTCTTTGAGTCAGCCCAAATACACCAGCAATACTGCCAAGAAATGTAACAGAAATTGTAAAACAGATCAAAATAGCTCACTGGTCCTTCTGGATGTGCAGCACTAGCTTTAAGACAGAGATATCCACCAGCAATACACTGACTGTTTCAGTATCCTCAGTGAAACCTTATCTTTTGCCATAAGAAACAGCATAGATGGGGCATTAAGAGAAACATAGGAAGACTCATATTAACTGATATGGAGTGAAATAAGTAGAATCTGGAAAATAATATGTATAATGACAACAAAAATTTAAAAGAATGTTTAAAATGAAGCTAAATTCCATATAACTATTATTAACATGGTTGGACTTGGAGAAAAGATGACTAAAGGTATTGTCTTATTTTTGTTGAAGAGGTGGAAAAATATAGGTGTGGTTTCAGTGTTAGCTGACTTTGGTTAATTCTTTGTCATAAGTGAAAGATGAGGAGGGAAAGTGCATATTTCAAAATGACTGATATAAAAAGAAATGTTATGGTTTTGTTCAGTTAGTGAAACATACAAACAGAAATACTTCATATCTATTTCAAAACGAGAACTTCCAAGTAATCAACTGGATCTTCTTGTGATCATTTATTATGAAACCTGGTTCTCAAAGTCTTTCTGCAAAAAAAAAATTAACCTGGATTATTCCTTGAGAGATAGAATAAAGTATGTGTATTGGAGGAGTATGTTTCTTAATAAAAAATTATACATTGATAGAATCAAAACATTCGATATTATGCAAAAGAATTATTGTGAAGTTTATTTTCAATTCCTTGGACCTATTCCATTCTCCTAAGGGAGTTATCCAAAGAAATGAGAACTAAGACCACAAAATGCAATATGATTCATGAATCATGAGTCATCATGAGAGATGAGAGATAGAATGTGAGAGCTAAAAAAAGAAGCCACTAAGACCTAAAGTTTTCATGTTAAAAATCTTGACTACAAATTAGTAGTCAATATTGAAATATTAATCTACCAGCAATATAAGCAAATATATTAAGGGCTACTTTTTTTACTCTAATCTCTTTTTTCCTTCATGACCAAGACAGTTTCTTGATTGACAAACAATGAACATTTATGCTGGCTCTGAGCCATTTCATCTTATGATAATATGATTTCAGAGAATTCAGTTATCTAAATATGCACACTTTTTTTAAATTCGAAGGAAGTTTCAATCAGTAATCCCAATGACATAACTACTGAAAAGTAAATATCTTTTAGAAGCAAAGTGACATAAGAAGAATTAAACCCAAGTCAACAAACATTGGCTAATTCTCTGCTATTTTCCAGTCACTATGTTAGCTAATTAAAGGAATTTATATTTATATCTGAAATATGTTGTCTGGCAAGGTGTTTGGTGAAGAATTTTACTTCTACCTCAGAAATAAAGACAAGAGGGAGCAGAGCCAAGACGGCAGAGTACAAGGATGAACTGTAAGAGCTCCCCCCTAGCAGCCCATAAATACCTGTAAAAAATGACTGAACAAATTCTAGAGCAGCAGAAGCCACAAAACAGCAGAGTGAAAGAGATTTCCAGCCCAAGACAGCCTGAAAAGCTGACAAGAAAGGTCTATCACACAGGGCACAGAGGGGAGCACAACTCAGCCTCTGTGCTGAGCAGAAGGGACAGGACTCAAACTGGCTTCAGGACACCAGCAGCAGCAACAGTTCCCAGACTACTCAACCCACAAACACCAAAGACAGTTTCAAAGGTCAGTGAGAAAACACTTGGACCTGGGTGAGAAGGGACCAGGGTTCTCCTGACCTAGCCCCAGCCTCAGGCAGCAGCAATGTCCATTTTTGGAGCCCTCAGCCTAAAGCTCCTGGGAAAATTCGGCAACTGATCTGGGTCTCAGGCCTGAGTGGCAGTCCTGGGATGAAGAGGAACACTGGTGTGGTAGAGCTTGTGAAGGGTTTGGAGAGAATCCTAGAGAGAAAAGCTTACAGTAGCTCCCAGACCAGATTGTATGCCAGGAGAGAAATAAACTCCTCTGTCTTGATTGTGCCACCTTGGAGGAACTAAGAACTACAGGCCCCCAGAGAATATCCTCCTCTTGACAAAGAACTCAAAAGTCTGGTAACTGGCTGGGAAAATGCCCAAAAAAGGGGGGAAAATAAAACTATACAAGGTTACTTTCTTGGTGAACAGGTATTTTCTTCTATTCTTTCAGATGAGGAAGAACAATGCATACCATCAGAGGAAGACATAAATGTCAAGGCTTCTAAATCCAAAACCTTCAAAATAAATATGTAATGGTCTCAGGACATGGAAGAGTTCAAAAAGAATTTTGATAATCTTATAAGAGAGGTGGAGGAAAAATTGGCAAGAGAAATGGGAGTGATGAAAGAAAATCATGAAAAGTGAGTCAACAGCTTGCTAAAGGAGATCCCAAAAATGCTGAAGAAAATAACACCTTTAAAAAACAATTTGGGTATTGTGGAAATACAATCAGGATAACACAAAATCTAGCAACTTCTCCATTAAGGGATCAAAGGGCTTGGAATATGATATTCCAGAAGTCAAAGGAAGTAGGATTAAAACCAAGAATCACCTACCCAGCAAAACTGAATATGATACTTTAGGGTGAAAAAATGATCATTCAATGAAATAGAGTACTGTTAAGCATTTTGATGAAAAGACCAGAGCCATATAGAAAATTTGACTTTCAATCACAAGAATCAAGAGAAACATGAAAAGGTAAAGTAGAAAGAGAAATCAAAAGAGACTTATAAAAGTTGAACTTTTGCATTCCTACATGGAAAGATAATATTTGTAACTCTGGAAAGTTTTCTCAGTATTTGGGTACTTGGAGGGATTTTACACACACACACACACACACACACACACACACACACACACACACACACACTCACACACACAAGTATATATATATATATGGCAGAGGGCATAGAATAAGTTGAATAGGAAGGGATGATATCTAAAAAAGAAGAGCTGAAAGAGGAATATATTAGCAGGAGAAAGGGAGAAATGGAATAGGGCAAACTATCTCTCATAAAAGAGGCAAGAAAAAGCATTTTCAATGGAGGGGAAAAGGGAGGAGGTGAGAGGGAAAAAGTTAAGCTTACTCTCATCACATTTGGCTTAGGGAGGGAATAACATGCATGCTCAATTTGGTGTGAAAAATCTATCTTACACTACAGGAAAGTAAGGGAGAAGGGGAGAAGTGTGGTGGGGGGATGATAGATGGGAGGGCAAATGAGAGGAGGGAATAATTAGAAGTATACACTTTAGGGGAGGGACAAGGTCTAAAGAGAGAATAGAATAAATAAGGGGCAGGATAGGATGGAGAGAAATATAGCTAGTCATTCACAACTTGACTATTATGAAAGTATTTAGCAAAATTAGACATATATAGACTATATTGCATTGCTTGCCTTCTCAGTAGGGACGGATGGGGAGGGAGGAAGGGAAACAAGTCAGAACTCAAAGTTTAAGGAATGAATGCTGAGAATTGTTTTTGAATGCCCCTGGGAAATAAGAAATGCAGGTAATGGGATATAGAAATCTATTTTGACCTACAAGAAAAGAGAGAAGATGGGAATAAGGGAAGGAAGGGGTGTGATAGAAGGGAAGGCAGATTGTGGAAAGGGGAAATCAGAATGCATGGTGTTTTGGAGTGGGGGAGAGGAGGGATGGGGAGAAAATTTGGAACTCAAAATCTTGTGGAAATGAATGTTGAAAACTAAAAATAAATAAATAAGAATTAAAAAAAAGAAATATTATGCTGCACAGGAGGAAAATTCTGATCCCTGTCTAATTTTGCTTGATTGTTTTATAAATAAATAAAGACAGGAGATAATTAAAACACCTTCCATCTCCACTCAAAAAGGCTGACAACCATAAAGTATACACAGAATCAAAGACTCAAAATATTCAAACACTACACTACACACACACCACACCAGATATGCAAACAAAAACTCACACACCTTCTCTCTCCCTCTCTCTCTCTCTCTCTCTCTCTCTCTCTCTCTCTCTCTCTTTCTCTCTCTCTCTCTCTGCCTCTCTCACACACACACATAGTCACACACACACAAACACACATACACACTGATTTGTGTTATGCGTGTTTTATTCGTTGATATTTAAGTGGACAAAGGCACAGAAGGGATACCTTGGTATTCTTTAGTTACTGCCACAAAATAAGGAAAGATCCCAGTGAATTCTGCAGCAAATGCAAACACTTTCTCCACTATAGGAGATATTGAGCAGAAATAACGGTCAGAGATACCCCATTTGGGAGAATGTTCAATACTCATCCTTTTTTTCTCTTTTTTTTACATTTCATTTTTAGTTCCAAATTCTCTCCCAGGTTTTTCTGAAACCAGCTCTCTCATCATTTCTCATAGTATAATAATAGTATTCTATCAAAATCATCTACTATATATAACCTGTTCAGCCCTTCCTCACTTGATGAATATACCCTCAGTTTCTAATTCTTTACCATTACAAAAATGCTATCATAAATATTTGAGTGCATATCAGTCATTTTCCTTTTCTTTTAATGTCTTTGCAATACAAATCTGGTAGTAGTATTGTTGGGTCAAAAGGAATGTACAATTTTGTAACCCTTTTGGCATAGTTCCAAATTGTTTTGCACAATGGTTGGACCAGTTTCACTAATTAGTATCCAATTCTTCCAAATTTGTTCCAACATTTGTCATTTTTCTTTTCTATCATATTAGCTATTTTCTCAATATGATATGATACTTCAGTGTTGCTTTAATTTGCATTTCTCTAGTTATGAGTGATTTAGAGCATTTTTATATGATCACAAATAGCTCTGATTTCTTCTTCTAAAACCTCCCTGTTCATATCTTCTGACCATTTATCAGTTAGGGAATAACTCTTATTTTTTATAATTAAGTTCTATATAATATTTGAAAAATGAGGCTTGACCGGGAAAATTGTTGTAAACATTTTCCCAGTTTCCTGCCTTCTTTCCAATTTTAGCTACATTTTGTTTGTGCAAAAACTTTTATTCTTATAATAAAATTAATTATTTTAATAATAATTAAATTTTAATTTTAAATTAAATTAAATTTTAATTTTAATAATAAAATTAATCATTTTACCTCCCGTCATCCTCTTCATCTTGTTTGGTCATAGGCTGTTCCTTTAAACATAGATATGAAAGGTAAAGTTTTCCATGCTTCCTTAATTTTCTTATGTTGTCACGGTTTATGTCTAGGTCATGTACTCATTTTGAGCTTATTTTGGTGTGTAGTGTGAGATGTTGGTCTAGTTTTTCCAATATTGCAAAACTTGGATATTTGGGTTAATCAAACACAAAATTATTATGGTAATTTACTACTGTGTGTGTGTCTGCATACACACACACACATTAATTCAAAACAAGGAAATAAATATGAGGTGACAGAAGTTAAAAATCATAAGCAAAGCCAAATTGAGCTTTGATTAGACTCACAACAATTGTATACTAACAACCCAAAGGAAAAATGGGTGTATATAATGATTTCTACTGCATCATATAATATCTAAACCCTAAGTAACATTGGAAGAGAGAGAAATATTTTGATTGCTCATTTTTGCCCAGTTGAGATTAAACTACTTACAAAAATTAGATTCTGTGAATGGACCCCAGTAGGGAAAAGTCTTATTTCTTAAAGAGAAAGATGGCAAAGGAATTCATGCTTCTCTACAGTTTAATTTAATTTTGTTCAATAAACATGTATTGAGCCTTCTGAAATCCCCTCAATTAAAGGCATAAATAATTGCCTAATAATTCCAACTCTACTTCTAAAATAGAAACCCTGTACAGTCCATTGTCACAGTTCCTGCCTAAGCTGCTCAGCTCCTTTCTTCTTAGTATTTGGTTTTGTACCTCTGAATCATACTTGTTTTTTGTATTGGATCTTTGATATCATTATTATGTGGAATTCCTGATGAACATACTCCCCTTTTTCAATGCAGATCAACATCTTCTCTACAACTTTATAGCCTTAAAGAGTTGTCTAAGATTCTGACCAGTTAAATTATTTGCACAGGGTCATATTGCTAGTGTGGAAACATGTTGCCTTTTATCCAGGTCTTCCAAATTATGACCATGCTCCTCTCTCTAGGCACTAGGCCATAACTGTCTCTTTAACCTATAAGACACTTATCATAGTTTGTTCTGCCTTATATTAATCATGTTGTTAATCACGTCATTTCCCTAGATGGTAAGGGACTTTGTCATTTTTGAGCTTCATATTCCACCACAAATACACCCAATGTCTAACACAATAACAGGCTTTCTTAATCTGTGGGAAAGAAAGAGAGAGAGAGAGAGAGAGAGAGAGAGAGAGAGAGAGAGAGAGAGAGAGAGAGAGAGAGAGAGAGAGAGAGAGAAAGAAAGAAAGAAAGAAAGAAAGAAAGAAAGAAAGAAAGAAAGAAAGAAAGAAAGAAAGAAAGAAAGAAAGAAAGAAAGAAAAAGAAAGAAAGAGAAAGGAAGGAAGGAAAGAAGGAAAGAAACAAAGAAAGAAGAAAGAAAAAGGGAAAGAAGGAAAGAAAGAGGAAGGAAGGAAGGAAGGAAGGAAGGAAGGAAGGAAGGAAGGAAGGAAGGAAGGAAGGAAGAAAAGAAGGAAAGAAACAAAGAAAGAAGGAAAGAAAGAAAAAAGGAAAGAAGGAAAGAAAGAGGAAGGAAGGAAGGAAGGAAGGAAGGAAGGAAGGAAGGAAGGAAGGAAGGAAGGAAGGAAGGAAGGAAGGAAGGGGCGATAACTGGTAACTTTCCATTCTCCATCAGTAGCTCTGAATGGTCTTGACTACACGGAACATCTCTTCTCCATGCTGGGGCCCCCTTTGGTCCCCTTCCCCCTGCTTTTCAGCTTCCTTTTTATGTGTTACCATCCCAATTAGACTGTAACTTACTTGAGGGTAGGAACTGTCTTTCTTCTTTACTTATTTATAACCTCAGAACTTAGTAATCGCCTGTAACATAGCAGGCACTTGATAAATGTTTATTGAAGACAGTTATTTCAATACAATTGTTTTCCTTTATATTTTTAGACATTTTATGCATTTGAAAACATCATCAGGCCACCAAAAACGTCCATGATGAAAAAAATTAACTAGTCTTAGTTGATCTACACAAGTAGGACTATAAGAGATATTTATCAAATGAAAGAACTTGCATGGTTTCTGTACTTCAAAGGTTCACCCTTTCCTCATCTGTAAAATGGGGAAGGTAATACTTTTACTACCTACCTTATAAGATAACTGTAAGGAGCAAATCAGTTAATCTATGAGAAAAACCCATTATAATCAGGCATTCCTCTATAAATGAATATATTCTGATTGCTTAGAAAGAAAGGTATCTGTTAGTGCACTGAGGCCAAAACACAAAAGGATTGGAGGCTGTTAATCGTTACCTGTATACAATTCTGGGCTTAAATTATTTCTTCCCAAGGAAACACTGATGGCATCTTCCATCTATTTATATCATACACTAGAATTCAGAAACCAACCACTGGCAATTTGTTTCCAAACAAAGACTTTAGAGTAGAAGAGGGGAGTCTCCAGGGACTTGCTACATTCCATGAGTAGGGAAATGAATGCATTCATAAAAGAAAGTATATGAAGTAAAATTTATTTTATTTTCCTTGAGTCACATTCAATTTTACCAATCCATTTCTTTCCACAAGATGCCACAGGGGGCTCATGTTGTTTGTTGTTGTTTGGTTTGGTTTGTCTTTTAGAGGAAAAACAAGCAAAATGAGTTAAGTATGGACTTTAGTTATAATCTGGTTAAGTAGCTTTGAAAAGTTTTTATTGTCATTAGTCCTCCTCACTAATGAAGGAAGGAAAAAACAACCTGGATCATCAACAGATGGCAAGAAAAGGGATGAAACTTCATTTGAAAATACCAGAAAAGGAAAATCTTTTAAGTAATTTTTATTCAAAAAAAAATAGAGATGGGAATATAACTTGCACTATATATATTCAATATTATGGAGTCACATGAGAAATGCAGAAGGTTTGTTCCTGGCTACTACTAACTAGCTCTAAATTCCAGGAGCTTAGGAAAACCAGCCAAGGGTTGTAGTCTTCATTCAGCTTCTATGACAGGGTGATGTAGTTGCTCAAAGCAGTACAAAGTACATGACAAATGTGTAAAATAATGTCTTGGAACAATACCATTGTGTGAAATGATACAACTAAGATATAGCAGCCAAGAAAAATATGAAATTAAAATAGTTCTATAAAAACAGATGAGCAAACATGGAGAATGAGTTCTTATTTTCACCCTAGTTCCATTAGAGTCTGTCTGCTTGGGTGAAGTTAAGTTGTGCAATTATTTCATGACAAATATCTCTAAATGCACTCATTGGATAATCAGTCTTATAGTCGCTTTATCTACCTTAGGCTTACTCAATCACAATTTTTAAAATTACTTTTTTGAGTTGACAATACAGTTTTTAAAGGCTTCCTTTGGTAATATCCAATAACAATTCTTTTGGGGGGATTTTTCTTAAGTGGGAATCTAATGCCCCAAAAAAGAGAAAGCTTGGGAGGAACATGCTTTATGTCTTCAAATAATTTCAAAATTTTTCACTAGGAAAAGGAAGGTCCAGGGCAAAGCAAACTCATTCTACTTGGCCCCAGAGCGTAAAACTAGAAATAATGAACACAAGTTGTAGAGAAACAGATTTTAGGTCAACAAATTGAAACAAACAAACTTCCTACCAATTAGAGTGATCAAAAAATGATGTCTGTTGTCATAAAGTCAGTAGATTCTCGTTCCCTAGAGGTGTTTGAGAACCAGTTAGATCGTCCTTTTTCAGGTATATTATTTTAAGTATTAGAGTTAACATCTCTGAGTACCTTTCATTCATTTCAATAAATATGTCTTGAGTATTCTTCTAAGATTATCTAAAAGTATTACATTAATAGAAATCAAAATTATGAAATGATCCTTGACTCTTAGGAACACTTTTCCAACAGGAAAAAATTATAATATTGTAATTGTGATATTTTGCTAATTTTCATTGTGAATAGTAAAAATGAATATTTATTTATGACACATACATGTGTGTATGTGGAAATATGGGTGAATCAGAAGATCTCAAGAAATGGATTCAAAATGGTAGAGAAGATACACTCTGTCATCTGAAACCATGAGAAATGTGTTGTAGTTCTATTTCTGCTATTAAGTCATTATGTGATCCACTAACTAATCCTGTGACTTTAGACAAGCCACCTGTCTCTGGGCCTCAGGTATCTCATCTGTGAAACCAGGAGGACAGACAATATTCAATTCAACAATATTCAACAAAGACTTATTAAGTGACTTGTCTGTAGGAGGCATGAAAAGAAGAAAGGGTGTGCTGGAGCTAGTTTACACTGATTCATGAGAGCTGAATGTTAAATTTTTAGTATGAGTATTTATATTTCAGAAATCAGCAAACAATAGAAGTTAGGGATTGCATTATTGTTTTGATAATATTCCAGGCTTAAGAAGAGGATAGAGAAAATGTTAATAATGCATATTAAGTATGTCATGCAGGGTGGGAAGGGAGAGAATCTAATCTTAAATATTTATCAGAACACCCCTGAATAAAAGGCACCTGGGATATAAATGGTACTCAGTTTGAGTACCATTTTTTAAAAATGTGGACTTTCCTGATTAATTTCCTTACTAGTGTCCCCCCATTCTTTGGATTTAATTATATGTACATATGTTATATCCCCCCACCATGGAATGTAAATTTTTCAAGAGCAAAGATATAGAGAGAGAAAGAGAGAGAGATGTATATATGTGTGTATGTGTATATGTGTGTATATATACTTATACGTGTACATAATGCCTGGTACATAGTAAGCATTCAATAAATGCTCTTGATTGATTGGGCTTTGAAAGCTTTCAACACTTTGGAATGAGGAGGATGAAAATTCCTTGCCTTCTTGAATGCACAAAATCATGAGAGCTCAGAATGAGGTCACAGAAAGCTAGCACTCCACTTTGGCTGTAATATAGATCGAGTGAAGGAGGAATAGTATGAAATAAAGCTAGAAAGGTAGGTAGTAATAATTACAGAGACAGGCAAAAGCCAGACTCATGAGTTTGTTTATTCGACAAGTAATGAGGAGCCACAGAAAAATTTTGAAAAAGAAAATGATTTGATAAGATCTTCTATGCTTTAGGAAAATGGACTTTGGGGTAATTATGCCCTATTTCATTGTTATCTCATTATGACATGGTGGTGACTCTGATTCTCACAGGCTTTGCCAGAAGAATGTAAACTCTGGAATTGTATACCATGCTGTAAAGGCATTTAGTATTGTCCTGATAATAGGGCAAATCTGCTATCCTAGGACCAGCTAGCTAGCTACAGAGAGTCTCATTACCAGGCTTAGTGATGAATCATTAGCCTTAGTGATACATTCTTTGGCCATGACTACTCTGAAGAAACAAAGAAAGATAATAAATGACCTTCAGTCTTGTCTCTTTCTATTTTTCATATGACTGTGGTAACATTTGAGTATTTGAATGAAAGACGAATTTCAGGGGGAGAGACTAGAAGGAAATATAGTTCACATAAGAGGCAATGAGGTCCTGAAAATCGTAATACTGTGCAATAAAACCACAGAGAATTTTTATAAATTTTACAAATGATGTAAAGCTGGGAGAAGTTGCCTACACTATGGATAAAAGAGTCAGAATCCAAAAACATCTTAAAATGATAGTACAGTGACATAAACTGAATATGAAGAAATATTCAGGGATAAATGCAAAATCTTACTCTTGGGTTCAAGAAATTATCTTCACATGTACAAAATGTGAGGATATAAATAGACAACTTATTTTTACAAAAAATCTCAGGAATTAAGTGACCTCCAAAAGTAGAATTAGGAGTAATGAGTGGAAGTTAGGCAAACTGAAACTTGGTATAAGAAAACACTTCCTTGGGTTTAGAGCGATTTTACAGTGGAATGGAGAATAATCTGATGAATGGAGTGAGGGGTGGGGAAGAGAGCATTTATCAAGCACTTAATATGTTATAGGAACTAAGTTAACCACTGTAGATTTGAATACAAGAAAATGAGAGACTGCATACCCTCAAGAACTTATATATTCTAATGGGGAAGACAAATGGGAATGTGGGAAATGGGAAGGGGGAAAGGCAACATAATGTAGAGGTATCCAGGCAGCGGCACCGAGTCCAGGCTCTGGCAGGATTTGGCAGCTCAACTGTCAGAAACTGAGGTACTAAGGGTGAAGTTCAAAGTTCTTGTGGGGAAAAGATGCAGGTTTCCATAGAAGAGGTAGCATATTTAATGCTCATAGCCAGAAATGTGAGAAATATTCAGGTGATGAGACAGAGTTGATTAGATAGGGGACTGAGAGAGAGGGAAAAATCAAGGTGGTTATTAATTATATTATAATTGAGAGAATGGTAGTGACATTATATGGACCAAAAAAAATTGAGAGCAGTGTTAGGTTTCAAAGGTTAGAAGGCAAATTCAATTTTGAATAGGTTGAGTCTGAGGTACAAGCAAAACCTCCAGGTGAAGATGGCAATCTGTTAATTGGATATGTGGAAGTGGATTTCAGGAGAGGGAGTGAAATTGAATATGCAGATTCAGAATCATCTGCTTGGAGATAATAATTGAAGCCATGAAAGTGTTTGAGGTGACCAAGGGAGACAAATGAGAAGATAGAAACAGATGGAGAGCAGAACCTTGAGGAACAACCACAATAATATTCTTCCAACATCCATTGGGAGTAGCTTTTACTGAAAAAAAATTTGTAATATAAATGAAATTAATCTTGTTTCTCTTCATTGATCTGTTATTTTTTAATTTCAATTTAATTTCAATCAACAAGCATCAATTAAATGTCAAATGTTCTGATAGCCAATTTAAAAACTCTCTTACACAAGGAGTTTCCTCTCTGCTCTGTCTTCTATGTCTTCATCATATGTTTTTATATGATTGATATGATTTTTCACATTTTTTTAATTCTAGAACTTTAATCATATCTAGGGTGGTCCAGGTGGATGGTCTCCTTTTCTCTTCCTTCCCATCTGTTTCTTTTTGTCAAATATAACCACTTATCATGCTTCCAGTTTCCATTTTGCTTTGTCAACATGCTCCTAGAGGACAAATCAGATATCCCTTCTGTGTGGAATTTACAAAGTAAATTTAGGCTTCATGTAGCAAAAAAATAAACTCCTCAAGAATAATAGTTGCTCTAAAACCAAATAGTCTGCCTTGGGTGATAATAGGTTCCTTGGAATGGAGAATTTTAATCTAAATACCTGGGATTTTTATAGAGGGAGTTGTTTTTTATTGTTACGTATTGGAATAGATGTCCTTTGAAATTTCCTCTGAAATTCTGTGACACAGTATCTCTCAGGTTTTCCTATGACCTATTCCTGAGTCATTTCCCAATATCTCTACCATCACTCCCTCCAAAATCACCCCCTAGAGATTTCTCCTCATGTAAGAATCCCTTTGATTGCCAACTTATAAAAGAAAAATATTCACAAATCTCTCTTTCAATCATTTAGGGGACACATTGATTGAGACAGTCTTACATTAGTCAAAGCTGTACAGTAGGCCATATTTCCAGCAAACATTTATTTTACAAATCTGGGTTGGTTCTCTGGAAGAACTACAACATCTCATACAATCCTTATGTTAAGCTATCACATTACTCTAATTGACATCTGAAAACAGTTTCTCAAAACACAAGGCAATGAGACACACCACAAACAAATATTTCCTATGCCTACTGTACTTGAGAGAAAAAATTTTGAAATATCAGATCCATATTTCACTGTGGCATATTTATAGAGTACAAAAATACACAAATGTACTAAATTCAAATAATAATTATAATCATTCCTAAATTTAGTCATTATACCAAGGGTCAGTTGATTTTATGATGAATAGTAACCAGATCTAAATATTTTGAGTTGATAAAAATTTTCCAAATAGTTTATATATAATCTGATTCAGGCAAAAAACTGAAGAATTCATTTTTCCAATAATTACTAAATTCATATAAATTGCAAGGAAAATTTATGAGAATATCCTTGGTTTATTTCGCAAACTCAGAGGTGGACTTTTTGAGCTTTCTTTTTAATATCCAAAAACATAATCCATTATTTTTAAATTTTTTTAAATAAAGTTTCCTTTCAAAATTACTAATTGAATATAAGTATCTTTTTAAAGTACCTCTCTTCTGACCCTACTTAGCTAATCTTTCTTGTATGTCTGGTATGAGGCAAATAAGCTATCTCTTTTGTAATTGTTTTCCGGGTTGTCCTTCATGATAATGAATCTGATCCATCTTCTAAGGATGTCAGAGGAAACAAAAGAATTCTGAGGTTTCTCTTTTTTTTACTGATTAAAATATTCATATGGTATTTTGACACATCATTCTAATTCCCAGACCCATTTCTAGGTTTATAGCCGACAAGTGTTGATCATCAGATGTTTTAATCTACCTTCCTGGGTTTTCTGTAACTTTCATCTATATTTTACCATGAACCTTCCATACAGGATTTGTTTTTCCAGCCTAATTTCACATCTAGAAAATCGTGCTTACTCCCTGATCATATTTTATGAGACAGTCATCTCAAAGAAACACCATTGCAGACATGCAAATGTGGGTGTGAAAAGGACAAATTGGTCTTATTATTTTCTCTTTTGGAACTTGGGGCTTTTATTGTAATATCAATTCTAATGGAAAATAAGCAGCTTGAAACACATCAGATTTAAGGCACAGCAAAAACCTCTCCAAATACACTTTTAATTGTTAGTAGGATCATGCTGCTGTGATTGTGTCTAACCAGAGTCACAAAGCTTCTTTCCAGGCCTACAAAAGTTGGTCTAAGAATTCCACTCAAGAGCTCTTTTTGTCAAACAAGCACAAAATAATCTTGAATTTTTGTATTGTTCCCGTGAGTGGATTCATATGCACTGTGAAGAGGCTCTCTCTATTGGCTCTTCTCCTGGCTCTGGAGAAGTTGTGGAACCCAAGAGGACAGATTAAGGAGAAGAGAGTACATCTTTATTTGTACTTTCACTGGGTTCTTTAGCAAACTGCTACACATCATCTCAAACTGGATGACAATTGAAATTCAATAAGTCCAAAACAGAACTCATTATCAATCCCTCCTTCTTTCCCAATTCGTCTATTACCATTAAAGGTATTACCATTTTCCCAGTCATCCAGCTCACAACCATGCTGTCATTCTGAACTCCTCATAGGTACTCATGCAACATAGACAATCCATTGTCAAATTTTGTCTTTTTAACTTTACAGTATCTTTCATTTATATCTTCTTTCTTCCGGACATGCTGTGTCTTGATCACCAGTTCTCCATATCCAGCTACTAGAATATCATATCGATCTGGAGATCTTGCTGGTACCTCAAGCTCAACATGTCCAAAATTCAGTTCATCTTGTTGCCCTTGAAACCTGTCACTCCTCTCAACTATTCTGGTTCAGATGGTGGCAGTCTTTAAAACAAACCCAACAAATGGGCATCCAGCCAATGCTTGAAAGACATCTAGCTAAGGAGAATCCACTATCTCCAGAGGCCACTTATTGCACTTCTGGACAGCTCTAAACATTGCAAACATTTTGATTTTGTTTGTTTTCTTTATAAAAGAAGCTGAAATTTGTGAGAAGAAAGCTGAGATAATCCATTTCATTTTGGGATAGAAATTATTAGGAAGTTTCTCCTTATTACCAGCCACAATCTACTTCTCCGCAGTTTCTACATGATGCTTCCCATTTTCCTCCCAATACCAAACAGAGCAAGTCTAATCTATCTTCCATATGATAGCTCTTTGAAACTCTTAAAACAATCATTTTTAGGTACACACACATACACACACACACATACACACACCATTTAAATATTTTTGCAACAGGTGAAAATATTGCTAGTTATGACCCTATATCTCCATTAACCTTTTTGTTTATCAATCCCCTCACTCCCAACCATGTTACCACTCCCTTCTTTCTATCTATCCTGGTCTTGACCACCTTGAATTTAAATATAATGCACTGCCCATGTCTTGTTTCTCAACTTCTTCTGTTACGGAATCACAGAATATCAGATTTGGAGAGAACTTCAGAGATCATTTATTTCAACCCCTTCCTTTTTCAGATGGTTAGTACAAGAAAAATCATAAAACCCAATATGATAGGAAAATCCAAATAGAAGAGTGGTCCAAAATCCCTCTTCTTGGAAGTGTACCATTGGGCCCTTGACAGTTTTCCTAATTATCCCTTTTTAGAACATCAAGCCATTTCATCTCAGAGATTGTAGTCAGTTTCAATTCCATTTACATGCATTAAATGGGGCCACCCTCAGTATTTATTGTTGATGAAGCAATGAAATGAGTTGAGCCAAATGACAGAAAACAAAGAACATGAGCATGGAAACCCTCGATCAAAGAGCCAAATCTCACAGAGCCTCATTTTGAGAACTCCTGCCAAGACCAAAGTGCAGCCTATCACTTAATAAAAAAGCAGCCTTGAGACAGGTTGAAGCAGAAGTCAAAACTGTTATCTCATGCACTGAATTTGAAAAATAAATGGCTACTACTAATACAGACAGGAAAGTTAACTGATCTTAAGAGATACTTTCCATTACTTCTCACCAACACTTTTTTTGGTATTGTCTTAAGCTTTCTTTGTCTGAACATGTATATGCCAATAGTAAGCTAATTTTTGTATAGGAAATGAGTCATAGGGTCAGAGATTTAGAACTGGAAGGAACATAGGAAGTTGATTACTGGAGCCCCTTTCACTTTCTAGATAAGGAAACTTAGGTCCAAAGAGGCTGTTGACTTGCCAGATACCATATAAATAGTAAATGGTCAAGCCAAGCTTTGAACCCAGGTCTTTGAGCTCTAAATCCATTATTCCTTTCACAGTCCCAAACTACTTCCTCAAACCTATAAAACAGAATCAAGGAAATGATCCATCTACTACATGGGATTGTCAGTGTACTGAAAGAGGAAGATTTGTTAGCACTAATAATACTTCTGAGGCCAACAAGACATAGGGCAGAGAAGTCAGTAGTATGGCAGTTTTTCTCAAATACTGATTGAATTAATTGATCCTGAGGCTCCTTTACTACCTAAGTTTCTGCAGTACTATGAACATTACAAAAGAATCCTCTTCCACCCCTTCAGTGGCAGAGATGAAGAGAAATGTATAGGATGGATGCAGGGATGATGGTGGCAGTGAAAAGAGAAGGTGAGGAATGGAAATAAAATAGGCAAAGAATAGTTTATCCTTGTTTTCAGGCTCATCCTAATCCTGTTAGAAAGTATTTTCCCACTTGTCTTCTCTAAGAGAATAATGGATGTGCTATGTTCCAATTTGTTACAGCCATTATTATAACTTTTATAATACTTTAAAGTGATGGCAAAGAAAGAAAAGTTGGGAAAGGTATGGGAAATAGCCCAATGATTCAGGTTTCTATACACGTTTATAATAGTCTGCTTGACCCTCTGTCCAGAATTTCTCCAGTCACAACAAGCTAACTTATTGTCCAGAAATTCATCAGAAACTCAGTCTCATTTCAGAATCTGGGATCAATGTTGACATGATTTAGAGGAATGGAGGTGGGGAGGACATGGTTACAAATGATCTCATGTTAGTAGTTCTCAGAACTGCATCAGTCTTGCTGCTGGTTTCATTCTAAACTTGGTATCTCAATCTTCTACAACTTTGCCAATATCTAGCTTTCTTGGTCTTGACTTCTAATCTCCCAAGGGCTGCGTTCCTGATACTTGAAACCTACTAGATGACAAGTGCTTATCCATTTGGAGTTCTGTTTATTTCTACTATTTGGATTTCCACCAGTCATTTGGTTTTCTTGTTTGTTGGTTGGTTGGTTTGCTTTTTATTTTATTTTATTCATGGAACAAAGCAAGCACTTTCATAACACATTACAATACAAAATAACACAATACAATACAAAAGATGATTGCACATAAAGCTGCAAATCTACCGCGTAGAACTTGCTATTCCCTCCAAATATACAACAAAGTTATCATGCAAATTTTTTTCTTCCCTCTATTTCCACCCTCCACTCTCGAAATGCCTACCATTAGACACAAATAAGCCTGTGTGTGTGTGTGTGTGTGTGTGTGTGTGTGTGTGTGTGTAAAATTATCCTATACATACTTCTATCTATCAATTCTTTCTCTGGTTGCAGGTAGCATCTTTCTTAATATGTCCTTTATTTTTAATCTGTATATTTATAATAGTCAAAATTACTTAGTCACTCAAAGCATTCTTAAAGCAATTGCTATTACTGCGTACAATGTTCTCTTGGTTCTGCCCACTTCACTCTTCATCATTTCAAGCAAGTCTTTCCATGCCTTTCTAAGATCAATGAGCTCATCATTTTTTATAGCACAGCAGTATCCATCACAATCATATACCACAACTTATTCAGCCATTCCCAAATTGAAACATATCCCTGCAGTTTCCAGTTCTTTGCCACCACGAAGAGAACCACTATAAACATCCCATTCACATGCAAAATTACAATTACTATTGGTGAATTTTCTTTCTCAGCCTCTCTTTTTATTCTATCCCTATTACCTATTCTTCTTCACCCACACCTCCAAGAGTCTTCTTGTCCCCTTACCCTACCCCCAGACCTCAATTCACACACCCCTCCAAATGTCTCCCATCCTCCTAAATCCCAATTTATATATCCCTCTCTAAAAGTCCCTCCCCTATCCTGTCACTCCATTTTTTCACCTCTCCACATATTCAGAAGACTTGTACAAACTTCCAGATGTATATGTTGTTTCTTCTTCAACCCAGGTGAGAGCAAGATTCCAATATTACCAGTCCTCCATCTTGACCTGTTTCTTCTGTATGAGTTCTTCTTTTCAAATGCCATTTTATAATACAATTTCTCTTTTACCTTTTCTTACCCACTTTTTTTTGTTAGAATCACTTCATCAAATACAACTCAGCTCCAACCTTTCTTTCAAAAACTTTAGTAATGATGACAGTTTTAAAAATATTGGTAATATTTTCATACACACACACAGAGAGTTCATCAAATATCCTTTTTTTTCCATTGAGGATTATACTCAACATTTTTGTATAAATTATTCTTCTTGGACAGAACCCCAGCTTTTTTGCTCTTTGAAATAGAATACTCCAATATCTACAGTCTTTTAGAATAGAAGCTGTTAGGTCTTATGAAATCCTGATTGTATTTCCACAGTATTTATTTTTTTGTTGTTGCTTGTAATATTTTCTCTTTAACTTGTGAGTTTTGAAACTTGGCTATATCATTCCTGTAACTTTTCCTCCTAGGATCTGTTGCAAATCAATCTGAACTGAAATCCTGAATCTTGGAGTCTACCTAATAGAACTTGACCTGTGTTATTCCTGTTGCATTTATACTGTTTTGCTTAACTTGAATTCTTGGTCCTTTTCTTCTCTAGCCTGTTCCTATTGATAGTACTTACTAGTAATATTAGTAGGAAATATGAATATATTTTCTATAATAAAGATAGATATTACTTTCAGTAAAACATACATAGATAAGACATGGCTTGGCACAGCTGTTAGAGACCTGGCTTCATATTCAGGAAGATCTGGGTTCAAGTTCCCTCTTGAACTTGGCTCGTGGTATAATACAAATCATTTACATTTTCAGCTATCTAGCCAACTCTCTAAGCTTACAAACTGTAAGAAAAGTGTCAACCTGCACTGTTAGAAGCAATTTCCTTACCTGAGAGTTGCTTGTTTCAATAAAATCTTAGATCCAATTCCTATCCCCTAATACTGTATTAATATAAAGGTACAATTACAAAGTACAATAGTCCACCTATTGCTGAGCAAATCATTAGAGAAGAGAGTACTTTACTCTCTTACCCTAACCCAGGAGCATCAGTACTACACATATATAACTCTTCTTCAACTCTGTGGCCTGTTTACTAGAATGGTTCTTATTTACAGGATAAAATAATCCTCTGATGCCATACTACAGGGATCAAAAATATTTTAATATTACTGTGAAAGCAAAGAAGGAGCTACACGCTTCCAAGAGCCATGCCTAGTACTACTTGCTGTCTTGAGTCCTACTTCCAAATCAAAATATTCAATCCTACTTATGTAAGATCAGAATAATTGCATATCTGATACCACTATCCCATTCTTGGTCATTTATTTTCAATCTTTATAGGTAACCATTAAATACTACCCCCTAGAGGTTAATGCAAAGTCTGTTAGAGCCAAAGGTTTCAAACTCAGGTTCTTGACAAATCAGACTCAGGGTTCCAAGTCATTTGGGTACAAATAATATAAGCATTGCTGATGTGAGGCAAAAGTAACTTTGTCACTACCTTCAAAAAATAATATTTAGTTCATTGCACTCCATCAGAAATTGACATCACTTAAATGGCAAAGTATTATTCACATTTTCTTTCAATGCACTTCTAATTAACCTAAGCACCAGAGAACTCAGCCAAGTTGGGGGTTTTTTGCCTTTCCTTTAAACACATATAAACATTTTGTAGCTGACTCTTCTTTGCAAAAACAAAATAAAATAGTTTAAAAGTAGTCATCCCTTAAGTAGTTCTAGCTATTAAGTTTCAAATAATATGATTTTTTTTAAAAATATTTTAAACTTAAATGCACAATGAGAAAAAGAAAAGGAACACATTATAAAGTTAAATATTAAAACAAATGCAAAGTAAGAAAAAAACAGCCTTGTCATGTTTACAGCAGAACATATGAGAAGATTCAAATATACAGCAATAAATTTCCATTTCAAGAAAACCTATATAATAAATACTGTTCATTGTGTTCAGAACTGTCTATATTTTCTTTGCTTTCTTGTAAGTTTTCTTTTATTCTCAGCTGAACACTTTTCATTTTGTTCCTTTTTGTCCCTTCTTCTTCCTTGCAAGATACAATAAAGTGTGGGAATATATGTGTGTATATACACCTATGCATATATATGTGTGTGTACACACATACATCCATATATACACACCATGGCATATATATATATATATATATGTATATAGGCATACTTACACATACATATACTTAGATATATATAATCATACTCATATGTAGTCATATATATTCATGTAGTATTGTACTATACTTATTTGTCCTCTGATTCTCTGAGGGTGGATACCCTCTTTCTTCATAAGTCCAAGTCTTTCCAACCAACTCATCATTTTGTACATCACAACAACATTACAATCTTCTATGCTCTCATTGTTTTAAACAGTCTAAAACAATATAAATATGGCTAACATAGTGTAGTTTCCCTATTTTTCTTTTATAATTAAATCTACTTTAACTTTAACTTTGCCTGAGATCATAATGACTACACCTGCTTTTTTCCTTAATGAATTCTGTTCCTGATTTTTATTTTATGTTTCCATGTATCTCTCTCCAATCTTCTAACCCTCCTGACTCCTCTACATTCCTTCTACCTTCTACCTCATTCTCCTATTACTTAATCTATCCGCTCTCCAGGGATCCCTCCCTTATTCTCTCATCCCTGTTAAACTAAACACCATTTCATTACCTCCCACTTATCCTATTTCCTCATCCTCCCTTCTAAAAACCCTTCCCTTATCATCTTTCCACCTTCTATCCCTTGCCCTTTTATTTCTTTCTGAATTTAAAAGGCTTTTCTACACTGCTAGATATACATATATTATTCTCTCTTAAACCTATCCCTAATGAAAGTAGGGTTCCAGAACTACCAGCCTTCTATCCTCATCTAATTCCTTGTGTCAGTTCCTCCTCTCTTAGCTCATTTTTATTAAATAACTATTCTTTCTATTTGTCTCTAAATGGTTTTACTTTTTTAAAGTATCATACTCAGGTAAATCCCAGTCTTCCATATGAACTACCCACTTATTATTAACAGTCTTAAACATATGTACATTTCCTCATATAAAAGGTAAGTAGTCTATCCTTATTGATTTTCTTGAAATTAGTCTTTGATTTGTACTTTATATTTCTCTTTGATCTTATATGTCAACTCTATTAAGTTCAGGTTTGTTTTTTTAACAAAATCCTGAAAATCTGACAATGCATTAAATGTTTTCTTTTTTTTATTCAGAATTATACTTAACTTTGCTTGATATGATATGTTTGACTGCAACTCCAGTTCTTTTGCTCTTAGATATATGCTATTCCAAGACGTGCAGTCTTTTGTGTCACTGCTGCTATATCTTGTATGATACTAATTGTAGCCCCACCATATATAAATTGCTTTTTTCTTGTTGCTCATAATTGTTTATCCTTGAGTTGGGGGTTTCAATATTTGAATATTATATTCCTATAAGTTTTCCTCATCGAATCTCTATTTAAAGTGGTGATCAATGATTTTTTTCTCTACTTTCCCTTGGATTGCTCTTATTTTCCTCCTTAATTTTTCCTTACCCTTTCACATTTGATTTTTAAAGTCTTTTTTGAAGTTCTTCTATGAATTCTTTTTCAGCAGGTAGCCATTTGACATTACTCTTTAGGGTCAGAGAGGATTTTGTTTTTTACTTCAGTATACTGTTTTGAAGCTGAACCAAGTCTTCTCTATTCCCACAGTAACTTTCTGTGGTTGAATTTTTTTTCTCCCTTGCCTGTTCTTTTTTTGCAGCAGCTTATTTTTTGTAATCACCTCTGATCCTGAGATTTAGGTGATGGTGTCTCTGGCCTTAGTTCTCAGTTCTTCCCTCTACCTTGGTACATAAACCAAGAACTCTGATCACCTGTAAGTGCCCATAGCCAGCAGCATCCCTGTCCAACTGTTTCTGTACTCATCAGTTGTGTGCTGCTCCCCTCTTGCCCAGGGCTACACTGCATCAGCATAGATGGATCTGGTTTTCCTTATAAGCAGAAGTTTCCTCAATCTTCCCTCTCTCAGATGACCAACACCAAACATTGTCTGGGAAGTAAAAGTTCCTGTAGCTGTGGCTGAGGCTATCTCTGAACCCAGCTAGCCCTAGGACTTACCACTTTCTATTTGAGGGGAACTAGGCTGGAGGTATTTACTCTTCACAGGAACCAAATTTTGGTCTTGGTATTTTTCTTCAATTCTTCCATGATTGTCCCAGGTAGACCTATGTTCTGTCCCAACACTTGATTATTTTTATTGCTATGTTCACTCAGAGGTGCTATTTTATCTTGTTTGTGGGGGAATCTGGAGAACTTAGAATTTTATGACCTATTCTGCCATCTTCCCAGAATCCTCCCAATAATATGATTTTTAAAATAATTACTACAGAGCAATATTTGGAATAAAGATCTCAGTTATCTGGGATCAAGAAAGATATCACTCTCTAAATATCTTGTTAACTCCATTGTTTCCATCTAAAGTGAATTGTATTTTAAGACAATTTGAAATCTGGGGACTTAATTTTCCATTTTTCTTTTCCATGACTCAGCACATTTTCCATTTATTTCTGTTATTTTCTTTTTCCATTCTAGCAGTTGTTTAAATTTTTTCTAATGTATATTCTCAAATCCCAAAATCAGTTTAGAAATTGAGAGTGTGTTAGATTTTTCAATCCTAATGGCTAAATCCTCCACTTGAAAAGAATTTCCGAAATACCTGAGTCGTATCTCTACCCATCTGGTGATCAAGAACAGATAACATATGTCTATAACTGTTTTATTCACAATCTAGCCAGATTCCTATGCAGTCAAGGAAGAGGCAACTGTCCTCTTCCATATCACCTATGAAGAATGGCAGGGTCGAAACATATAGAAAATTGTGACCACTCACAACTGGATAGGACTTGTCTTCAGTGTAAATTTCCCATTCCCACTCCTTATCTACTTGATGAGGCCCACATATATGCCTGAATGCATTTGCCACTTTACCCCAAGAAGGTCTAATGAAGTCTGAAGAAACTTCTTGGTTTAGGGGGCAGAGCCAAGATGGCTGAGTAGAAGCAAAGACCTGCTAGAACTCTCCCTCCAAACTGCTCAAAAACCTGCAGAAAATTACTCTAAACAAATTCCAGAGCAACAGAAGTCACAAAATCACAGACTGAAGTCAATTTTCAGCCAGAGACCATCTGGAAGGTTAACAAGAAGGGTCTATCACACGGGCTGGGAGCAGGGAGTAGTTTGGCATAGGCTACATTGGTGTGAATGGAGCTGGAGCAAGCCTTAGGGGACTGAATCACTGGCAACTGCTACAGTTTTCAAACTTCTTAATCCACAAAAACCAAAGACAGCTTCAAAAGTCAAGGGGAAGGATCTCTCACCTGGCTGAGAGGCGATCATAGTCAGCTCCAGTCCCAGCCTCAGGTCTGACCCTGGCCACAGGGTAGCAACAGCCACTCTTGAAGCAGAAGTTGCTTCTGGGGCCCTCCACTTAACAAAGAACTCGAAAGTCAAGTAATTGGCCAGGAAAATGAGCAAACTGGGGAAAAAGAAATAGACTATAGATTCTTACTTTCCCAATGAAGAGATATTCTCTTACATCAGTGGTGACAAGGAAGATCAAAACATACAATCAGAAGAAAACAACAATCCCAAAGCTACTGTATCCAAAGTCTCCAAGAAAAAAATAAATTGGTCTCAGGCCATGGAAAAGCTCAAAAGAAGATTTTAAAAATCAAGTAAGAGAAGGATAGGAAAAACTGGGAAGAGAAATGAGAGTGATGCAAGAAAATCATGAAAAATGAGTCAACAGCTTGCTGAAGGAAATCCAAAAAAAAAAAAATGCTGAAGAAATTAACAGCTTTAAAATTAGACTAACCCAAATGGCAAAGAGAGGTCAAAAAAGTCAATGAGAAGAAGAATGTCTTTAAAATCAGAATGGGTCAAATGGAAAAAAGAGTCTAAAAGCTTACTGAAGAAAATAATTACTTAAAAATTAGAATGGAGCAAATGGAAACTTATGACTTTACAGGAAATCAAGAAGTTATAAAGCAAAACCAAAAGCATAAAAAAAGAGAAGACAATGAAAAGTATCTCATTGGAAAAACAACTGACCTGGAAAATGGATCTTGGTCAGATAATTTAAAAATTATTAGCCTACTTAAAAAGCATGATCAAAAAAAAAAAAAGAGCCTGGACATCAACTTTTAAGAAATTTTCAAGGAAAACTTCCTTGATATTCTAGAACCAGAGGGTAAAATTAAAAAAAGGAATCCACCAATCACCTTCTGAAAGATATTTCAAAAGGAAAACTCCTAGGAATATTGTAGCCAAATTCCAGAGTTCCCAGTTAAGGAGAAAATATTTCAAGAAGCTAGAAAGAAACAATTCAAGTATTGTGGAAACACAATCAGGATGACAGAAAATTTAGCAGCTTCTACACTAAGAGATCAAAGGGCTTGGAATATGACATTCCAGAGGTCAAAGGAGATAGGATTAAAACCAAGAACCACCTATACAGCAAAACTGAGTGTAATACTTCAGATGGAAAAAAATGAAACTTCAATGAAATAGAGGACTTCCAAGCATTCTTATTGAAAAGAAAAGAGTTGAATAGAAAATTTTATATATATATATAATATGTGCATATGTAAATAAATATGTGTACAGGGAGAAAGAGGCAGAGAGACAGAGGGCACAAGGTGAGCTGAATATGAAGGGATGATATCTAAAAAAGAAAATTAAGTATTGAGAAGAATGTACTAGGAGAAAGAAAAGAAGAGGTAGAATCTAGTAAATCATCTCACATAAAAGAGGCAGGAAAGCACTTTTACAAGGGAAGGAAAGAAGGGGGAAGATGAGAGGGAATAAGTGAGCCTTCTTTTCATCAGATTTGGCTTCAGAATTGAATGACATACACACCCAATTGGGTATGGAACTTTGTCTTACCCTAAAGGAAAGCAAAGGGGAAAGAGATAAGAGAGAGGAGATAATAGAAGGGATGGCAGATTGGGGGAAGGGGTAATCAGAAGTAAACATTTTGGTAGAAGGACAGGTCAAAGGAGAGAATAGAATAAATGGAGGGTGGGACAGGGTAGAGGGAAATATAGTTAGCCTTTCACAACATGACTGTTATGGAAACGTTTTGCATTATTATACATGTATAACCTATATCAAATTGTTTGCCTTTTCAATGAGAGTGGATGGTAGGGGGAGGGAAGAGAAAGAATGTGGAATTCAAAATTTAAAAATTAATTTTAAAAGTTATTTTTACATGCAATTAGGAAATAAGTTTTATAGGCAATGGGGTATAGAAATCTATCTTGCCCTACAGGAAAATAGAAGGGAAAGGAATAAGCAGTAGGGATAGAAGGGAGGACAGATTGGAGGAAAGGGTAATTAAATTACATGCTGTCCTGGGGTGGAGGGGTGCAGAGATGTGGAAAAAATATTTGAAATTCAAAATTTTGTGGAAGTGAATGGTGAAAACTGAAAATAAATATTTTTTTTTTAAAAAAGAACCTTCTTAGTTCCTATGTCTGACAAAGTAGTCCATGCAACAGTAATAAACAGAACCTGAAGTATAAGAATTTAGGATTTCAGAATTCATCTTGGTAAATGGAGATTCAGAACCTATAACATCAGTGGAACTGCTAAGGTGTCACAGATGTACCCAACAGAACTAAGATCCCATTTTGTGTAATAGTTAAAATACCTGTAGTTAATAACTATTGGTAGAATAAGCACACTTTCCAAAATGAAAACTGAGATTTGTTCTAACTAGTGGTTTCATTTCTCAGAATTATTGCAATAGTTATATACTCATTGTTTTGAATAGGTTGCTTTGTTGTTCTTTCAGTTTCAGTTAAGTCTAACTCTTCATGGCCTATTTGGAACTTTCTTGGCAGAGATACTGGAGTGGTTTGCCATTTCTTTTCCCAGCTCATTTTACAGATGAGGAAACTGAGTCAAACAGAGTTAAAAGACTTGCCCAAGGTCGCATAGCTAGTAAGCTTCTGAATTCAGATTTGAACTCATGAAGATGAGTCCTTCTGACTTAAGGCCCAGAACTCTATCCATTGAGCCACCTACCTGCTGCTTTCATGTATTAGTTTACAATTTGGTAGATATGTTATGTAATAGTGTGTGTAGTGAAGAAGAAGAAGCTAAGGGGCAATGGATTTGAAAGCCAGACCTGTGCTAGATATCTAGCTCTTCCACTTAACATCTTTGGAATCTTGAATAAGTCACTTCCCCTCTTTGATACTCAGTTTCCTTGTATGTGAAATGGAGGTAATAATTACTCTGCCTTCTTCACGAGGTTATACTATGGATCAATGGCAATAACAAATGCAATGTACATTGTAAACTGCACCATGCTATATCAATATGAAATACCATTAATCTTTTGTAGTATACACTTAATAGTCTTGGGTAGACCTCAGGACGGACACCTAGATGACTCAGTGAATAGAGCCCTGGGCCTAGAATCAGGAAGACCTGAGTTCAAATCTGCCCTCAGACACTTATTATCTTTGTGACCTGTGGCAAGTCACTTAACCTCAGTTTGCTTTAATTCACTGGAGAAAATGTCAAACCACACCAGTATCCTTGCCAAGAAAACTACATGGACTATATTGGCATGACATGGTTTATGGTGTCACCAAAAGTTGGATGCAACTAAATGACTCAACAGCCCTCAAAAACAAAGCAGAATAGCAATTTCTTCCGGATGTAAAAGTGCTGGGTCATAATTCTCAAGATAGAATTATCCCTTTAACCAATAGTGACAAACTTAGCAAGTAATAATAATAAAGGTGAGCATTTATAAAGCTCTATGAGGAGTGTATGCTTTTGCCTTATCCACAACATTTAGCACTTAGTATAGTTCCTGGCAAATATTAAGTGTCTGATAAATGTTTGTTGACTTGACTCACCTTCAGCTTTTTATACAATGCTTGTTATATAGAGGGGTATAAAATCACAGGAAACCTAAAAAATGAAGGCTTCTCCTTATTCAAATGTTCTTAGAATACTCTGATGGCCCATCTTGTTATACTACTATCAGAACATAAGCTCCATTTATTTCATCTAGCACAGGACCTTATGCAAAGAAGAATTTTAAATATCTATTAAATGAGTGACTGAACCAATTCTGGAGCTTGTATCTTCACTACACACAGAATCAGTTATGAATTTTGCAAAAGACTGAAGGACAACAGACTTCATATGATGGTTCATCAAATTTCCAGGTGTCTATACACTATTAATTGATCAGGTATACATTTACAGTGTGATTTCATTTTTCCCTTATATTCAGTAAAGACATTTTGCTGCACTCCAATTAATGGGAACTCAAGGAGTAGGAACATACATTTTCAGAAATAATGATTTTTTTTTAGCAGAACTTAATATCTCAGTGTGCAAAAAGATAAATCAACCTTGTCAAAACAACTCTGGTGGAAACTATTAAGAGCTCCTAGTATGCTTCTTTTAAGTAAATAATTAAAAGATATTACATAACTCGCTTTAGAAGGAAACGTTATAAGCTTGAAGTTTTCATGGGAAATATTAATCTTGGAATACAGATAAAACTATACAAAATATTTAATATGCCACAAGGTCTTTTCTGAATGTCTAGTTCTAGGGAAATACATTTCCTGCTATTTTGTTTTATACAAATGTCAATATATTGAAAGTATTTTCTAACTTCCGTCTGAAAATCTGCATTCTTTCTTCTAAGTATGTGATTTTTAAAAATCTAATAGAGTAATGGGAATGGGAAATACCTTAATACAAACTCTGTCTTTGGTGCTTTATAACCATTAACTAATATTATTGACTATTGACTTCAAAGCTTGGTAAGTTAATATACCTCATTTTAACTTATTAAGTGAATTATTTAATTTGTTAATTTAATAGGATTATTTAAATTAATATTAAATTCACAATGCTAGCACATTAATTTCTTATTAATTACTTATTAAGTTAATAACCATTAACTTAATAGCTACTAACTAATGATTAATAACTATTAATTAGTAACAGTTAGTTTGTTGTTTAATCTTTTGAAACCTGAGTTTTCTCATCTTTAGAATATAATATAATAATAATTGAATCAAAATAAATTGCCCACCACATAGGCTAATACTGATGCTCAAATGAGATAATGTATGTAAATAGTTCATCAGACTTCAAAGTGTAAAATTAGCATCAGTTATACTTAAGTAGATTTATCTTTGAACTAAAATAATTTCCCATAAGAAAGTATCTCAGATTTTAAAATGAAATTGAAGATACAGTTTACGTAAACTTACAAATGTATTCCAAAAATTGAGATATATCTTTATGCCTATGGACAAGATAAAATATGTATATTTTAAATTTCTGGCCCTTCTAGTAATTTGTTTTGCATGATCTATCTAATTATATGACTAACAGAAGATTAAAATGGTGTCACAGAAAAGAAGATATAGTAAATATTTTCAGATTATAAGGGTCTACATTCAATAAGCCCTTTACTGCTTGCGTGACCTTAGGTGAGCCACTGAAATTCCATGGATATCAGTTTTCTAATTTTTTAAATGAAGGTTTTGAACTAAATTACTTATAAAGTCTTTTCCAACTCTAATATATAATTTTATGTTCTTCCCTTGAGGAGAAAAAAGCTAGATTATTAGAAGTGAAAATATTTAGGAGTTTAGCAATTGGTATCAGAGTACATCTGTACAAATAATGAGCAAAACTGACATATGGATTATAGAGAAGGGGGAAAAAATTACTAACATTTGGCTTGAAATTTTATTATGTATGCTGTGGTCTCACCGAAGAAGTTGAAAATAGATCTATTTTTTTTGGTCATCATAGGATTTATGGCATATAATGTCTTATTTTGTGAGTAAGGAACAAAAAGCTGCAAAGTTGACATTTAAACCACTGACTTTATTCAAATCATCATTTCATTGTCTGGGGACAGAGAATGACATAGATATTAATATTTTTCCCCTCTCTATAGCATGGTTTCTGTCCTGTTCTTTCTGGCCATATACCCACATCACAAATACCAGTTAACCTATAATTTGAGTCTCCCTAGTCATCTAAGAAGAGAAGCCATATGTTGAATAATTCCATACCCAGAAATTCTCTCCTGCCCAGATGATGATCAATGAGCCCTTGTCTATGAGATTTATTATTATCCGTAGCCCTTTTTAGTGTATGATGGGCCACTTTTAAATGCTCATGCTATTTATATGGACTGCCAGGTGATGCAGTGGATAGAGTGTCAGACCTAGAGTCAAGAAGATTCATTTACATGAGTTCAAATCTAGCGTCAAATACCTACTAGCTCTGTGACCCCAGGAAAGTTACTTAACCATATATACCTCAACACCCTGATTTGTAAAATGAGCTTGAGAAGGAAAAGGCAAATCACTCTGGTATCTCTGCCAAGACAACCCCAAATGAAGTCATGAAGAATCAGACAAGACTGGAAAATGACTGAACAACAAGCTATTTTAAAAGCATCACAATGTCTATGGTAGATTGAATGCTGCCCATAGAGTCAGTAACACTAGGGCTTAAATCCTGTAGGTCACTTAATGTCTTTGATATTGAGACAACTCTCTTGGAGTTTACTGCTAAATTGCAGATCTACCTTGATGAAAGGAGTTCCCCCTCCTGATTTTTTTGTGTCTTTACTATATATAATAATTCTCTTAAAACTCATTTCCTGGCTGATATGAATATTGCATGACCACATTTGTAATGGGTATCATATATCTGATTGCTTTCTCAGTGAATGGGGGAAGGGCTGGATGGAAGGAGAGAATTTGGAACTCAAAATTTAAAAGAATAATTGCTACAAATAAATGATAAATAAATTAATAAATAGAAGATAGATAAATAAAAAACATATTTCTTTTATGATTTTGATTGATAAGATAGTTTTGCATGATGCCAATGTAGGCTTAAAGAACCATAGTTGGGTTTTACAGCTGTCTATAGAATTAAATTAGCCCCCATTTGCCATGCAATCAAGGATACTTCCACTTCCTAGAACTCAATATCAAAAGTCTAAAGTATAATGTAAAATATGAGCAAAACAGTGACTTGGAGATGATGAACACCACACAGATCTATTGGAAAGATGTTTTTTGTTTTGTTTTTTGTTTTTTTTATGGATCATCAGACCTTGTATAACAGTACCTACAAACCAAAATAAACACCCATAGGAAGGTCATAATCATCATGGGCTTGGGTTGACTTAAAGGCATTAATAACTGGACACTGATCTAAAGAGAATCATCCAGATGTTTGGAATCATATAAATAAAAAATCTGGATACTTGCCAACATTATTCACTTTTCATCTGGGTGTTGGTTTCAAAGTTGTGTATATACAGTCTGATTATGAATGTACATATGCCTCAACAGAATGGTTCCAAGAATTATTCTCTTTATGCAGCAGGCCAATCAGAAAAAATATATTTAGTGCCTCTGCCAATTGTGTGTCAAAAGACCAACTTAATCATTTGACCAAAGATTACAGTTCTGATGCCCAGCAGAGTCCTGCCTGCATTGCCCCACCTTCTCTTCCACTGAAATTCAGACCTTGATTCACTAGTTCCCTCTACTGGCAATTATTTTTACCACCACCTCTTTGTATATTCACTAAGTTTACAATGAAAGAAGATGCAGGTTTTCTGCTTCATCCTTCTTCAACAATCTGCTTGCTTTTAAAGTTTTTAATCTACTAAGGCACTACATGGAAAGAAAGAGGATTAAATTTACAAAACTGAGAAAATAATAAGAAAATAGAAGAAGTATTGAAAGTTAACCCTGGTTTTCTGTACAAAGTAAAGAAGGAAGAGATTAAGCATTTATATAGTGCCTGTTATGTGCCAAGCACTGTGCTAAGTGCTTTTCACAAATACTTTCTTATTTGGTCCTCACTTTGAGGTAGGTGCTATCATTGTCTCTGTTTTACATTTGAGAAAACTGAGGTAGAAAGAGGTTAAGTGACTTGGCCAGTAAGTGTCTAAGACGGGATTTGAACTACAGTCTTTCTGACACTAGGTACAGGAAGTTCTATTGTGCCACTGTCTGCCTCCATTTGCAAAATAGAGGAAGAAAAGCTTGCTTTCCTTCTTATTATTCTCTTATTTGGAGATATTCTTGGAGCAAAATGTTAAAGTCACCACTTGTCCTCCCAGCCAAAATAGATGCAAGTTATCAAGTATTTTTAGAATCTGTTCTTGGTCTCCTTTCTGAGTGTGGAAGTCCAATCTTAAAGTGCATAGCTGATTATAATAATGGCATAGTGAAAAGAATACTAAATGCTATCATGGTAAATCTAGGTTCAAATCCTACCCCTTTCCAGTAGCATGACCATGACGCAGTCATTTAACTTCTCTGATTCTCAGTTTCCTTATCTATAAAATGAAGATATTACTATCTAAAGTACTTATATTAAAGGGCTATTGTGAGGATCAGATAAGTTAATGTACCTGAAGTGCTTGTCAGACCTTAAAGTGCTATATAATTGTCAGCAAGGAAATGAGTTGTTTTTTTTTTTTTCTGACACCCAAAGATTCACCCCATGGACTACAAGACAAGTTACAAGAACTTTGCGACTACCAACTTCACTCTAATAATTTAATGATCTTATCTATCTCAAGAATCTTTTAATTTCATCCATGAATACGTAGATTAAAAGGTATTTTGCTCTTGGGAATTCAAGCTTAAGACTAATTTTTACTAATTTTTAAGTTACCTGTTTCAGTCCTATTGGATAATGTATTGATTCTGCCCCCTTAGAAATCACATTCATCCACTTGACCCATTCTTTACTACTTTGTTCACCTTATCTGAATCAAAGTTATTTATCAGTCATTAAAGCCATTTTTACTCTTTCAATGAAGCTTTATTTCTCTTCATGATCACATTCAGGTCTTGTTCTTCAAAAGAAATGTATCCAATGGCCATGAGTCATTCACTTTTGCTTGAGACTGCCTTCCTTATGTCTGCCCTCTAAATGGGTCCCTACTAACTGAGAGGGCAGAGAAAAGGCATAGACGCAACCAACCTCTCACCTGAACACCTTAAATATTGCCAAAAATAATTCCTGGAGCAGCAGAACCCACAAAAGGATGGGGTAAAAATAATTGTTCCAGTCAAAGACAACTTAGAAGGACATCAGGAAAAGTTTGCTGCATCTGGGTGAGAGTGGAGCACAATCCAGTTCAAATCACACCGGCACAGACTCGGCCCCAGTAAATTAGGAAAAGGTCTTGGGAATCATTGAATCAGCCAGTAAGGGGGTCAAACAACTATTTAGAAAGAGATTACAGAAGTCTCTTTGTTGGCACTGAGGGCAGGACTCTATTATTTTGCCCATACTCAGATCTGAGTCACAGCCCTGGGTGGCAGTCCCATGGCAAGGAGGAGCACTAATTTCACCAGAGCTTGCAGCCATAGTGTAGTGGGGCTCCTAGTTACAGTTCCACAGCAGAAAAGAGTACTTGTGCTTACTCACAGACCAGAGTAAAAGTCAAGAGAGTAGTAAACATATATCCTTAGATCATACCACCTTGGAAGAATTGAAAACATACAGGTCTCTAGAATTATCTCTGAAAACAGATACACAAAACTAGAAACACTTGGGACAATGTGCCTTCCACCGTGGAAGCAGAGTCTCACTTTAACAAAAAGTTAAAAGCCAAGAAATAGAGTAAGGAAAATGAGCATATAACGGAAAAAAAAAATTCTGACAATAGAAAGTTTTTATGATGACATGGAAGATCAAAACATACAAATGGCAACAAAGTCAAAGTTCCCACATCCAAAATCTCCAAAAAAAAATGTGAATTGGTCTCAAACCATACAAGAGCTCAAAAAAAGATCTTAAAAATCAAGAAGGGTAGAGGAAAAATTGGGAAGAGAAATGAGAGTGATGCAAGAAAATCATGAGAGAAGAGTCAACAGTTTTGTAAAGAAGACATAAAAAATACTGAAGAAATAACACCTTAAAAAAACAGAACAGGCCAAATGCTAAAACAGGTACAAAAGCTAATGAGGAGAAAAATGCCCTCAAAAGTAGAATGGATGAAAGGGAAAAGAAGGTCCAAAAGCTCACTGAAGAAAATAATTCCTTCAAAATTAAAATGGAGCAAATGGAAGCTAGTGACTTTATGAGACATCAAGGAACAATAAAACAAAACCAAAGGAATGAAAAATAGAAGACAGTGTGAAATGTCTCACTGGAAAAACAACTGACCTGGAAAATAGATCCAGGAGAGATAATTTTAAAACTATTGGACCACTTGAAAGCCATGATAAAAAAAGAACCAAGACATCATCTTTTAAGAAATTATCAAGTAAAACTGCCCTGATATTCTAGAATGAGAGGGTATAATGGAAATTAAAAGAATCCACCGATCACCTCCTGAAAAAAATCCCAAAATGGAAACTCCTAGGAATATTATAGTCAAATTCTATGGGTCCAAGGTCAAGAAGAAAATATTGCAAACAGTCAGAAAGAAACAATTCAAGCCACAGTAAGGATAATACAGGATTTAGCAGCTTCTACATTAAAGGATCAGAGGGCTTAGAATATAGTAATCTGGAAAGCAAAGGAGCTAGGATTACAAGCAAAAATCACCTAGCCAGCAAAACTGAGTATGTTCCTTAAGGAGGAAAACAAAGTACACATTCAATGAAATAGAGTACTTTTACGCATTCTTGATGAAAGACCAAAGCTGAACAGAAAATTTGACTTTCAAAGACTCAGGAAAAGCATAAATAGGTAAACAGGAAAGGGAAATCAGAAAAGACTTAGTAAGGTTAAACTCTACATTACTACATGAGAAGATGATACTTGTAACTCATAAAAGAGTCCCTAGCAGACTGAATTTCTCTTTTTTTCCCCAAAAACCTTTTGGACTTTTCCCTAAGGTCCTTCCTATTTCTACACTGGGGTGTTGTCTATTGCTCTCAATTCATTGTCATTGCTTATACATGAGACCTGAGCCTAGGTGCTAAATCTTACATAATTCTTGCCTTCTCTAATGATGGCTCACCCCCAGGAGCCCTTTCTACCCAATTACATTGATTTTCTAAAATTCAGTTACTAAACATTTGCAGCATTTTAAAAAATACTTTAACAATAAATAAATAATAGAGATAATTTCTCAGAAGCATTCTGTTATTATATCTGCAGCAAATATAGCCAAGATCAAGAATTTGAAATTGGAAAAGACCTAGAAATCACCTAGTCTAATCCTTCATTTTACAGGACAGGAAAAATGTTCATAGGGGTTACACTTCTTGTCAAGGTCACACAAGCAATGCACAACAGAGCTTGTATTTGAACCTGTCTTCTAACTTAAAAAAAAAGACGTATTGCATTTTTAATTCAGTTACATGAGTCTGCAAAATGAAAAGTGACACATGCAGCTGAAGTTCTTCATTTTTAATGGAAAAAAATGGAGCTAATGTACTTGAGAAAGTTTTAAACCTGAATATTCAGGACACAGTAATAGAAACAGAGTATGTTCTATCTTAAGTAGTTTGGAACTCTGAGACATCCAGAGAATTTTGTTTGTCTTTGTCTCCTGTTCCAGAAATAGTTTCTGAAGGAGTGATGAATGACTTTTTGAATTTTAAAACTTATGAATCCATAAAGAAGTAAATCTATGTTAAATGGCATTATACTATTGTTAATAGAAAAACCCAAAGGATGAGATAATTGATCCTCAAATACCCAAGTTGATGAGGAGTTGTCATATATTACATACATATATAATTTTCAAGGAATTAAAATACTTTACATTATATTGCATATCAACTATACTCAAGATTAAAATCTCTTTTGGAAGACCTGGAAGATCTTACCTGCATTTTTCATCCTTGATATCAATCACCATTATACTAAACTAGCAATTTTATTTCTTCAGGTTTTCTGATCATTTAGATTCTATATACAGGGAATTTTATTATATTTCTTTAGGTGTCATTTCCACAATTACCCAAAATTAAGGGATTTTGAAAGTTAGCTAATGAAGTCTTATGTATAGCCTAAAAAAAAATTTTATCAAACAAAATCCAATAAAAGGATGTCTCTGAAATATCATCTCAGGGAATTTAATTATTATATTAACAGAAAGACTTTACTGTTCATTTAAATTAAGAATATGTTATATGTCACTATACTGGAAACACAAAGATGAAAAGCAACAATGTCCTTAAGCAAAAGAAAAATTTATGATCTATTTGGAGAATAGATGTGTGAGACATATACATAAATAACTATGATGAAAAGTAAAGCATAATGGGGGGGTTATTTATACAAAATCCTTTATGAATATTTATTGATGGAAATGTTTACTGTCAGATGGAAAAAATCAGGGAAGAATTCATGTAAATGATAACGTTTGAGATTAAGAGATTTATCTTCATGTATGGATTATATTAACCTGAATGATTGTTGAAAAAACCCAGAATCAATTCCTTCATCTCATGGAGTATTTAGCAAAATAAGGATATGATTTAGTATTGAAAAATGTGAGATTTTTAATTTATGCCAAGGAAAGAAGGAAAGTATAGACTTTGAGCTTGACTCAAATTGATTTGGGATCAAGTTGGATGAAGGTGAATTTGCTGATATCCTAACATAAAAGCTAGAAAGAAAGAACGAGCAATTAACAGCTATATAATTCCTGCCTTAATCTATATTTTTAAATCTAAAATGGTCCATAATAGATTTGGAATGTATCCTAAAAAACTCTATACAATATGAGAAAAATATAGGATACATCATCCTAATGAAGCTATAGAAAATGAGTATTTCCTCACCAAAAAGGAGGAAAATGATTGATAGATATTTTCAGGGAACATGACAACCAAGTTAAAAAAAAAAAACATAAACATACTTTTGGGATAATCACACCCAATATTACCAGATATAGTATAAATCATTACATTTGTCAAATCTAACAAAGCAGTTTATCTATATATAATGCCCATGAAAAGGGTATTATCCAAGAGCAACGTCAAAAGAATAGTCATGAGCCAGTTCTGCATAAAATCACCCAACAATACATTAAGAAGGAAGCACTGACCAAAAAGTTGTCAGGTTGATTTTTTTTAAATGGAGGACTTTATGGTGGCAATCAAATAAATGCCTGTTGATTGACAGATTAGCTGAATTCAGCACCAAGTTATCACCACTAGAAATTACAGACAGGTTATCTTTAAGGAGTGTAGACTTACCAATAAATATAGAATTTGTAAGGGTATTTTAGAAACTGCAATACATCACTGGATCTTGCAAAAAAAAAATAGCAACTAACAAATATCTAACAAGACACAATCTTACTACCTTTTATAAAGTAATAAAAGAAAAATTTCTTAATAACAGATATAATATTAGGAATATCACAGAGAACTCAACCAATAAACTGTATTGGAAATTGAGTATCAACACAAACCAAACTGTTACCATAAAAAACCCCTTCAATCATGTTCAGTACACCAAATATTCATAATCTCCAAGAGAATTAATAACTTTTTAAATATTAATAACTTTTTAAAATTAGATATCTAGCAGAAGAAATCAAAAACATGCAGGAATGTGACAAAGAACATACCAATCCCATCATACTGTCTGCTATATATTGTACCAATGGCCATTTAATGAATTTACAAAGGATGATCTTATATCCTAACAGTCATCAAGTATTTACTAAGCTAGGGGGCGGAGCCAAGATGGCGGAGTAGAAAGACGCACATACACATAGCTCTGAACCCACAACCCATAGAATGGCTACAGGGAAGTAACTCACGGCGAATTCCGCACCCAGAGGCCACGGAACATTGGAGGGAGGGAGATTTCTGTTCCAGAGAGACCTGCAAACCTCTCGCGGGCGGGGGGGGGGTCCTTCGCGCTACGGACTGGGCGCCGGGACTGGGAGCTGAGTGCAGCCCTGCCGCGGCCGCGGCACCGAGAGGAAAAGATCCGAGCAGGCTTCACAGACAGGATCTCCAGCGGCCACGCGGGTCCCTCCACCCACAGAGGGATCTGCAAAACTCTCGCAAAAGGTCCGTCGCGCTGCAGACACAAAGCCCAGCCCAGACCTGCTGCGGCCACGGCTGCGGCACCGAGAGAAACAGATCCGAGCAGGCTTCAGGGACTGGATCTCCAGTGGCCGCACAAGTCCCTCCACCCACAGGTGACAGGGGTGGGTGAGAGAGTCTCTTTGGCGGGTCGAGAGGGGAGTGGGGTGCCCCCATAATTCAGGCCCCCCCCCCGGGAGGTAGAAGCTGAGAGGCGGCTGCAGACAGGGGCTCCCCAAGCGGGCGGGAGCCTGAATCCATTGCGGAAGGTCTGTGCATAAACCCCCTGAGGGAACTGAGCCTGAGAGGTGGCCCTGCCCCGACCTCAGCACCAGAACATAATCTCATACTGAATAGCAGCCCTGCCCCCACCAAAAGCCCTGAGGCTGGAAGCAGCATTTGAATCTCAGACCACAAACACGGGCTGGGAGGATCAGGAGGTGAGGTGGGTGTGAGGAAAATATTCAGAGGTCAAGTCACTGGCTGGGAAAATGCCCAGAAAAGGGAAAAGAAATAAGACTATAGAAGGTTACTTTCTTGGCGAACAGGCATTTCCTCCCTTCCTTTCTGATGAGGAAGAACAATGCTTACCATCAGGCAAAGACACAGAAATCAAGGCTTCTGTGTCCCAGCCCACCCAATGGGCTCAGGCCATGGAAGAGCTCAAAAAGAATTTTGAAAATCAAGTTAGAGAGGTGGAGGAAAAGCTGGGAAGAGAAATGAGAGACATGAAGTCAAAGCATGAACAGCAGATCAGCTCCCTGCTAAGGGAGACCCAAAAAAATGTTGAAGAAATTAACACCTTGAAAACTAGCCTAACTCAATTGGCAAAAGAGGTTCAAAAAGCCAATGAGGAGAAGAATGCTTTCAAAAGCAGAATTAGCCAAATGGAAAAGGAGATTCAAAAGCTCACTGAAGAAAATAGTTCTTTCAAAATTAGAATGGCACAGATGGAGGCTAATGACTTTATGCAAAACCAAGAAATCACAGAACAAAGAGAGAAGAATGGAAAAATGGAAGATAATGTGAAATATCTCATTGGAAAAACAACAGACCTGGAAAATAGATCCAGGAGAGACAATTTAAAAATTATGGGACTACCTGAAAGCCATGATCAAAAGAAGAGCCTAGACATCATCTTTCATGAAATTATCAAGGAAAACTGCCCTGAGATTCTAGAACCAGAGGGCAAAATAAATATTCAAGGAATCCACAGAACACCGCCTGAAAGAGATCCAAAAAGAGAAACTCCTAGGAACATTGTGGCCAAATTCCAGAGTTCCCAGGTCAAGGAGAAAATACTGCAGGCAGCTAGAAAGAAACAATTCAAGTATTGTGGAAATACAATCAGGATAACACAAGATCTAGCAGCCTCTACATTAAGGGATCGAAGGGCATGGAACAGTATATTCCAGAAGTCAAAGGAACTAGGACTAAAACCAAGAATCACCTACACAGCAAAACTGACTATAATACTTCAGGGGAAAAAATGGTCTTTCAATGAAATAGAGGATTTTCAAGTATTCTTGATGAAAAGACCAGAGCTGAAAAGAAAATTTGACTTTCAAACACAAGAATGAAGAGAACCATGAAAAGGTGAACAGCAAAGTGAAGTCATAAGGGACTTACTAAAGCTGAACTGTTTACATTCCTACATGGAAAGACAATATTTGTAACTCTTGAAACATTTCAGTATCTGGGTACTGGGTGGGATTACACATGCACACACGCTCACATACATAGAGACAGAGTGCACAGAGTGAATTGAATAGGATGGGATCATATCTTTAAAACAAAATGAAATCAAGCAGTGAGAGAGAAATATATTGGGAAGAGAAAGGGAGAAATTGAATGGGGCAAATTATCTCTCATAAAAGAGGCAATCAAAAGACTCATTAGTGGAGGGATAAAGAGGGGAGGTGAGAGAAAAACATGAAGTCTACTCTCATCACATTCCACTAAAGAAAAGAATAAAGTGCACACTCATTTTGGTAGGCAAACCTATCTCACAATACAGGAAAGTGGGGGATAAGGGGACAAGCAGGGTGGGGGGGATGATAGAAGGGAGGGCATGAGGAGGAGAGTGCAATTCGAGGTCGACACTCATGGGGAGGGATAGGATCAAAAGAGAATAGAAGTAATGGGGGACAGGATAGGATGGAGGGAAATATAGTTAGTCCTATACAACACAACTATTATGGAAGTCATTTGCAAAACTACACAGATATGGCCTATATTGAATTGCTTGCCTTCCAAAGGGAAGGGGTGGGGAGGGAGGGAGGAAGAGAAGTTGGAACTCAAAGTGTTAGGATCAACTGTCGAGTAATGTTCTTGCCACTAGGAAATAAGAAAAACAGGTAAAGGGGTATAGAAAGCTATCTGCCCCTACAGGACAAAAGAGAAGATGGAGACAAGGGCAGAGAGGGATGATAGAAGAGAGAGCAGATTGGTCATAGGGGCAATTAGAATGCTTGGTGTTTGGGGGGGGAGGGGATAAAAGGGGAGAAAATTTGTAACCCAAAATTTTGTGAAAATGAATGTTAAAAGTTAAATAAATAAATTTAATAATAAAAAAAAAATTTAAAAAAAAAATAAAAAAATAAAAAAAAAAATAAAAAAAAAAAAAGTATTTACTAAGCTCTTATTATCTACCAAGCAACATGTTAAGCAAAAATAAAGATGTTCTCAAGGAATTCACAGTCTAACGAGGGAGAAAATATGTAAATAACTGGATATAACACTATAGAGTAGATGAAAAAAGAAAGGCATTAGTATCTGAAAGGAATGGAAAAGACAGTGTATAAAAGGTACTACTTGAAATGAGCCCTAAAGGAAGCCAAAGAAATCAAGACATAGAAATGAGGAACCAAGTTATTCCAAGCATGAGAGAGAATAAGCACAAAAGCACTGAGTTGGGAGATTGATTGTCATGCTCAAGGAACCATAAGTAGGTCACTGTGGCAGGAATATCGATTGCATGAAAGGGAATAAAATGCAAGATGACTTAGAAAGGTTAGAAAAATTCAGGTTATGAAAGCCTGAAATGTCAAACAGAGGACTATATATTTGATCTAGAGGTAACAGAGAATAGAGAGAGCTCATTGAGTAGTGACAAAACATGGTGAGATTGCTAGACTAGAAAAGTCACCTTAACACTTGAGTGGAGGTTAGATTAAATTGGAGAAAAGTATGAAGCAGGGAGACCAGCTAAAAGTCTGTTGAAATAGTTCGGAAAAGAGATAACAAGAGCTTGAACTAATGTTGAGGTTGTGTGAGTAGAGAGAAGTGGATGTGCACAGAGATGATGTGAAGTCAGAAAGGAAGAAGATTTATTAATGACAGGGCTATGTGCAGTGAAAGAGAATGAAGAATAAAAGATGATACTGAGGTTGACAGCCTTGGTGACTGGAAGGTTTGTGGTGACTTCTACAGTAATATAGAAATTCAAAAGAGTGGAAGCTTTAGAGGTAATGATAATCAGTTGTTTTGGGACATATTAAGTTTGAGATGCCTACAAAACATCTAGTTGGAGCTGTCAGATAGGTGGTTTTGTAATGATTGACTATCTAGCTCAAAGGAGAGACTAAGGCTATGTATCTAGACTAGGAAACATCTATATAATGCTGAAAATTGAAGCAATGGGAGCTGATGAGGTCATCAACTGTTATAATAGAAATAGAAAGAAAAGAAAAGAGGACTCCAGACAAACTTTTGGGAGAAGTCCACTTAGTGAGTGGATCATTAAGATTAATGATTAAGAAGTTGTTAAGAACAATAGGAAAGAAGTAATTGGACAGAGAGGAGGAGATTCAGGAGAGATTGGTATTGTGAAAACAAAAAGAGGAAACAGTCCAAAAAAAAAAAAGCATTATAAATGCTAAAATGAAGTCATGAAGGAGGAAAATTGAGAAAAATATAACATTTGATAATTAAAAGAAAATTAATTCACTCATTAACTTTGGAGATAAATGTCTTAGTTGAATAATGACGTATTGATGAGAGTTTAGGAGAGAGTAAGAAGAAAAGTGAAAGTGCCCCCAAGGAAAAGGTTTCCTTGAGGAGTTTCTCAAGGGGAAAAGAGATATAGAACCAAAGCTAACAGAGTTGGTAGGGTAAAGTGAGGAATCTCAAAGGATAGTGAAGTCATGGGTATATTTGTAGGCAGTAGAGAAAAAACCAGTATATGGAGAGATATTGAAGGCAAAAAATAGAGCAGGAAGGTAGTGAGAACAATTTTCTGGAGTTCAAAGATCAAAGGTCCATGTAGAAAAGCTGGCTCTTTTACCTTCTGGAATATCATATTCTAAGTCCTTTGCTTCTTTATGTGTAATTCCTAAATCTTGTGTGATCTTGAGTATGGGTTGATGGTGTTTGAATGGTTTCTGTCTGGCTGCTTGAAGTATTTTCTCTTTGATCTGAGAGTCCTGGAATTTTGCTATATAATCCCTGGAAATTTTCATTTTGGGATCTTTCCCAGGTGGTAGTTAGAAGATTTTTCCAATTTCTATTTTTATCTCCAACTTAACGATATTGGGTCACTTTTCCTTGATAATTTCTTAAAATATTATGTTTAGGCTCTTTCCTAGATTATTGCTTTTAGATAATCTCATAATTTTTAAATTGTCTCTCCTCAATCTATTCACTAGGTCAGTTTTTCGTATATTTAACATTTTCTTCTATTTGTTTTATTCTTTTAGCTGTGTTTTACTATTTCTTGATGTTTCATTGAGTCACTAGTTTCCACTTGCCCAATTTTAATTTTTGAGAAATTATTTTCTTCAATGAGTCTTTTTACCTTATTTCAATTTGTCCAATTCTACTTTTTAAGTGATTGTTTTCATCAGTGAAATTATTTTCTACTCTTTTTACATTTAGCCAATTCTGTTTATAAGGTGTTTTTGTCTTTAGTATTTTCATGCCTCTTTTACTAAGTTATTAATTATGTTTCCATAATTTTCTTTTTTTTTTATCCATGTCTTTACATGATTTTTACTCTACCACCCTTACTGGATTTTGAAAATAATTTCTTTATCCCCTTCAAGAATTCTTAGTAACTTGTGTCCATAAGATTGCTTTGAAGATCAAAGGAGATGACATATGTACAACACACTGAAAACATTCAAGTTTTAAGAAGATGATGACGATGGTGATGATACTGCCAAAATATAAAGTCTAAAATCAGAGATTACAGCAAGGGACTGGTTCTAATTATGATCATCTCATCCAGAACTTCAATGATATTAGCATCTAGATTATAAGAAGGAATTGTACAAAATACTATAAACATAGGAACAAATGGATCCTTCTTTAATATGGTAAAAGTATATAAACAATATCTATCTAAACATTAAATAGCAAATATTATTCATAAAGCAGAAATGTTAGAGGCTTTCCCAATATGATCAGGTTGGGGAAAAATATTTCTACTGTCAACCCTATTGTTGGGAAACATAAGTCCTAGAGAGAAGATAAAAAAGACAATTTGAAGGAGTAACCACACACAAAAAAGAAACAAAGGTATCATTTTGATAACTTAAAAAATGTTAAAAATTAATTAAATAATAACCCTTAAAATTAATTTAAACAACTTCAATAAAGTAGAAAATTATAAAATAAACCCTAGAAACTATTGATATTTATGCATCTTCCACAAAGACCCAAAGAAAAATATAGAAAAAGAAATTCCATTCAAAATAATTATAGAATATATAAAATAACTAGGGTTCCACTTGCAAAGCTTTAGAAAGTAATTGTATTAATAAAACCACAAGATCCTTTACAGAAATAAAGGAATGCAGATAACTGAGAAAATAGTCATTGCTTATGATTTAATGTTAATATCATAAACATGATAATACAATCCAAATTAATTTATAGATTCAGTTCAACACCACACTACCAAAGGACTACTTCATAAAACTAGATAAAATAACAACAAAATTCATCAGAAGAAACTTAAATGTCAAGGATCTCAAGGAAAATACTGTAAAAAAATCAGGAAAAATGTGAGCTCATCATGCTAGATTTCTACCTGCACAAAAAGGCATAATTATCAACAATTTGGTAATGGTCAAAAGATAGAAAATTTAATTAGTGGAGCTAATTATATAAATCAGAATCAGAAACAAACATAAAAGCATAGGGTTTCAAAAATACAAACAAAAAAGGACACCAACCACTTGGAAAACCTTTCAGAAAAATTGAAAAAAGAAACTAAATTTAAAGAAGTAATTCTTGATCTTTCTTTGTATCATGGACCATTTCAGGGGTCTGGAGAAGCCTATGGACTTCCTAAAAGCATAATTGCAAAGAAAGTCACAATGGAAGACTAGAGAAAGCACTCAGCTGAACTTCCCAACATTCTTATTCAAACAATTTTAAAACAACACCTCAAATCAAATTTTGAAGTGATGGAGCCAACAAGAAATCAAGCCCAAGAAAACAAAGAAATTTAGAAAGACTAATCTGTCACATGGAGGTAGAGGCTGGCCCAGAGATCACATGGATGAAATTCCAGTGGTAGGACAAATGGTAACAGAAGCAGCAGCATCTCTGAGAGCAGAGATAGTGAAGGGACCTAGCAACTGGTCAGAAAAAGTTTACAAGGGACCCCTCAGCTAGCTCTGGTCAGAGAGCTTCACAACTGCATTGCATATACTCACTTCTGGATCATAATTTAAGGGCAGAAAGGAGCACTATTGTTCAAGAGGGAGCGAAAGCCCTAAGCAAACAACAATAACAAAACAACTTCACTATAAAAATCTACCATGGTGAAAGGAAGAACAAGACACACCTCAGAAGAAGATAATGAAGAAGTAATAACAACAAACAAGCAAAGTCTCAAAGGATCAAATTGTGAATTGGACACAAGCCCAACAAGAATTCCTGGAAGAGTTTAAAAATAATTTTCAAAATACAATAAGAATGGCAGAGGAAAAATATGTGAAAATATGAAAGAAAAAAGGAAATTATGAAGACAATTAATAGCTTGGTAAGGGAGGCACACAAAAAAATACTGAAGAAAATAATATCTTAAAAACAGAATTTGCCAAATGGAAAAAGAGTAAAATAAATTCACTGCTGAAAATAATGGTTTTAAAAGCAGAACTGGACAAATGGGGGAAAGGTACAACTGCTCATTGAAAAAAGTAATTACTTGAAAATTAAAATTGGACAATGAAAAGCTTTGATAAAACTATGAAACACTAAGAAACAATAAAACAAAGGTAAAAGAATAAAAAAAAAAGAAGAAAATGTGAAATGTATGAAATACAACTGTCCTGAAAAATACAGAGATTTAAAAATTGTTAGATAATCTAAAATCCATGACTAAAGAATGATCCTAAAAATCATATTTCAAGAAATTATCAGGAAAAACTGCTCTAATATCCACAAAGCAGAGAGCAAAATAGAAACTGAAAAAAGCTTCTAATTATCACCTGGAGAAAAGATCCTAAAATGAAAATTCCCTGGAATTATGTAACAAAATCTCATAACTTTCAGATCAAAGAGAAAACTCTTTAATCAGCCAGAAAGAAACCGAATACCAAAAAGCTATAGTCGGGATCACACAAATTTTAGCAACTATCACTTAAAGGAACAGAGGGCTTGGACTATGATATTCCAGAAGGCAAAGAGGTTAGAATTATAATGAAAAATAAACTACCCAGCAAAATTCCCTTTCGGCTTCAAGAGTAATAAGTGGATATTTCATGAAATAGAATAGTTTCAAGCATTCCTAAAGAAAAGACCAGACTTGAATAGAAAATTTGACTTTCAAATTGTTTTAAAATAATGCAAAGAATCAATAACCATAAAAATGTCTGAATTCACTAATAATAAGAAAAACGTGAATTAAGTGACTCTTAGGTTCCATTTTCATCCATTACATGGTCAAGGATGATAAAAATGTAAAATTACAATGGTTGGAGGGACTATGGGAAGCAGTATTTGGTAGAGCTATGAATTGTTCCAGCCATTCCAGAAAGCAATTTGGAATCATAGGGCAAAAGTAATGAAACTATGCCTGGCCAGTGATCTTGTAAAACAATTTTTGTATACATCCACACACACACACACACACACACACACACACACACACACACACATGCACACACAAAAAAAAACATTTTGTAACAAAGTGAATTCAGAGAAACCTGGTAAGATTCATAGGAAGTCAACAGAGTCAGGGGAATAATTTTCAAAAACTACACTAAGATAAAGAAAAACAATTTTGAAAGATTTTAAGAACTCCAATCAATTCAATGACCAAAAAAGATTGCAAAAGACTGATTATGATTCATGCTTCCCATCTCTTGGCACAGGATGGATAAAGGTACAGGACAAGGTATAAATTCACAATGTGTGAATTTGCTTTACTTATGACTTATTGTTTGTTCTTGTTTTGTTTTACAGACAAGTACTTTTATTTTGAGATCATACAGGCGAGTCATAGAAAACATGGGAAGAAGTGGTAATAATAATGATATGAGGGAAAAACTAAAGAAAGAAAGGATCGTTGTTGAATCATTTTTAAAAGTGCAGAGAAAATGGCAAAACAGTTCAGCAAATGATATATACAAATGTTGAAATGCTGTTGTTATATTATATTTAACATATACTTAAAAATAAACTATACATACAGGGATTCATATTTTTACATATATTTCTTTTTTCTATCTTTGTATACAGAAGTGTTCATTTGTTGTGGTTTGTAAAATTCATTTTAAAAAGAAGGAAATAAGAAAAAATGTGGATGAGGCAGAATACAGTTCTGCTACAGAGATTCATCTGACAAAAATTAAGGACATTGTTGTCAGGGACCCAGAAAAAGATTTTTTTTCCTCATTTAGAACAGGAAAGAACCAAGAGAAGAAAGCATTTGGTCGCAAAGTTCTGAAGAACAACAAAACAATAATAGAAGTAGAATCAACCAAGATTGCAGATTGGAAGTGACAAACTAGAATTTCTTATGTTTGACAACGAACGTGTGAAAAAAAGAAAATAAGTCCCTTAAAGTTAGGCAGAGCAGTGTTCAGAGTGTTGAGCCTAAATAAGGAAGACCTGAGTTTAAATCCTATCTCAGACACATACTAGCTGTGTGACCCTGGGCAAATCACTTAACCCTGTTTGCTTCTGTTTTGTTTTTTTGTTTGTTTGTTTTTGTTTTTTGTAAAAGGAGAACACACTGGAAAAGAAAATGACAAACCATTCCAATATCTTTGCCAAGAAAACCCTAAATGGTATTATAAAGGGTCAACCATGCCTGAAACAACTAAACAACCACAACAAACCTGAAAAGGGTAGATTTCAAAAAAACTAACAGAAAAAGAATTTGATATAGAAACCGACTTTGCTGAGAAATACAAATCATGGAATCTACTATCTCATTTATAAAGGGCTATAACTTCCTCCACCTGACTGAAGGTGGTAGCAAAAATAGGGAAGACTAAGCACGTGAACATACCCAATATGCCTCCTTTGGATTTTTCCATCCCTTGAATTTCACTCCTGTAGGTCTGAAGATCTTTTGAAAAGGAGTTAAATGATTTGGCCACATCTCCTTAACTCCATGTCCAGAGCTCTATCCACTAAGCCACCAAATTGTCCATAGCTCACATTTATACGCCGCTTTAAGATTTACAAAGCACTTTACATTATCTCGTTTGTACCTATTGATTAGCATATGGAATAATAGATACTATATTTTTTCCCATTTTAAAGGTGGAACTGAAGCTCAGAGAGGTTTAGTGATTATGAGAAATACACAACTCTCGTCAGAGATGGGATTCAGACCTGTTTCTTTTTTCCTGACTCCAAGGCTATCACTATCTCCCCTGTAGAGATAGCATCCCAGTATCAGAAGGCTATTTTTTTTTTAATGCATGAAGAGAAAAGCTACAAAGCTTAAGTAATTGGGCAGCTTTTTAATGAGGTCTTCTATTGTCATCATTCCATTAGTACTGGTGATAAATATTCACAAAAACACATGCAGAAATTTGCCAAATATCAACACATGCATGCTAATTAAAGTATGGGCAGCCCCAGAAATAAAGAGGGCCACAAATAGAGGCAGACTTTTTGAAAAATGGGTGGACATATTTTCTCCAGATTCTGTGAATTCCAAATGGAAAACACTTTAGGCCACCCAGCTTTCTCTGTCAAGATTCACTCATACCCTAGGAAGGAAAAGCATATGGGCAGAACCACATCTATGAACGGAAAGTAAGAAAAACTTTGAACCATAGCCCCACCCTCTTAGATAAATGAAAGTAGTGTTCAGGTGAAATTTCAGCAGGGTATGTATGCTTTCCATGCCTAAGCTAAATGAAAAATTGCATTGGTGAGATTTCGCATGAGCACTACGTACTGACTGAATAAAATGAAATCCATCTGTCCAAAGGTATTTGCAGAGGGATATTTATTGGATAGTTTTTTTAGAATTCTTTTAAATTTTTATTATGCACTCAAGCATATGTGGGTGGGGTCAGTCTGAAAGCAACAATAATGACTAGCTCTGTGAAGAAAGCTGAATGGCATTGAAACTGTGGTTGTAATGCTTTCTGATTGAACTTCAGCCAGGAATATCCTGAAACCCTTCTGACTGAAATGATCATTAATAAAAACTGTTTTCCTCACAATGTCTATTTGTTTCTAGAAATACTTAGAAAATTTAAAGGCCCATAATTGGGCTCTCTCTAACATACTTCACATCTAAGGAAATTCCCAGGTATCAATTTGCGAGCAGAACCAGAAGAATTTCAGAAATCATAATAGAAGAATGTGGCAACAGAGAAAACCATGGGAGAAGGGAGAAAATTTGGATCAAGTTCCTCAGAGTGATTAATGATTTTAGCTTTCAATTTGTTTTGTAAGTAGCTGAATGAAAGAGTCAAAGGACCTATGTTCAAATGCTAGCTCTTCTATTTAATACTTGTGTGACCTCAGGGAAGTCACTCCCTAGGCCTTAATTCTTCATTTATTGAAAAAAATAAGTGAAGGCAGAGAATGTTATAGCAGATAGACTCTCATATCCTTACCTTTCTATATTTATGAGACTATTATAGAGCTCTTTCCCCACAGGCACTGTCAAAGACATCAAGATACAGGAGATCAATGCCCGCAGAGGCTGTCAGAATGTTTCATCATCTTTCTTCTCAATTCTCTGGACCATCTTGCTCCAACTTCGTGATTCAAAAGATTTAAAAATCTTGTGTGAGTCAAACATGAAGAAGGATTTTAGTATTCCTAGCTGTTAGCACAGTGCCTGTCATGTAGTTAGCCCTTAATAAATGCTTCTTGACTGACTGATTGAAGCACCATGGCATGACATTGATTTGGAGTACTAGACTTGAAGTCTGGAAGACTTGAGGTCAAGTTCTGCCTACCTGTGCGACCAAGATAAATCATTTAACTTCTCTGAGACTCAGTTTATTAATATGAAAAATGAGAATAATATTACCTGTAGAGCTTGCTCTGCTGGATTATTATGAATCTCTAAAGAAATCAAGTGTGCGAAATCCTTACCAAATTTTAAGGCATTGTGTAAATACTTTTTATCAATAGGACTTTCAGTAGCTTCCTTCCCTTGTGCATTTTCACAATCAAGGCAAAGAGAACCAACTGATAAATTGATGGAGTTTGGAAGTTTTTGTCAAAGTCTTTATGAGATGTTTCTACTTCATCTTCTGCAAAAGATGCCCATACATAAGTTGATATTGTCCTCATGGTGAACTGTTTGATTATTGCTCCTTTTTTTGAACACTGTAAGCCAAGAAGACCAAGCATCCTGGGAAATAATGTTTATTATTCCTTTCAGGTACACAACAAAGCCAATTCCATGAATTCTTTCATCCAGCTTTAAATAGAATCCCTGAGGTTTCTTACACATAGCTTTCTCTTTTTCTTATTCCTTCTGGTTTCATTTACAGTGAGAATGTTACTATGACTGTACTTAGATTTATCCACTAGTACAGTGCAGGCAAAGATCACATGTTGAATACCAATGATTCAATTAATGCTTGTGAATGGTTAAGATATCATATAATTCTTAACACTCTCTGATTCTTTTGTACCATCAACACTAAGGAAGAAAAAGGGGGGACACAAAGACCTGAGAGTTGTTTTTAAAGGATGTTTACTTGTATCATATTTAACTGGGAGGAAAGGATCACCTGTTAGTCACTCTTCTGAGTTTTTGAGTCTTGATACTAAATTTGGAGATGAAGGGTGGGATACAGCCTAGTTTTGTGATTTCATCAGAGTAATGAACTCTCAGTGTAGAAATTTCCTCAGATGATGCAAAACAGCAATCCAGCTATACTCCAGAAGTAAGGAGTACCTCTCTGAGGCTACTTATCTCATGAAATAAAACACAATTTCCTATTCATAAGAACACAGCTTAGGAAAGATCTTTGATATTCCATTTCTCTTCTAAAAGCATTTTGATCGGACATAAATTATAAAAATATGATGAATTATATTTTCTTGATAACATATATTAACATTTTAAACCAGGAAACAATTTTATAGCTAATGTCTATGATAAAGGCCTTTTTTCTAAATACATATAGATAACTGAGTCAATTTTATAAGAATGCAAGTCATTCCCCAATTGATAAATGGTCAAAGGATATGAACAGGTAGTTTTCAGAGTAAAAAATGAAAGCTATCTATAGTCTTATGAAAAAATGCTCTAAATCGCTATTGATTAGAGAAATGCCCATTAAAACAACTCTGAGGTACCACATCACACCTATCAGATTGACTGTCATGATAAAACAGGCAAATGGTAAGTGTTGGAGAAGATGTGGGAAAATTGGAACACTAATGCATTGTTGTTAGAGTTTTGAACTGATCCAACCATTCTGGAGAGCAATTTGGAACTATGCCCAAAGGGCTACAAAACTGTACATACACTTTGATCTAGCAACGCTACCACTAGGTCTGTTTCCCAAAGAGATCATAACAGAGGGGAAAGGACCTGCATGAACAAAAATATTTTTGGCAACTTTTTTGTGGTGGCAAAGAATTGGAAATTGAGGGGATACCCATCAACTGGGGAAAGGCTAAACAAGTTGTGACATATAAATGCAATGGAATATTATTGTTCCATTAGAAATGATGAGCACATAGACTACAGAAAAAAAACCTGGAAATACTTGCATGAACTGTTGCTGAGTGAAGTGAGCAGAACCAGGAGAACGTTGTATACAGTAGGAGCAACATTGTGTGATGGCTAACTTTGATAGACTTAGCTGTTCTCAGCAATACAAAGATCTACGACAATTCCAAAAGACTCATAATGGAAAACATTATCCACATAGAGAGAAAGAACACAGAGTTTGAAGTTTGCAGTTTGAAGGATACCATTTTCTCCTTTTTTGTTGTTATTTTTTCTTCTAGTTTTTCCATTTTGTTTTGTTTCTTCTTTCAAAACAAGGCTCTGGAAATATGTTTAATATAATTGTTCATACATACCCAACATCAGATTGCATGCTGCTTCATAGGAGCAGGAAAGGAGGGATTTTGTTTTAGAACTCACAATCATATAAAAGTGAATATGAAAATTAAAGATTAATTGATTAATCACAATTATAAGAGATAATAGAATTCAGAAAGCATGTGAATTAGGTAAAACTCAATCTAATTCTTGCCTGCTTTTGTTTAATTTTTTTTTTTAATATGGGCTTAAATACTGAGGCAGTATATTAGCGAAATGGAATGTGCTAAGCAAAGTGTATTTCACCATAAAATAATTAGTAAAACAGGAGATTATAGGAATTTCCTGTAGTGAGAGAAGTCCCTATTGTAGCTAAAAGACAGCAGGGGAAATGTCAATTTTTCTGCTGTTTCTTTAACCTATAGGTACTACCCTCTTGCTCTGAATTCACTCAGTTAATTTTCAGTCTATGCAAATCTAACATACTGTTTATTTCAACACAATCTCAAGAGAAAGTGATGAAACAATCATTGGCCAAAGAAACTGGCCCTCATATGTAATGAATAAAGGATGAGCCATAGAATCAGAAAGACTTTGGATCATCTCCTACTTCTGACACTTGCTATGACACCTTAAATAAGTGCTCAGTACTCCAGACAACTTGACCATCTGTATAAGTGGAGAGAATTCATAACCAGAATTTCTTGCAACATTTAGATCACAAAGACAGGGGGAAAATTCAATAATAAAACAATATGCTAATGAAAACTTTGATCCATAAAAATATTAACATTCATAAAAGTTATGGCTCCTTGCTTCTTTTTTTCCACTTTAACTTGAGTCGTACAGTTTAACTTAAGTGACACTGTCTTTAAAAAAAGGGAAAAAACAGAAGGAATTGGACCCTGAAGTTCTGAAATTCACCTTTCCTAACACACTAAAACTTTTTCTGGATAATTATACAAATAAGTTCTTGTACATTCCTTAAAAATGAAAAAAAAAATACACATGCACAAAGTTTCAGACTTCGAAGCAGATTGAAGCATATTATTTGCTCTCTTTTTTCTTTTTTTGTTTGTTTCTTCTTTCTTATAGTTTGTCTCATTGGTTCTAATTCTTCTTTACAACATGACTAATGTGAAAATAGGTTGAATATGAGAGTATATAGAGAGTCTATATTAAATTACACCCCATCTGGGAGTGGGAGAGGGGACAAATGGAGAGAAAATTTAGAACTCAAAATCTTATGGAAGTGAATGTTGAAAACTAAAAATAACTAACCATTATTTTTTTAAATGATGAGAAGATGTTCAGAAAAACCTGGGAAGATTTACATGAAATGGTGCTGGGTGAAGTGAGCAGAACCAGGAGAACCTTGTACATAGTGACAGCAACATTGTGTGATGATCACCTATGACAGACTTAGGTCTTCTCAGCAATACAATGATGTAAGAAAATCCAAAAGACTTGCGATGGAAAATGCTATCCGTATCCAGAAAAAGAACTGATGTAGTCTGAATGCAGACCAAAGCATATCATTTCCACTCTTTGTTTTTATTTCCATTTTTTCTGTTTCTTCTTTCACAGCATGACTAATATGGAAATATGTGTAACATGATCACACATGTATAACCTAAATCAGATTGTTTGTTGTCTTGGGGAAGGGAAAGAGAAAAAGGAGAGGGCAAAAAAATCTTATAAAAAATGAATGTTGAAAATTATATTTATATATAGTTCGAAAAATACTACTTACATCAAAAAAGAAAATGGAAAACATTTGTAGAAAAATAAGAAAATGTTGTAGTCTGTTATGAGCACTAAGTATCTTTTTTGGTCTTCATTGTCAAAATAAGGGAAAGTGTTAGGAACAAACAGGTGGCACATATACTTATGGAAAGAGAAACCACACGTATCAATCAAGACCTCAGGTAATCCTTTGAGTCTTTCTCTTCTCAAGTCACAAGTAGTAAGAATAGGAGAGCTTAGCTTGGTGTAGCATGGTAGCAAAATCACAATATATGGAATTATATACATAGGCTAAATCAATTTCCCCTACAGGGAATCTAAGACTGAAGTTCAGTGATTTGTCCCCTATTATCAAAGCTTTCTTGGTGTTTTGAAGCAAGACCTGCTGACTCCTAATAATGGATTAGGACAGGTAGCTCTACTCAACCCTAGCTCCACAGAGACCTTTTGAGTAGATTTCTACTAGATATGGCTTGGTCAGCCAACAGAGAAAAGACTACAAGCTGCTTTCTTGTACCACGGAACAAGAAGTGTTGGACAGTGTCTTACAGCATCCAAGATAGAGGGGTTTCAATTAACACTTGGCTGCTATTTCTAGTTTGTTCCCTTTAATAGAATTTTCTTAGTACTCTCTCCTATTAGTTTCTTATAACTTTTGAGACAATATACCATCAGACCCTGCTGGGAAGGACAAGCCAGAAAAACCACAGGCATTTTCCACAACTACCAGGTCCAGTACACAGCAAATTTTACAACAGAGACCTCAGCTGTAAGGTCTAATGTGTCTGTTGGCAACCCATAGGCAGTATATTCTCTCCTTTCTCAGTGCTCCTTCACTGGCTTCTTCACAAACTTACAAATCCAAGTGTCTCATAGCACTTTATTCAATTCTAAACCATTCTCCATAAATCATTTTCACAGTGTCAGCCACTTTCATCTCCAACTTCTGGCTTTCCTTTTTAAACTCTTCATTTTTTTCCTTTTGACAAGTTTCTTTTCTGATCACTTTCTTTGTATAGCCACATTCATGTATAATATCATCTATAAGCCTCAGTTTCCTCATTTGTCCAATGAGATCATTGGATGAAATGTTCTCTGAGGTCCCTCCTTTCTAGCTCTATGGCTCTTTGAGATTCAATATCCCAATACATTTTGTAAGATCATACACCCAAACCTGAAAGGGACCTCATAAAATATCACCTTCAAACCCCTCATTAGGCAAATGAAGAAACTGAGACCAAGGAAATTCAGTGACTTGTCCAAAGTTCCACAGGTGGTAAGATTCAGAGATAAGATTCCATTAAGCCTCTCTGACTCCAGAGGCAGTATTTTTTTAACTTCATGAAAGTGTTAAAATGGGTTTTGGGAAACTTTTAAGTGGTGGAAATGGACTCTAACTGCAATCTCTATTCGAGAGAGGTTTCTGTTAAGAATAGGAATGTACTCTGTCTACTTGGGAGATGATTTTAACCCTAAGGTGATAGGGAGAAGCACTTTTTCCTGGAACTTCCTCAACAACCATAAAAATTGGCCACTAACATTTGAGCATCATGGTATATAAATATATCTCTTTTTAAATCTATATTATTCTATTTATTATCCTTCTCTAGAGATTTCAATCACTTATGGCAAAAATAATTTTTTCAATTTCTTTTCCCAATGAGAAGTCATGGTAATTGTGCATTAGGAAGCCAGATTCTTCTTTTCCTGAGATATCTGTGACATTCTCTGCTAAATTATTTCTGAGGAATCTTGGAACTGGAGAAAAAAGAAGTTAGACTTACACAGTCCTGGATGAATGACTCTTGACATGTCAACAAAGAAAGCATCACATAAAAGACATGAAAAAGAATAAGTCAGGAACCTAGCTATGCCATTCTTACAGTACTTTGGTGATAATTACATGGTTCAAAAGGATTGGAGGCAGTGTGAAATAGTGGAAAGAGAGCTGACCTTGACCTCAGTAAGACCTGGGTTCAAGTCCTACATCTAACACATATTGATTTTGTGATGGCACAGGTCCACACAGATTTTTTTTTAAAAAAAAGAACTTTATACTATGTCACCTAATATGATCATGACACTTTTATTAATTGGTTTTTCTCAATTACTTTGTATTTGAAAGGGGACTTAGAAATCATCTAATCCAAACCCTAGGCACTCCCCACCATTTTATAAAAGAAGAAACTAAGACCCAAACTGATGATATTGGCAGGTATTAAGTAGCTACTGTAAAAACTAACAAGTATTCATATACTAGTAGCTATTTTCAGACTAACGAGAATCTTAACTCCAGGGCCTTACTTTAATGTCACTCCAGCTAGAAAAGTGGGAGGAATATTTGCAGGATAGACAGTTCTTTTGTCAAAGCTTAAACAGATTTTCATGAAGGTTATTGCTACCTTGCCTATAAAGAGTGTTATGAAAAAATTTTGTATATTACCTTATTGGAACTGTTTCCACTTTAAAATGAATATACAGGGGTAAATGTAAGTAATATCCTAAACTAACAGCCCTGACCCAAAAACTTACCTTGAGAAGATCATAAGATCATAAATGTAGACCTAGGAACAATTGTATTATATCATATTGATCATTGTGATAAACAGAAAAGTTGTCTTTCACAAATACTTATCATTACAATTTGTTAACATGTACAATGCTCTCTTAGATAATATGTGTTTTTTACAATATAAACCCCTAGCTGTAGCCCTTGACATTAACACAGTGTACTTATTATATGGCTTTATACCACACTGATTCATCCTGAACAATGGACCCCACAAACTTTATTCACTTAGGAAACTATGCACTTTGAGTGATTATAAAATGGCAGTACTGTTGTTGCACTGATCCAACCATATCCTCTTGCTCAGTTACCCTTACAGTCAATAATATTTGTGAGACTATACAAGATTTCAGGTGCAATCATGGTCAGGGGGTAGAACAAATCACTCACTAGCTCACTGGGCCTTTCCATTGGGATGTCTTATCATCTCAAATTCAATATGTCTAAAGTCTAACTTATCATCATCTTTCCAAAACCTCTTGGCTTTTGTGAGCCTTCATATCACTATTTGTGAGATCACTATTCTCCCAAGCACTCAGACTTAAAATCTTGGAGAAAACTTTGATTTTTCTTCTTTCACATCTCATATATAGCCAGATAGTTCCCAAACTCTGTCTATTTTTCCTTCAGAACATATTTAGCAGCAATTATCCTCTGTTCCCATTGCCAACACCATAGTCCAGGCCTTCATCACTTTATACCGATGTTTTGTAGATATGCCAAGATGGCTTGCACAAATTCTTTCCGTTTCAAATGAAGATTTCCAGGTACATGACCAAAGAGCAGGGTTAATTCTTTATGAAAAAGATCTTAATCCTACAGACAGAAGATGTACATAGAGATACATATGGACCTTGAAGCAATGCTAGAACAAAAGGAAGGAGATGCCAAGGTACATGCAATTGGAAAGAAGTTTACATACATGTATCTCAGCAGAGAAAAATTCAATGGGAGGACATACTAGGAAAATATAAAGAAAGAGGGAAGGCTATGCGGAGGGGGAAACCTGAAGAGAAGTAGGAAAGGAGATTGTACTTTAAGGCTTTGTTTGAGAGCATCATTCCTAATACAGGGACTTGGGCAATTTCACGGGTGATTCTTAAAATAACTTGCTCATGGCTCTGCCCAGGGACATCTGGAGGTGCCAGTATCTGGCTTGTATTGGAATCTCTCTGATTCATGTAACTGCCAAGAACAACAACACTCCATGAATATATAGGGAAACCCTGGGAACAATAGTACCTGATTTATTTCCTCCCCCAAATGAGCATTCCTCTCCTAAAAGCACTTAGGCTTATAAGACATTAAACAAAGAAATGATATTTATATCAAAAAAAGAATTAAAAAGGCTCATTGTTGCAGCCAAAGATAGTTTAAAAAATTACTCCCTACAAACATTTACCTATTCATTACAAAATATAGTAATTCAGACATGGGGAACCTGTAACCTCGAAGCCACAAGTGACCCTCTAGGTACTTTGAATCCAGAATTCATGGAACAAATCCTTTAATTAAGGGGATTATGTTTTGTGAGGTTTATATTCAGTCAAAGAGCCACATTTGAGGACCTAGAGGGGCAAATTGTGGCATCAAGGCCACAGGTTTGCCACCCTTCATAACAGCTTGCTTGAACTGGGTCACTGGAGCCAGCTACCCCCCTCCCTAACCTAAACAATCCACATAATTCACTGAATCAACAAAGGGCAAAGATCCAAGTTTATTTCTTACACCATAGCTCAGTACTTGATTGCTTCTCAGTTCAAATTTCTTCTTAAATTTTTCATTCTGGGGGTGGAGCCAAGATGTCAGAGTAGAAAGATGCACATACTCTAGCTCTTCACTCACAGCCTGTAAAATACCTGTAAAAAATGACCTTCAACAAATTCTAGAGTAGCAGAAGCCACAAAATGACAGAGGGAAAGAGATTTCCACCCAAAGGTAACCTGGAAGGCAGAAAGGAAAAGGTCTATCACACAGAGCACGAAGTAGAGTGCAGCCCAGCCTTGTCCATGTGGCACTGGAAGTAACAGTACTGAAACAGGCCTTGGGGGTGGAATCCCCAGCAGCAGTGGATGTTCCCAGACCCCTCAACCTACAAGCACCAGATAAAGCTTCAAAGGTCAGTGAGAGCTTTTACAACTGGCTTAGAAGGGATAAGGGTCCACCCTTAACCCTGGCCCCAGGTGGCAGGGACAGCAGTGGTGGCAGCAACAGGAATGTCCATTTGAGGTCCTCAGTCTAAAGTCCTTGGGGGAATTGAGCAGCTGATCTGAACCTCAGCCCTGAGTGGCAGCCCTGCCCTCCACCTAAAACCCCTGGAAGAATTGAACAGCTGATCTGAATCTCAGCCATGTGGCCAGGCCAATGAGTAAACTCCTTTCCCTTGATTGTGCCACCTTTGAGGAACTGAGAACTTTCATGTCCCCAGAGTATGCCCTCCTCTTGACAAAGGACTCAAAAGTCAACTAACTTACTGGGAAAATGCCCAAAAAAGGGAAACAAAAATAAGAACATAGAAAGTTACTTTCCTGATGAACAGATATTTTCTTCCATCCTTTTGGATCAGGAAGAACAATGCATAATGTCAGAGGAAGTCAAGGCTTCTGCATCCAGTACCTCCAAAATAAATATGACAAGGGCTCAGGCCATGGAAGAGCTTGAAAAGCAAGTCAACAGCTGGGTAAAAGAGATCCAAAAAATGTTGAAGAAAATACACCTTTAAAAATAGGCTAACTGAAATGGAAAAAGAGGTCCAAAAAGCCAATGAGGAGAAGAACGCTTTAAAAACAAGAACTAGTCAAATGGAAAAGGAAGTTCAAAAGCTCACTGAAGAAAACAATTCTTTAAAAATGAGAATGGAGCAGATAGAAGCTAATGACTGTATGAGAAACCAAGAAATTACAAAACAAAACCAAAAGAATGAAAAAAATAGAAGATAATGTGAAATACTTCACTGGAAAAACAACTGACCTGCAAAATAGACCCAGGAGAGACAATTTAAAAAATATGGGACTACCTGAAAGATATGATCAAAAAAAGAGCTTAAACTTCATTCTTCATGAAATTATCAAGGAAAACTGCCCTGAGATTCTAGAACCAGAGGGCAAAATAAATATTGAAAGAATCCACCAATCACCCCCTGAAAGTGATCCGAAAAGAGAAACTCCTAGGAATATTGTAGCCATATTCCAGAGTTCCCAGGTCAAGGACAAAATATTGCAAGCAGGTAGAAAGAAACAACTAAAGTATTGCGGAAATACAACCAGAATAACACAGGATTTGGCAGCTTCTACATTAAGAGATTGAAAGACTTGGAATATGATATTCCAGAAGTCAAAGGAACTGGGATTAAAACCAAGAATCACCTACCCAGCAAAACTGAATATAATACTTCAGGGGAAAAATGGTCATTCACTGATATAGAGGACTTTCAAGCATTTTGATGAATAGACCAGAAATGAATAGAAAATTTTACTTTCAAACACAAGAATCAAGAGAAGCATGAGGGGCTCTGGCAGCCTGGTGTCTGACTTGGGGAGGAGGAAGCAACAGAGGTGGCTGTGTTGATCCAGCAGCATCTCCTGGTCAGTCTGAGTGCTGCTCTCCCCTGGCCCTCCATGAACTGGGGCGGTACATCTACGGAAGTAATGGACAGGCCCCTCAACCTGGCTCATCAGCAGAGCAGTCAGGCAGACTGGTCATTAGCTTCTGGGAAAAATGGAGAGGCCATTTTGTGTCACCAAAAGGTAACTGCATATCTTTCTGAAGCCATGAAGCTAACAGTCTGAGCAGGCTCAGTAATCAATGGAATTACAAAGGGATAGCCACATAAAACAATTCTTGCTTATTCAGGAGAGGTAGAAAAGGGCAAAATTGGAGGAAAGGTGGAAAACCCAGCAGACTCCTGATGGAACCCATCATCTTCTGATGTCAACCAGGCCTCTGACTGAGATGGGTCTGAGGGCCCAACTGTACCCAGATCTCAGCAGTTTAGCCCTGCCGCAGTGCCAGGGGTCCTCAACAGGGACTCAGACACTCTTATTTTTCTCCTTCAGAGGAGAACTGTGTCCTAGCAGCAAAGTTCCTAAAGATGACAAAACAACAATGGAAGAGCAAGGAACCAAGATCGCTGATCTGAAGCAACACATGGAGTTTCTTGTGGCTGACGCTGAAAGATTGAGGAGAGAAAATAAGCAGCTCCAAGCTGAAAAGGCCATGCTCCAGAAGGCTCTGGCTGAAAAGGAATTGGATGTAGATGCTGACTTTGTAGAGAGATCAGAATTATGGAGCCTGCCTCCTTCTACACAAACTGCCACAGTCTCTTCTCCCTGGCAGGAGTTTGCAGCCAGCACAGGGAAAGCCAAGGACATTCCCATGCCCAACCTTCCTCCTTTATACTTCCCGTCCCCAGAGCTCCCACTTCTGGAGCTCCCTGAAGATATTCTGAAAGGACTCATGAACGTGGAAGGTCACAAGGGGCTAAAACTATAATGGTGAGGGAGAGGCAATCATACAGTGAAAACAGCAAAAAGGGAAAACCACAAGACTAGGGACAGTCAGGGCTCATCAGACAGACCAGTGTAGGAGAAAAGGCCTGGCCATGCTGTCGAGAATAGCCACTGTGAAGCACCAGAACAGCCTCAGGAGTGGCCAGAGCTGAGGAAGCTGGAGGTGGCAAATGCTGACCTCCTGAGGGTCTCTCCCAATTCAAATCAAATGGTGACCTGGAATCACTTTCTTCAACCAGCAGTTATTTTCCTCCTCTTAACTTCAGGGTTATGTCATATGTAATAATTAATCCACAATGCCATAAAGGATAATGCAAAATCAAATTAATACAGGAGCCCAAGGGTGGCTTTGTACTGGAAAGATGCTTTCTATCATGCATTGACTACATGCATTTTGTTATACAAAATTTATTAATTCTAATGAGGCATATCAGTTACATATCTTCCTAGATGATCCCACATGTGCCACACTTTGTACCACTCCTAATGTGATGATAACCTCAAGACTATCAGGAGAAATGTTTAAATTTCCACTTTATGAAGAAAGGAACCAAATTATTAGCTCTGCTTTTTTTTTAAATTATCAGTTTACATTATTAATCAGGGTACATCATAAGTTTTAACTTTCTGTTTGCTGTATTAAAATACCCAAGGAATTATCCCTTTCTTTTGAATGGTGTATGAATGGAAGTAAAACTACTGGGCAGTATTTGATTGCAAGAAATCAATAAAATAATTGTGTTTTATTAAAAAAAAAAGAGAGAAACATGAAAAGGTAAACAGGAAACAGATATCATAAAGGACTTTCTAAAGTTGAACTGTTTATATTCCTACAGAAATACATTCCTATGGAAAGATAATATTTGTAACTCTTGAGACATTTCTCAGTATTTGGAGAGTTGGAGGGATTACACACACACACACAGAGAGAGAGAGAGAGATATAGAGAGAGAGAGAGAGAGAGTACAGGTTGAGTTGGATAAGAAGGGATGATATCTAAAAAAAATAAAATTAAGGGGTGAGAGAGGACCATATTGGGATGAGAAAGGGAGAAATGGAATGGGGCAAGTTATCACTCATAAAAGAGGCAAGAAAAATCTTCTTCAATGGAGGAGGAAAGGGAGGAGGTAAGATGGAAAAAGTGAAACTTACTCTCTTCATATTTCTCTTAAGGAGGGAATAACATACTCACTCAATTTGCTATGAAAATCTATCTTACACTACAGGAAAGTAGGGAAGAAGGTGAAAAGTGTAGTGAGGGGGATGATAGAAGGGAGGGCAAATGGGAGAAGGGAGTAATTAGAATAAAACAGTTCTGGGGAGGGACAAGGTTAAATGAAAGAATAGAATAAATGGGGGACAGGATAGGATGGAGGGAAATACAGTTAGTCTTACACAACATGACTATTATGGAAGTCTTTTGCAAAACTACACACACACATAGCCTATATTGAATTGCTTGCTATTTCAATGGGGATGGATGGGGATGGAGGGAAGGGAAAGAAGTTGGAATTCAAAATATTAGAAATGAATGTTGAGAATTGTTTTTTCATACAACTGGGAAATAAGAAATAAAGGTAATGGGTTATAGAAATCTATCTTGCCCTTTAAGAAAAGAGAGAAGATAGGGATAAAGGAAGGGTGGGATGTTATAGGAGGGAGGACATATTGAGGGAAGGGGTAATCAGAATGCAAGGTGTTATGGGATGGGGGAGGGGAGAGATAGGGAGAAAATTTGGAAATCAAAATTTTGTGGAAATGAATGCCAAAACTAAAAATAAATAAACATAAAAAATAAGTTTTTCATTCTTTAATTCACTTCCAACATGAACTTCTTCTCCCCACTGTGACACTATAATAATCAACTACTACTTCTGGGTTTCTTCTATCTACTTCTTCCTCCTAGAAAACATTTCTGTCAGGGTAGGAGACTTCAATTGTAGGTCTCTCACTAGGTCCATATGGAGCCTGGTACTTACCATCAATTTCCATTGAATCTTTCCCACCAGAGCCATGACAATATGACAGCCTTCTTTACTGGCCTCTCTAAGATGCACATATTCTTTTTCATTTCTGCCTCTCAGGCCTGCCACTGCCTCCCGAAAAGTGCAGTATGGGTATTTTCTATCTGAGGCTTCTGATTCATCTCACTTCTTGTGCATGTTGATACACTCCTGTGGTATTCCACACAAAAGGTTAAGGAATATAGTCCAACTCTTCTTGGTAGAAAGTGAAAGTGTTCTTGACTAGCCATGAGCTGTATGAAAGTTGCTTTTAACATCATTGTAGAAAGTGGGAACATCTCTTGACTATCTAAAGATTTGGATACAATTCCTTTTAGGATAAATAAAATTTTTTTCCCATTTTTATTGTCATTAGTTCTGGTACTTGCAAGGGAGCTAAAGATTCTTTTCAGAGAAGAAAATAAGTCAGATGCTGACATTCATAGACTTCCCACTTAATACTCATAAAAGTCATGATCAAGTAAGTCACATCACTTAAGTTCCAGTGATTGAAATAATTTAGACAATGGCAAAGCAGGACCTACATGAGGAAAACCAAGTAATTATTGCTCAGTTTCCAGAATGTTCCTAAGGTGAAAACAAAGAAAAGGGAATATAAGTCCAAGAGGCAAATAGCACAGATTCATCTACTTATCGAAGTTTGTATGCCATACAAGGCTATTATACATGTATTAATCTCATCTCTTTCTTAATCTTCAGTTTTACATCTCTACCTGCCTAACAAACATCTGTTGATATCTGTATCCATAGATATCTCCAACTTGAAATGTCAGAAAACTATTCCTTTTTCATCCCTTCCCAATCTTAATATTCTTTAAAACTCTCCTATTTCTATTAGGGATACCACCATGCTTATAAGCACCAAAGTTCTCAACCTCAGAGTCATCTTTGAATCATCCTTCTCTTTCGGGCATCATATCCAAACAAAGTTTGTCTTTCATCTTCAGCCTTCACTCTTGACTCTCTAAAGTTTCTTTATCATGTCACAGAAATTTCTTCATCCAATAGATCCCTTGACTTCTCATACTAGAAATACCCTCTGACTCTGCATTTTCTCCCTATGATTGTGTGGTTCCTCTAAGAACCTCAATTTTAAGAAAGATGGGTGCAAGCCAGGAGCAGCCACCTCACATCTATCTCAGAACTTTCACAGCCTGACCAGCTATCCCCCCAGCCACCTTCCAAAATGGCATCAACTGGCAAGGATCAGCATATCTTGAATGTCCTAAAGGAGGACCAGGTTCCCCAGAACAAGATCACTGTTGTTGGGGTTGGTGCAGTTGGCATGGCATGTGCCATTAGTATCTTAACAAAGGAATTGGCTGATGAACTTGCCCTAATTGATGTAATAGAAGACAAACTAAAGGGAGAGATGATGGATCTCCAGCATGGCAGCCTTTTCCTCAAAATGCCAAAGATTGTTTCTGGCAAAGACTACAGTGTGACTGCAAACTCAAAGCTGATCATCGTTACAGCTGGGGCACATCAACAAGAGGGAGAAAGTCATCTAAATTTGGTCAGCATAATGTGAATATCTTTAAATTCATCATTCCCAACATTGTTAAATACAGCCCTAATTGCAAGCTGCTTATTGTTTCCAATCCAGTGGATATTTTGACATATGTGGCCTGGAAGCTAAGTGGCTTTCCTAAACACCATGTTATTGGAAGTGGTTGCAATATGGATTCTGCCTGTTTCCATTACCTAATGGGGGAGAGACTTGGTGTCCATTCTTTAAGTTGTCATGGATGGGTCCTCCAATGTTCCTGTGTGGAGTGGTATGAATCTTGCTGGTGTGTCTCTAAAGAACCTTCATCCTTCTTTGGAAACTGATGCTGATGCAGAAAATTGGAAAGATGTTCATAAACAGGTGGTTGAAAGTGCTTATGATGTAATCAAACTGAAGTGCTACACTTCCTGGGCCATTGGCTTGTCTATGGCAGATCTGGCAGAAAGCATCATGAAGAATCTTAGGAGAGTGCATCCAATCTCCACCATGATTAAGGGCCTATATGGCATTAAAGAGGATGTCTTCCTTAGTGTCCCATGTGTCTTGGGGCAGAATGGCACTTCAGATGTGGTGAAGGTCAACCTGAATCTGGAGGAGGAGAGCCGTTTAAAGAAGAGCGCAGATACTCTTTGGGGAATCCAGAAGGAGCCGCAATTTTAAAGCCTTTGAATGTGCTGCCATAAAGAGAACAGGACAGGGGTTGAGTGCTATGGTAATGGCATAGCACACCAAGAGGAAGAAGTCTTACACCTGACCAGCACGCTGCTAGTCCTCCTGTGGAGCTCCCAAGTAAAAGAATGAGGTGGGAGAGCGGGTTATGAAGCAACTCCAATTTATTCAAGCAAACACTCTGATTATATAGTCTCTGCCAGCTAGCCCAATGAACCATGGTAACACACACAAACAACCTGAAACTATAGTAATGAACACAAGCTGAAACTATAGTGAAACACAAACCAGGGGTGGGGCCATCCCTTCCAGAGCCTTTTGTTCACCCTTCCCTGCAGCGGACTCAGTTTATCTGATGTCCATCAGTGTAGTGTCCCAGATCACGTGGCGGTCAGCGCCCCTTACAGTTGAGGGGTTATGTATGGTCTGCTTCTCAGACAGACCAAATCATTCCTCTGATTAGTGACTAAACACCAAAAGTGTAAAACCTGTGAACACACTCTAGTTTCTTCCTAAAGTTAGAAATGGGAAAGAGAACCCTGTTGTAGTTTGCATATGATGCTGAATATGAACTGCATAGTCTCAGTGGTTGGTGTTAAGCAGAGCCAGCACCCCACAGGTATATAAACTACCTGCTTTGAATGTAGGTGCTACAAGTTCCCTTAGTTCCAGAAGCAAAACTCCTGGATACAAAACACCATATAATAATAATTCTTTATTGATGCATTGATTACCTTTGTGTTCCCCTCCATTAGGGCACTACAGCATGGCCCTCATGTATCACCTTTCTAGAGGACCTGATTTTGTCTGCCTATACATATATGTGTGTGTGTGTGTGTATCAATAATTGTAATTTTCCATATTACATAAAAAAGATCTGTATATGTACAACAACACAACCAATTCCTCAAGGGTCATACTAACCCTAAATACTGAATAAACAACAAATAACTGATAAAAAAAAAAAAGATGCCTCGTCTACCCATGTATTCATTCCTTTCCAGAATGCACTCCTTTTTCTCTGGATTTTTCTCTATCATACTCATCTGTAGATATCCTTCTCCCTTGTTCTCCCATTTTAAGCCTCCTTTTATTAGCTGTCTTCCCCCATTAGGATATCTTTTGTCTTTTGATTCATGAGTAAATTGGATTTAAGTGAGGCAGAGTTGCATGAAGTCATCAGCCTCACTATCTCCCCAAAGTCATCATAGTCTACTGGTAAGACAAAATCAAGATGACTGGCAATGGCTGAGGATGTAGTGGATGAACTTGGCATCTTTGGTGTCTAACCAAACACTCCACATCTCCTGCTTCAGCTGCCTTCATGGCCCTTGGAACAAATTGTTCTCATTCATCCATTCTACCAGGGGAAGTCTTCACATGCTTGGAGTAGACACTCGCTTAACTCACCAATGGGTTTCAGACCCTTTGGTTACCCTCAAACTGGTTTGGCCTGTCTTTCAAAATAGTTTACCAGGGTGTGGCCACTGCACATGTTGCAGCTTCTTGGAGACACAGGTGAAAGTTGGGTGGAACAGGTGGACATCAAAGAAGGAAAGAGACCTGAAAAAAGCTTAGCACTCATCACACCAAAGGTACTGGTCCTCTCTCAACACACCCTACCCCCTCCATTAGTATATAAGCTCCTTGAGGAGAGAGATTATTTTGTTCTCTCTGCTTGTATTTGTATTACCACTGTTAAGCAAAATCCTGGGACATGGTAAATACTTAATAAATGTTTGTTGGCTCTACTTAGCTTGTACATTTTTCCACCACAGTATTTTTAACACCTACCCCCATTCTATCCATTCATACAATGACCAACCTATTTCATAGCCTCATCACCTCTCACCTAAAGTCCAAGAATGTAGGTTCAAATCCTAACTCTTTCACTTACACTCTATTGAGTAATTTGCATAACTCTTCTGGGTCTCCTCTGTTTCCTAATCTGTAAAATAAATAGTGTTTCATAAGATGGTCTTTAAGAGCCCTCCTACCTTCAAAATCAATGATTCTATGAACATTTTAATAATCTCTTAAATGATCTTCTATGTACAGTCTCTCCATGCTCTAATCCATGTTCTCCAGAGCTGCCAAACTTCTCACCATTAGATCAGGTTATCTCTCTAACTTACACATATATGCTTCGTGAATGCTTAGTTAACTGAATTGAATGTTACCTATTAGGATAGAACTTCATTCTAAGTAGGTGTTGTTTCATTCTTTGTATTGGTATCCTTAGCACTAGTACAGCTTCTGACATTTTACAAATATTTAATAAAGCATTGTTAATTGATTGTTTATCTCTCCTTCACCACCCAAAAAAATGTGCATGGCTGCTAAATGTTAGATTATGTAGGTTGCTAAGTCTAGGATGAGGAAAAATTGAGTTCAAATCCAGTAACTCCACCTCTGTCTGCCTCAGTTTCTTCAGTTTTAAAATGTAGATAATAATAGCATCTACCTTCCGGGATTATTGTGAGGACAATTGAGTTACTTAGCACAGTGCCTGGCACAGAGTAGATTCTTATTTTTTTCTGTTGGGCAGCTAGGTGCCTAGTAGATAGAGCACTGGGCTTGGAATCAGGAAGACTCATCTTAATGGATTCAAATCTAGCCTCAGATACTTACTGACTTTATGACCTGGGAAAGTTATACCCCTGTTTACCTCAATTTCCTAATCTGTAAAACTATCTGGAGAATAAAATGGCAAATCACTCCCATATCTTTGCTAAGAAAATCCCAAATGGGGTCACAGAGGCTCAGACATGACTGTAACAACAGGAAAAAAATTGTTTTCTCTTAGTCACTTTGTCACTTTAAAGAAAAGGTATCATTCTACAGACTTAACAGTGTGAATTCTTATATATGAATAGTAATTAGCAATCCTATGGTTGATTGAAATGTAATTACAAGTACTGCTGAGAGCATCCTTGCCCTTTCAGAAGAGACCCTGGCAATAAACCGATAAGGGAGCATTTCTTTTAATTACTAGCATATGCACTTCAGTGTAGGAAGTTTTATGTTCAGCCTGGACTTACTCAATTTAGCATGTTGTTAACACCAGTGACTATAAACACCAACCCTCAGTCCATATGAGTTTCTAAATCTGGCATTTATCAACCTTCCCTTAAAGCGCCAGACTAGACTATGCAAAGCTGTCAGATGATTCTTCTGAAGCATAGTTTTTATATGTCAAGGAAATGGGAGAAAATATCATTCATTATGAGAGGTAATTACACTCAAGAAAATCTAGTATAGCAATTGATCATGATGGGTTAGGATTTGACAGTCTGATACATAAGCAAGGAAAGTTGAGTCTGCAGATGTATATCCTCACCCCACAGAGAGGTTCATAAAGTTAGAAGTCACCTCATATGATACATGAGAAAAATGAGATGGGAGAGGTAAAATTATTTGCTCAGGGTCACACACTCAGCTCAGAAGAGCTGAGATTTGAACCTGGAACTCCTTGTAAGCTCTCTGAGATATAATGACCATGTATAGGACAATAACCCAAACATCATATGTGCAAATGAGGTAAGAACACAGTATTCATCATAAAGACTCGTTAAATTCCTATAAATATCCCCAGAGTGAATACTGAGGCTATGTCTCAAATGTTATAGAGACATAGAAAAGTTTATAACCTTATGCTTCAGTATCATGATGCTCTGAGCATTAAAGTTGACATGAGAGAGTCTGACTGTCTCAGAGATTGCCAAGAAGATCCCTTGATGCACTTTTGGGGAAGATGGAGACCAAGGAAGGATTCCATTATCCTACATACAATTTCTAGTGACTCTGCTGGGACTGTACCTAGGAGGAATATCCCATTCCAGGAACTGGAGTCAAAGAATACTACAGAGAGACAAACCTAGATTCAGACACACTCCCCTTTCATATCAATACCTTCTGTCAACAGAGCTGATTAGGCCAAGACTAGCCAAACTGAGCGGGCAGGGCAGCCAGGCTCCACAGTTCCTCTATTCTCCTTTTACATATGAACTCTGTTGTATGGTGGTGGTGGTTGTGGTGGTACTCTTACTGCTGCTGTTGCTCTTCTGAGCCAATGTAGGATGGCACCTGGGTAGTTTATAAAATGACAATTACTCAGCCACAGTAGGGTATTAAATATGTATAAACATTAAGGACATCTTGAGTTAATTCAGCTAAGTAAAGCATCCTTACCTCTGCATTGCCCAGTATAATTCACCAGTGAAGTATCAGAAGGAGCCTATGACTTCTTATGACTGTTCTATAGAGGGGTAACCAAAAAGTAAGCAGTAATAGAATTCATACAGCACTTAAAGGTTTACAAAGTTCTTTATATTCTTTTTATCATTTGATCCTCACAACAATCCTTTGAGGTAGGCTCCATTATTATTGTCCTTCTAAAGATGAGGAAACTGAGTATAAGAGAGGCCACATGACTTGCCCAAGGTTACATAACTTGTTAGTATCTAAGACATGAATTGAACTAGAGTTTTCCTGAATCTAAGTCTAACACTCTATCCCCTGAGATATATAGCTATCTCTAAGGGTCTGCAGTCTGAGACTTTAGTACCCTCATTCAACTAAGTCTCTGGGATAGTTTTAATACCTTTTATTGAACATGTATCCTACCTTGTATGGAGGTATGTTATTAGGCTGTTGCTGAAACCAGGTTCTCCATGACTTTTTCCTGAGATACCCCATGCCAGCAAGCCTGCACGTTCCAGTAGTTTATTATCCTTTCTGTGTCTCTCTTCCCTCATAATTGAACACATATTACTCACTAAACTGAGGTTCCATGAGTGAGAAAGAACCTCAGAAGACAGTCTAACCTCTATCTCAATAGAAACCTTCAATGGAGATATCTCTGATATCTATGGTCAAGCAGTCACCAGGTCCCCACTTGGAGACCTCCATAGAAATTGAATATTCTACCTATGAAAATAATAGCTCTCTACATTAGGAAGTTTTTTCACTTAAATTTGACCAAAATAGTACCCAGCAACTGTCACTTTTCTACTAGTTCATTGAATGAATGTCTAGGATTTTTGAAAACTCCTCCCCTTAAAGGGTGTGGATTTAGTCATGAGCACCAAGGAAAGATATAAAAAACAACTCTTAAGTCTAAATGATTGGGTCAAGGCCAAGAGATTTCCAGGAGTGGATTCAAACTAACTAATTAATCTTGGCCATCTGAACCCTGGCTTTCTCCACAAGTTCTAGGAAAATTCTAATTGTTAAAGTCACATCTTTTCAATGACCTAAAAAATAAGTCTTCATCAAGGGCTCTAAGTTTCTTTTTGCTATTTCCTTTCCACCATTCTTTTAGAAAGAGAGTAACAGGTGCACATATATATGTATGAGTAAGGAGAAGATGTTCTTTCCCTTCTCCCCCAATTTGGAAAACTGAGAACCATTAACGGTTTTCTTGTGGCATGTAGCATGAAGACAGAATATTACGAATTTCTCAACCCTGGCTTTCTCCACAAGTTCTTAAGCATTGTCTCTCTACCAACCACAAGTTTATGAGCTTAGGAACCAAGCTTTTTAGCCAGAGTAGACAGATTTCCTGGAAAACGCCCATCTTGGGGGAAGAGGGGGAGGGAAGAGTGAAGAGAGGAATTTCCCTAAGTCCAAGAGTTCAGTGATCCAGTTTTCTATTCAGAGATGTTGATGAGGAATTGTTCATGCTCCCAAATGTCATTTGTGAATGCCTCTCAATCATTATCCCCTAGCAACCTCTTCCTCTTTGAGGATCACCATGTCTAGAGTTTTTTTTTCACTCAATCTAGAATCTGATGTTAGCTACCAGAATATTATTTATCCTGTCCTTGTCCCTCTGTCTCTCTGTCTCTCTCTGTCTCTCTGTCTCTGTCTCTGTCTCTCTGTCTCTCTGTCTCTGTCTCTCTCTCTCTCTCTCTCTCTCTCTCTCTCTCTCTCTCTCTCTCTCTCTCTCTTCTCTGTCTTTCTTCTCCTTTCTTCCCTCCCTCCCTCTCCTTGTCATAGAACTTGTGTTCTATTTACACTAATTCAGCATATATGTTCTTGAAAATTATATTTGGAATTATACTTGGAATGTTCATGACAATTTCAGAAGACATTAAATAGGGCATTATCTCAAGTTATTTCTCCATTAAGTTTTATGGCACATTCATGTTAAGCAATTTTTTTTTTAAATCACAAAAGCAAAAAGAAAATGTTAATCTAATGGGTTTTATTTTGCTTTTCTTTTTACTGATGTGTTTGATAGGGGATCTCAATCAAATGATTTTTAGTGAATCTTTACTTGCATGTTTATCCTTAACCATTGAAATATAAGAAAAACAAGTATAGTAAAAATAAAAAGTGGATAGCAGGTAACTTTATTAACAATGGAATTTAAACCATTTTTACCCTTCTCTAGAATAAATTGACTAAGGTAAAACTTTGTCTTAAGGAACACTTTGGCAATTATAGTCATAAAATGTCATGTGATATGACATTCAATATCTTTGTTTTTGCCATAGTCATGAGTACTTCAGACATAAAGTATTCACAATAATTGTACCTGTGGTTAGAATTAATTATCCCTTTTCCACTCCTCTTTCCAACAATAGACCAATATGTAGGCAGTTTTCTTTGCTCAGGCACACAAGCTATTTTAACACTGGTCTTGTGAGATCTAAATATACAAAAGTACCATGCCAAATATATATATGGAATCTTGAGATTACAAATTCCCATTCATATTGGCCACCTCAGATCGTTGTTGTTGTTGCATTTGTTCTTTGTTCGAGATGATGCCATGACTTGCAGTTGACTTTGATTTGAGTGAGGGAGGACTGTGTAAGGTTACCCTCACTTTCTTCTACTGAGCCATCTGGGTCCAATGGCCAGATATTCATCAGGATGACTGGAGATGACCCAGGATGAAATGGGAGACCCTGGTCCTTTAATGTTAAGGTCTTATCACATTCTCACTTTGAGTGATACACTATTGTTGTGTTTGTCCTTCATTCTTGAAGAGGACCATGACATCACAATGATGACATGACTTGCAGTTGACTTTGATTTGACTAAGGGAGGGCTGTGCAAAGTCACCAACCTCATTTTCATCTCCTGAGCCATCTGGGTCCAGTGACCTGATATTCTTACACTCATTCAATGAATAGGCTTCTTTAAGTTACTCAAGGGATGCCCCCTTTAATAAAAAAAAATTAAACTGGGAGGGATAGACCCTCAAGGCTCCTGGGTAAAAGAGAAAAAATTACATTTACTCCAAGTTAGTCCACCTCAGATAAAAGCAGATAAATCCTCAAAAGTTAACTAGCTGTACTCCCCTAAGAGTAAACATTAAAATCATATGGGAAATTTAGAAATAACTAAAATTTATTCAGTGCCTGAAGATATACAAACTACCTTAGAAAAATTTTCTTATTTTATCCTCATAAAACCTCTAGAAGATAGGTGCTATAACTACAGATGAGGAAATTGAGGCAGGAAAAAGTTAATTAACTTGACCAGGATCACATAGTAAATATCTGAGGTGAGATTTAAACTCATATCTCCTTGACTTTAGGCCCAAAACTCTACCTACTGCAACATCTAGTTGACTCATAAATGAGTAACATAAACCTGTCATAAATCATAAATAATAACTATTTGGAGGACAGCCTGGAGAGCAAGTACTCTACTATTTAAATTTTAGAATGAGGCAAACAAAAGTCAAAAGGCCCCCCAGTACTCCTGTCATTCCCCTGAATCAGCCTCAACTCCTTAGGTTTCTGATGTTCACGATGTCAAGTTGTCTCACAATCATTCCATTATAAGTGTTGTATTTACATGATTTTCTGCTTAATATATCAAGTTTAACAATGGTATCTACAAAAGCTATCTTTGCAAGGGAGGGAGTGAACTTTGTGTGGGAAGTTCAAATGCTCACAAAAGAACACTGAGAAGTTCGGTCAGACCCAATCATATAATATGCATATCTTTTTTTATAATTTCAATTGCTTTCTGACATACAGATGATTGATCCAATAGTCCTTTCTTGTCCTCACCAGCAGTAACCTCAGACAAAGGATTTTATTTTCAAATAGAAAACTTTGTTTTCTTCTTGTGAAGCAGTAGGAATCAGCAACAATTCTGATATCATACAACTGAACTCAATTTCAATTTTCTCTCCATATTCTCAAGCTATCTGTTTTTTCCCCTCAGCATCTCTGAATTTCCCTCAATATCTGAAAATGTGCTCCAAAATTATATTCAGCCTCCAACAATGTTTTTTTTTGCAAGTGACAGGGAGAAGATTCATCTTTTCTATGGGTAATTCATCTCCTTGCTCAGTTAAAGACTTTAAGTAGATTGCCATGTCATCATATCTCTCAGCCTGCTCAGCCAATTTGACCGTTTGCGCCAGATCATTTTTATGAATTCTGTGCCCAGAGTGAGAGGTGGTGACAGACTGATAGTTGGAAGCTCAAGAGTCTCTGGATAGTGCCAGTGGCAGCAATTGAGCTAAAACTCTATCCCAATATCTCTCAGTTCATAGAATCTAACCTCTCAATTAATTCCATGCCAGACTTATAGTCTTCCCCTTCACTGTATTCCCACCTTTATACTAGGGAACTTCAAAAACATTTTGCTGTTCCTTCAATACCTCTACTTCCCTTTTCCTCAGTTGATTTAATTCCCATGACTCTAGTGCATGTTAGCAGAATTCAGGGATGGACATGCACTTAATCTTGAAATTATCCACAAATGTTCAACCTCCTTGTTGAAGAACTCCAAAATTCTTTATCCAATCATTGTCTTCTATCCTTCTATTTCTCCATTTATCTCACTCCAAAACCTATTCTTTGTCATCACTAGGACACCTGTCTCTCAGTTTTTTTTAGGTCATCATTTCTCCTGTAGTAGGACTAAATATCCCTTTTTCCTACAACAGGGATTACTTTTCCTGTTTCCTAAATTTGAAATAGTTTTCCCTTAAAAAGCAACAAAATAGTCTCTGAATCTGATTGGCTCCTACTTCCCTGAAGCAACTTCCTGAGATCACCTAAGGGCATTAAAAAGTTCCATCTACCCTTAGACTTAGGTAATTCTTAAGACTATTCATGTCATCATTCCTTCACCATAATCTGCCTTACTGAACAGATGCATTTCCATATAGAAATCAGGAGGTTCAAATACAGAGAAATTAAGTGCCTCATATCCATGCTGCATATCCTTGAAATATCAGGGCAAAACTACATCTCCTTTTGTCAATTTTTCAATGACTTGTGAATTCCTCATTCTATCCCAATACGGAAACTATTCTAAGAGGTATAGGCATTATATCTGCCTCTAACATTTAGCACAGTTGGCAGGATATAGTGAAGGATATGAGAAGTAGTTCAGTGGTCTTAAGAAATACCAGAAGGATACAAGAAATTTTGAGAGGAAGAGATGAATATGAGAAATACAAAAAAAAAACTTATATGAACAGTGGAATAAGTAAAGGCAGGAAAATTTATAGAGAGAGAAAGAAGAAGAAGAAGAAGAGAAAAACAGAGACAGAGAGAGGGAGAGGGAGAGAGAGAGAGAGGTAGAGAGAGAGGGAGAGGGAGAGAGAGAGAGAGAGAGAGAAATTGGATAGGGAAAAGTAATTATTCAGTTCTGGTGACTTGTAATACTCATTATTGTTTAAGGATTTTCATTCCATCATGATTTATTCAGCAGTACAATTTGTCAATGTTTTCTTGATGTTCTTTCAGTGACTGAATCCTGCATTCTCAATACATTGTTAATGTAATTTTGTTAATGGTTACTATCTTTCATTTTATTAATATTATCTCATCATCTGTGGAAACAGCAGTGTTAAGATCAAGAAAATCACTGAAATTAAAACTTAAAACCAGGACGTCACATCTCATCTTCCTATGACAAATGGAAACACAGTAGTCATCATCTCATCCAACTATTGAAGAACAGATGTGTTCTAGTAATGCTCTAATAATTGACTTTTTTCAAATATCTCTGATTTCATTCATTGTGTGTGCCACCCAATACTGATGCATATCACTACCTATCTATGACTTAATGAATGGGCTTCATGAGTTGTTCTAGCCAATAGTTGTATCTGCTGTTGGCTGAGCTTCTAGTAATTACAATGCAAACTCAATGGATCTCAAAAAAAGAGATATACAGATATCAAATTCTCTCAGATGTTTCACTGAAAAGACAATAAAAATCATAGCACAACTCAAAAACATTGAATCATAGAGTCATGGATTATTAAAAGAGAGTCAAATTATTGAGAATTATAGAGCTATTGGAAAGATATTTCAGAGAGATATATGCTTAATAAATGGAAGGGGTCTTAGACATTATTTATTCCAATCTACTCATTTGTAAGTAAAGTAATTGAGACCCGAAAAGTGAAGTGACTTGCCCCAAACAACACACTAAGTCACTGTCAGAGCATGAATTAGAATTTGGTCCTTGTGTATACAGACCAAAGGTTCTCTCCAGTATTACATATTGCACCTTCTTAGCATTCTTTTTGAAGGAATAGTAAAGTATATAGCTAGCTTTAATGTTTGCAAATAACTTTAGAAATACTATATAATTTCACTCTTACAACAATCTTAGTAGGCTGATGCTATTATTGTCCCCATTTTATAGATAAGGAAACCAAGGCAGAAATCACTTGTCCATGGTCACACAGCTAGTAAATGTCTGAGACTAGACTTGAAATCAACTTCCTGATTCCAGGTGCAACACTATCCAGCGCACTACATAGTTGCCTCATTATTTATTGACAAGAATAGTAATGCCTCTAGCTCTAATTATAGATCTTCAACTTCACTGAACCTATCTCTTTAATACTGATAAATTCCATCAGATTGCTTCTGTAACATCAAGTGAAGAACAAATACCTTTTTTCAAGATGGAGTTAGTGTAGAACTTTAAAAAAAATAATTCAATCATACCAGTCCATGTAGAGACACCTAAACATTCACATGCGTAAGCATTGGAAATCAGTATGCTATACTGGAAAGATTAATGAATTGAGAGTCATGAGACCTAGGTGTTTTTACCAGCTCTGACATTATCACATGTGAATGTTACATCTGTAAGCCTCAGTTTCTTCATTTGCAAAATAAAGAGTTGGACTAAATTATTTCTAAGGTTGCTTTCAATAAATCACATCAATCAACATGTTTCATAACAGGACCACACAATTTAATTTCAATACAATCTGAGTTAACATTAATACAGATCTAAAGGTAAGGAGAACCAAGTTTAATTAATTGTGGAATCCAATATTAATGTAGATCAAATGTTGAGTGGGATGACAAGTAATGAAATTTATATTGTTTTTCCCTATCATCTATTACATGTCATGGATAGTATTAAGAACAGGGAAATCCAATACTCTTCTGTTTCTCAGTATATCCATCAGATTTTCCAGGAAAATAGGATTGCTTAACTTTTCCAAGCCAACTTTGTTGAGAATAAAGAGCACAGAATCAAGGAGGTTTAAAACCTAATCTTAATCTCTTTTTAATGGTCCACACACAGATCACTGAGGAATACAGCCAGAAAACACGTAGACCCTTTTCAACAAAACCAAAAAAGTCATTACCCACTCAAATTTAAACTTAGACCTTCTTGTTTTACACTGCTTCCTTGGAAAAACTTCTTTTGTAACTGAGTGAATTTTTCAACAGAAATCAGTATTTTTTAACAGTTTCTGGTCTAAATATTTAGAATGAGAATTACATATAACATTTGTTGGGACAGTCTCAATATTGTATTCCATGGTTATTTTTTTACTTTTCAGGTAAAATTATTCAGATGTTAACTGCCAAATACTAGCATGAAAGAAGACACCCAGAATCAAGTAAACTACCTCTTCATATATAACTCAGCCAGTCTAATTTTATCGCATTCCTAGAGACATGTTGGGTCCCATCTGACCCCAAAATTCATTCTCCAAAGGTAGTCTCAAATTGGATAAGCTCAAGAAATTTTTCAAAACCAAAATTTAACCTTCTGATGAACTTTTCCTTTAAACTTTAAAGTATTTGGCCAGTCTGTATTAGCAATTTTTCATTTCTCCTCATCTCTGCGTTAATAGAACACAAAGAGGAAAACTGAAGGACGATCAGAAAATCTCTGCCAGTAGCCAAGGCTAACACTAGTCAAACTAAGACTTTACAATATTGACCAATTTAGTGAGTTTTTTTCACATACTTTGTGCTCTTCTTGTCATCACAAATACTAGAAGGGTATCTGGTTCAATTCAGCAAGCATTTAATAAATGCCTAATTTTTGTTCTGGGAATATAAAGATAATAGGAAAAGAATTCCTGTTCTCAAGACATTTACATTATCCTAACAAAACTTTCTTAGAAATTGGGCTAAGGTGAAATTTTACAGCCTCCATTAATGAGAGGCAGGATTGAAACTCAGTTCTTTCTCACTGAATTTCTAGGACTTACATTAAAAGAATGACTTCTGACCCTCATGTATGTCAGCAATCTAGTATGAAGAAAAGAGATAGCCAGCTATTCTTATTGGTTTGCTTCTCCTACTCAATGGCAAACTTTTAAAAACCTAGCTATCTATTAACAAGTCACTTAGATGTCATAGAGGACAATAGCCATTTCCTTATAAAAGCAATCATTGCAATACCATAATTGACAAGTATTCCCAACACCTGTCCCCCTAAGCAAGCCATTTCAACTTCTCCCAATCTTTCTGGAATAAAAGACTGAGAATCCACCTTCACTTAAGCTCACTGTCCAATAGAGTAATTTATCTCTTACTAAGGGTAGGTCAAGTTTTCAGGATCTGGAAACTGATGCTGCTTAACCCAGGATTTTGGCTTAGTATAGGAACTCTGTTCTTTCCTTTGAGTTGATGGGCTTAGGGAATGGAAGAGCACAGGCCAAAATAGGCAGCAATGGTTTGAGCAACTGGCAGTAGGATTTGGATTGTGTCAATAAGTTTGGCTTTGCAAAATGGGAATAAAGGGCCACAGAACTGTTTGATATCATCAGTTGAAGACTCTTGCCTCTCCTTGTCTTCTCTGAAGAAGGTATTCTCATTGTTCTGAAAGCTCAAGATTGAGACAAACTTGTTTTGTATACTTGCCAGTGCTTCTTTAAAACTACCTACAGCTTTGTTGTTGTTCAATCATTTTTGTTGAGCTCACCCTTCTTGACTCAATTTGGGATTTTCTTGACAAACATACTGGAGTAGCTTGTCATTTCCTTCTCTAGCTCATTTCACAGATAAAGAAGCTGAGTAAAAGAGGGTTAAGGGACTTACCCAGGGTCACAAACAAGTAAGTATCTGAGGCTGGATTAGAACTCAGGTCTTACTGACTACAGGCCCAGTGCTCGATACTACCTAGCTATCCCTGAAGCTATGTTCAAGCAAATTCAAACTTGTTTACCTAAAATAAGTTTATTCCACCCATTGGAATTGCTTTTGAAGTATATGCTCATAGGTGGAGTCAAGATGGAAGAGAAAAGACAGTGATTTGCCTGAGTTCTCTCTAAAACCCATCCAAACACCTCTAAATAATGTCATAAAACAATTCCTGGAGTGACAAAACACACACAAAAAAACAGGGTGAAACAATATTCCAGCCAAAGACAAATTAGAAGGACAAAAGGAAAGGTCTGTCACACCTGGGCAGGAGAGGATTATAGTACAGTATAGGCCACACCAACACAGCTCCAGCCACAGCAAAACAGGAGTAGGCCTCAAGAGTTACTTCAGTCATGGCAGTGGCTACTTCAGGAGCTCTCAGCCCACAGATGGTAAGGGGGTTGAACAACTGATCAGAGGACATTACAGGGGTCTCTTTGCTGGCACTAGAGGCAAGATTTTGGTGCTTTATCCATACTCATATGTGAGTTACAGTCCTGGATGGCAGCCCCAGGGTGAGGAGGACCACTAGCACATTATAACTTGCAGCTGTAGTGAAGCAGGGTTACTCATCGTAGTTCTAGGGAAGAAAAGAATGCTTATGGGTAGAGAAGAATGCCCTGGGGAGCAGAATTGGACAAATGAAAAAGAAGCACAAGAATTCACCTTCAGAAAAAAATTCCTTAAAAAGTAGAACTGGACAAAAGGCAAAGGAGGTAGAAAAACTCTCTGAAGAAAATAATTGCTTTAAAATTAGAAAGGAGCAAATGGAAGGTAGTGACTTTATGAGAAAGCAAGAGACAACAAGACAAAACCAAAAGAGTGAAAAAAAATACAAGACAATATGAAATATCTCATTGGAAAAATAACTGACCTAGGAAATAGATCCAGTAGAGGTAATTTAAAAAAACTATTGGACTGTCAAAAAGCCACGATCAAAAAAAGAACCCAGGCATCATCTTTCAAGAAAGTATCTAGGAAAACTGCCCTGATATTCTAGAACCAGAAGTTAAAATAGCAATTGAAAGAATCCACTGATCACCTCTTGAAAGAGATCCCAAAAGGAAAAGTTCTTTGAATATTGCAAAGTTCTCAGGTCAAGGAGAAAATATTTCAAGGAGCTAGAAAGAAACAATTCCAGTATTGTAGAAACACAATCAGGATAACACAAGATTTAGTAGCTTCTACACTGAGGAATTAGGGGGCTTAGAATATAATATCCTTGAGGTCAAAGGAATTAGGATTACAGCTAAAGATCATCTACCCAGCAAAACTGAGTATACTCCTTCAGGGGGGGAAATGAACATTCAATGAAATAGAGGACTTTCTAGCATTCTTGATGAAAAGACTGGAAGTTAGTAGAAAATTTGACTTACAAATACAAAACTCAAGAGAAGCATAAGAAGGTAAACAGGAACTGTCTACGTTCCCATGTGGGAAAATGATAGTTGTAACTTATAAGAGTTTTCTCATTATTAGAGCAGTTAGGAATATATATACAGCTAGGGGAAACTGGCATGAGGGCATATGAAGGGCTGATATCTTTAAAAAAAAATAAAATTAAGGAGTGAATAAAAGGAATACACTGGGAGAAAGGCAAAGGGAGGGTAGGATGGGGTACACTATTTCACATAAAAGAGGCAAGATAAAGCTTTCACAAAAGAGAGGAGGGGTGGGGGTGAGTGAACCTTACTCTCATCATAATTGGCTCAGAGAGGGAATAACATACATATTCAATTTGGTACAAAAATCTATACTATCCTGTGGAAAAGTCAAAGAGGATAAGAGAAGGTAGGAGGTGATAAAAAGGAAGACAGATTGAGGGAGGCAGTAGTCAGAAGCAAAACACTTTTGAGAAGGGACAGGGAAAGAGCAAATAAAAGAAACAGGGGGGATAGGATGGAAGGATGTCGCTAAATAACAATTACAACTAAAAAAAAATGAAGCAAGTTTCTCCAATTCATTTACTGAACATAGAGAGAGCTGATTCAAATTTATAAAACTGAGAGCCATGATAAAGAGATATGAAGTTTTCAGATGAAAATCAAAGTTATCTATAGCCACATGAGAAGGTGCTCTAAATAGTTATTGATTGGAGGAATGCAAATTGAAACAATTCTGAGACACTACAACATAACTATTAGATTGCCTAATAGAACAGAAAAGGAAAATGACATATGTTGCTGGGAAAATGAGAAAAAACTGAGACATTAGTGCACTGCTGGTAGAGTCATGGACCGATTCAACCATTTTTTAGAGCAATTTGAAACTACGCCTAGTGGGTTATAAACCATGCATATCCTTTGACCTAGCAATGCCACTACTAGGGCTGTATACAGAAAAAGATTTAAAAGAGGTGGAGCCTAGATGGTAGAGTAGAAAGATGGACCTGTAGAAGGTCCCCTGCATAGCCCATAAAATACCTGCAAAAAATGACTCTAAACAAATTCTAGAGCAGCAGAAGTCACAAAACGACAGAGAGAAAGATTTCCAGCCCAAGACAGCCTAGAAGATAGACAGGAAAGGTCTATTGCATTAGGCACAGAGAGAAGGGCAGTCAATGGTGGGCTGTGTGGTGCAGCAGGGACGGGACCCAGAACAGGCTTCAGGCCACCAGCAGCAGCAGCAGCAGTTCCCAGATCACTCAACCCACAAAAGCCACAGACAGCTTCAAAGGTCAGTGAGAAAGCTTTTTCATCTGGGTGAGAAGGGAACATGGTCTGATCCCACCAGCAGCAGCTACTGCAGCAACAGCATCCATTTTTGGACCCCTCCACCTAAAGACCCTGGGGGAATTGAGCAGCTAATCTGAATCTCAACCCTGAGCTTGGCCCTGGGATGAGGAGGAGTGCACTGGCATGGTGGAGCTGGAGGTGGCTATGGAGACAGATTTCTACTTGCAGATTCTGGGCACAAATGTTTTTTGGTTGCTCCCAGATCAGTGCACAGGGCAGGAGAGAAGTAAACTCCTTCCCCTTGATTATGCCACCTTGGAGGAACTGAGAACTTACAGGTCGCCAGAGTATACCCTCCTCTTGACAAAGGACTCAAAAGTCAGGTAACTGGCTGGGAAAATGTCCAAAAATGGGAAAAAAAATAAGACTATAATAGGTTACTTTCCTGGTGAACAGGTGTTTTCTTCCATCCTTTCAGATAAGGAAGAACAATGCATAACATAACAGAAAGTCAAGCCTTTCAAAATCTAGAAAATAAATATGCAATGGTCTCAGGCCATAGAAGAGCTCAAAAAGGATTTTGAAAATCAAGTAAGAGAGGTGGAGGAAAAATTGGGAAGAGAAATGAAAACAATGCAAGAAAACCATGAAAAGCAAGTCAACAGCTTGCAAAAGGAGACCCAAAAAAATGCTGAAGAAAATAACACCTTGAAAAATAGGTTAACTCAATTGGTGAAAGAGTTCCAAAAAGCCAATGAGGAGAAAAATGCTTTAAAAAGTAGAATTAGCCAAATGGAAAAGGTTGGTCAAAAGCTCACTGAAGAAATAGGTTTTTTTATAAATGATAATGGAACAGATGGAAGTTAATGACTTTACGAGAAATCAAGAAATTAATAAGAAAATCAAAAGAATAAAAAAATAGAATATAATGTGAAATATCTCATTGGAAAAACAACTGACCTGGAAAACACATGCAGGAGAGACAATTTAAAAATTATGGGACTACCTGAAAGCCATGATCAAAAACAGATACTAGACATCATCTTTCATGAAATTATCAAGAAAAACTGCCCTGATATTCTAGAACCAGAGGGCAAAATAAATATTGAAAGAATCCACCAATCACTTCCTGAAAGAGACTTGAAAAGACAAACTCCTAGGAATACTGTAGCCAAATTTCAGAGTTCCCAGGTCAAGGAGAAAAAATTGCAAGCAGCTAGAAAGAAACAATTCTGATATTGCAGAAATGCAATCAGGATAACACAAGATCTAGCAGCTTCTACATTAAGGGATCGAAGGGCTTGGAATATGATATTCCAGAAGTCAAGAGTCACCTACCCAGCAAAACTGAGTATAATGCTTCAGGGGAAAAAATGGTCATTCAATGAAACAGAGGACTTTCAAGCATTCTTGATGAAAAGACCAGAAGCGAATCGAAAATTTGACTGTCAAACACAAGAATCAGGAGAAACATGAAAAGTTAAACAGGAAAGAGAAAAGGGATGATATATAAAAAAATAAAATTAAGGAGTGAGAGAGGAATATATTAGGAGGAGAAAGGGAGACATGGAATGGAGCAAATTTTCTCTCATAGAAGAGGCAAGAAAAAGTTTTCAATGGAGGAGAAAAGGGAGGAGATGAGAGGGAAAAAGTGAAGCTTACTCTCTTCCCATTTGGCTTAAGGAAGGAATAACATGCTCACTCAATTTGGTATGAAAATCTATCTTACACTACAAGAAAGCAGAGGAGAAGGGGACAAGAGGAGTGTGGGGGGGTGATAGAAGGGAAGAGGAGGAGGGAGTAATTAGAAGTAAACACTTTTGGGGAGGGACAAGGTCAAAAGAGAGAATAGAATACATGGAGGGCAGGATAGGATGGAGGGAAGTATAGTTAGTCTTACACAACATGACTATTATGGAAGTCTTTTGCAAAACCACATACATAGCCTATATTGAATTTCTTGCCTTCTCAGTGGGGATGGGTGGGGAGGGAGGAAGGGAGAGAAGTTGGAACTCAAAGTTTTAGGAACAAATGTTGAGAATTGTTTTTGCATACAACTAGGAAATAAGAAATACAGGTAATGGAGTATAGAAATAAATCTTGTCCTGTAAGAAAAGAGAGAAGATAGGGATAAGGGAAGGGAGGGGTGTGATAGAAGGGAGGGCATATTGAGGGAAAGGGTAATCAGAATGCAGGGCGTTTTGAGGTAAGGGGAGGGGAGAGATGGGGAGAAATTTTGGAACTTAAAATTTTGTGGAAATGAATGCTGAAAACTAAAAACAAATAAATAAGGATTAAAAAAGATAAAAAGATTAAAAAGGACCTGTATGTAAAGAAATATTTATATCAGTTCTTTTCTGGTCAAGGAGTTGGAAATTGGGAGGATGCCCATCAATGGGAAAATGGCTGAGCAAATTGTGCTATGTAATTGTGTTGTAATATCATTGTGCTGCAAGAAATGATGAGTGGGATGCTCTCAGAAAAGAGTGGAAATACTTACTTGAGATGATGCAAAGTGAAATGTACTGTGTGCAAAGTAATAGCAATATTGTAAGATGATCAGCTGTGCGTGACTTAGCTATTCTCAGCAATGATCCACAACAACTCTGAAGGACATATGATGCTATCCATTCACAAATAAAGAACTGATGTTGTATGAATACAGATTGAAGCATATTTTTTGCTTTGTTTTTCTTGAGTTTCTTTTTTTTTATTCTACGCTTTCTTTCACAACATGACTAACATGGAAGTATATTTTGCATGAGTATGCATGTATATTCAATATCAAATTGTTTGCCTTCTCAATGAAGGGTGTGGGACAGAAGGAAGGGAGAGAACTTGGAGCTCAAAGTTTTAAAAATGACTGTTAAAAACTGTTTTATATGCAATTGTGGGAAAATAAAATATTAAATAAGTTTTAAGAGAAAAAAAGAAGGATGTATCTGCTCAGTGTTTCATTTCTCATCAGAAATATTTAGAGGTCATTAATTCTGTGAAAGGTCCATTCTCCTTCCCTTCCCCTAACTGCCTTTCTTCCCCTCCATCCCCACTCCCACCTCTTCATTCCCACTCCAGGAAGAGAAGGAATAAAAATGGAAAGAAAAATATTCCTATATCTAAATAGAATATATACTGGAGACTTTCACATAGCTGGAGAACCACATTTCAGATCTAATGGGGTCTCTGTAGAAGATAAGACTCTTCAAAGGAATGTCCCCATAATGGTTCTTAATTTCTAGAGCCAAGGGATTAAGGAGAAAATGAACATTGACCAGGATAAAAAATCTTAGAGTAGGGATTCTTAACCTTTTATTTGTTTGTTTCATGGACTCTTTTAGGAGTCTGGTAAAGCCTATGAACCTCTTCCCTTAATGTTCTTAAATCCTTAAAATAAAATGCATGCCTCTGTGTAACCCTGGGCAAGTTGTTTCATGTCTCTCAGTCTCAGTTTCCTCATCTGTAAAATGGGGATAATCATAGCACCTACTTGACAGGGTGGTTGTGAGAATCAAATGAGACAGTTTGTAGCACTTAGCAAATGCTAAAGAGCTCTATAAATGCAAGTTATTGTTAGTATTATATCATCACTGGTCAAAATACTGTACCTCAATTCAGCCTCCCCATTCACAAGATATTATTTGGTGAAGATTTGTTTCTCAACTACTGTGGAAGTATACAGACTTTGGGATTTGTTTACAATTCTAAAATCAGCTCCACTTGAGCCAAACTATGAAATCCATTATCCAGCTTCTACTCTTTGACCAGCACCTTCAACGTGGTAATCTGAAGTTTGTTGGGATCTGAAAGTAGACTATGTTGTTTGTGATTGGGCAGCATAGTATGTAATTTTCTTAAAATTCTTTGAAACATAACACACACATCATACATACAGTACTACATATATATATCATACATACAAGTTGTTCAAAATGTTAATGTGCATAAGAACATCATGAAGACTCTGACTGCAATGTCATCAATGAGTTTTTCTCCACAGTCTGTTGATTTCTTAAATGGTTTAAGACTGTGTATTGGGGTAGGTGATATCTAGAGACTTTGAAAGCACAGAGATTAGATTTTATCTTCATTCCTACTATGCTCCTCTTCTTTAAAGGTAAAGGCAGAAATTCAAGAGTTTATCTCCATGTAAAATTTCTGAAAGCTCAAGATGCAGATTTCAATACAAAGAAGAAAGTAAATTTCAAAATAACTGATTTCGTATTTCTTTGCTGTAAGAATAAAAAAAAAACTTTGTTCAGCTTCAATAATCTTTATTTTAATTAGCTTATGGCATGACTCAACATTTTCTAAATGCTAAATGTACTTTTCTAATGATTCCAGGCTTATTAAATCATTTTAGTGTAGTCTTGAAATATGCCATGACCCCCTTGATCTCTGGAATGAGTCATAGACTCCAACCATAACTCATACTAGGAGATCTTAGGTTCTCAGATGGGAGAACTACCATGTTATTACAACTCATAATTGTTTCAGGATTCTAGGAGTAACCCTCTTCGGGGTGAGTAAATCCTCTACTATCTCTGACAATGAGTTTACTAGCAGATTCCCAGGCTTTCTCCAACTATGTAGAACAGCATCACCTTTCTTCCAATCAGTAGATGCTCAGCCAAGTCAAGATTTGTCAGCTAGGTGGCTCAGTAAATAGAGTATTGGGCCTGTAATCAGGAAGACCTTAGACACTTGCTAGGTGTGTGATGCTGGGCAAGTCACTTAAACTCTGTCTCAGTTTCCTCATCTGTAAAATGGGAATGAGAATAATAGCACCTACCTCCCAGGGTTGTTGCAAGCATATAATGAGATAAAAATTGTAAAGTGTTCAGCACGGTACTTGATACATAGTAAGAGCTATATAAATATTAACCTATCATTATACTGTCAATTCTTTACAAATGACTTTTATTTAACCCACTCAAATACAGTAGTCAGTTCCCTCATGAGGTAAAATTCAAGAAATCTACTTCTTTTTCAGTTTTGAATTCAATAGTATTCAATCTTCCTTTCATCTCCATGCAGTTATTTGGTAAACAATTCTGTCAGTTGAAAACTCTTAAAAAGCAGACATAAGCCAATGAACTGGTAGCCTATAATGTCCGGCAGTCATTATCACTTCAGTCATTTAAATAGGTTGTATCATCACACTGAACTGAGAGGTGGTTCTCTGGTCTACCTAATAACCTGTATCTCTCTTTAAATTTTATTTGAGACTGTTTCTTCTTCTGTTGATTTTATCCTTTTTATCTTACTTAAAAATCATTTTTCTAACCCTACAATTAACTAAACTATTCACATAGAAAGATGCAGTAGTTTCTAATATGAAATGGATCAAATATTCATATGGAAGCTAGATAACAATTTAATGTAAGTTATTCTAACTTAAAATTTAAGTAGTGGTTACTTATTTCCTTAAATGAAACTCAATTAGGAATAGAAAGAATTAGAAATTCTACCATAGATTCTAGATGATTTGCATCTTTTGGATTCAAAGAGAAATATTTCAACTGCCAACTCTATGTGGCTGTTGAGGAGCTACTGTTTCTCATACTTGTTTTCTAGTCTATTGTGTACTTGAGAAAAATCCTGGCATCCCAAAGATCTGAATCTTAGTTACACTTCTGCCATTAGCTGACTGTGTGATTTTGGTCAAATTTCTTCACTTTTATAACCTTCAACATCTTCATTTATAAAATTATGAACTAGCTCTGCAAAAAGTGTAAAGAAAGCATATACAAATATAATCTAGAACGTTATGACATGATTGAAAATTTCTTATATAAATTAGAAGCCAGACTGTCAAGGTCCAAACCCACAGAGACTTTGGATCACCCTCCCTGGAATACAGATCAGAGAATTATAGACACTTTAGCAAATACTTGGATTACAATGTTCACAGGCACTCAGGAGAGCACACATTGTTTGAAAGTTCTAGTGGCCTGGAGGTGAGAGGTAAGTTGAAAGGATTCAGGGAGGTAAGATCTCCACTCAGTAACAGAGACTGAGAGGAGAGAAATCACAGATATACAGAAGGAAACTATAGATATAGAAAAAGCTGACCCAGAAGTTGGGCAGTTGTCGATAGATGATGAGGAAAAAATACAGTTCAGCATGTCTTGTTTCCCATTTTCCCAAACCAAAATCAATCGACAAGCATTTATTAACCATATAAAATATGCCAGGCACTGGGTTAGGTCCCAGAGATACAGAAACAAAAAAGTAAGCACTTCTTGTTCTAAAGGAGATCATTTCAAAGAAATGGCTATGGCTATGAGCCCCATTGCAGCATTTTATATCTTTCTTTAAAAATTTATCTTCTTTCTTACTTGAAGGTGCTAATAAATTAAATGATCATTAACAACAATTTTCAGTCTCTCCATAAATTTATAGTTCTAGATTGATATGAGAGAAGAAAGTCCATGAGACATTTCCCCCAGTCTTCATCCAGAGTGTATCTCAAGATAGGCAGAATTCATGCAATTATGATAATTTCATATGTATATATATGTATACATATATGTGTATATATTCTAGGTTTAGAACATGTTAATTAAACAGCTTTTGAACCTGAAAAAGAAAATGTATAAGGTGATGAGACAGGAGCAGATAGAAGAGAGATGCTTACTGTGGTTGCCCCTAAGAACAATACCAAAAAGATACTGCTTTTGCCCCCACATGTCTATGAGTCCCTATAACATGGTCACAAATTCTTTATACTTTCATATATTTTGATTGTCAGCTTCAAGGAATGGGGGGAAGGAGTGGACAATAAGTTAAGATTGTAGTAGCAACAGTGGCAGTGGTTGTGGTGGTAGTAAATAAAGTACTAATAGTTATTGTTGCTATTGTTCAGTTGTGTCCAACTCTTCAAGACATCTTTTGGGATTATTTTGGCAAAGAGACTGAAGTGGTTTGCCATTTCATTCTCCAGCTCATTTTACAGATGAGGAAACTGAGGCAAACAAGGTTAAGTGACTTGCCCAGAGGCACACAGCTAGTAAATGTCTGAGGTCAGATTTGAACCCAAGTCTTTCTGACTCCAGACCCTGCATTCTATCCACTGGACCACCTGACTGCCAGTAGTAATAGTAGTAGCAATAGTATTAGTAGTAGTAGCAGTAGCAATAGCAGTAGTAGCAGTAATATTAGTAGTAGCAGCAGCAGCAACAGCAAGAGCACTAGTAGTACTTTAAAAGCGGTTTTACATTTTTGTTGTTCATCTTTCTTCCCTGAAGAGGACCAATGGCATCAGGAACCTGATGTTTTGACTTGCAAGGGAGTAGGATTTAAGTGAGGCAGAGTTATGTAAAGTCATCAGCCTCACTCTCCTCCAGAGTTTTATGACTCCAGCAGGAAGACATAGTTCAAGATGTCTAGAGATGGCCCTAGATGAAGTGGAAGTCCTTGATCTTTCCCAGGTCTTTCCCAGGTCTCAGTTTGCCTGAGGCAACACCCATTCAGTGATATAAGGCTAGGTAAGAAATGAGGCAAAATATGGCTTAGTTTGCCTACTCAAAAAAAAAAAAAAATTCTGTCTGAGAGAGGAGGACTCTCAGGATTTCTGGCCACAACAGAAACGATTGCTATTTACACTAATGCTGAACCATCAAAACCCAGACAATGATCAAGTGAGGCTTAGGCTGGGACCTCTTGTTTATTGGTCAATCAGTGAGGGCCAGAATGATTTGGGTCTAAGATATATCCCAAGTAGGGAGCAGCTAAGTGGTACGGTGGACAGAGCACCAGTGCAGGAGTCAGGAGGACCTGAGTTCAAATCTCCCCTCAGACACTTGACACTCACTAGCTGTGTGACCTTGGGCAAGGGCAAGTCACTTAACCCCAATTGCCTCATCCTGGGTCATCTCCAGTCATTCTGATGAATATCTGGTCACTGGATTCAAATGGCTCTGGAGGAGAAGTGAAGCTGGTGACCTGCACAGCCCTCCCTCACTCAAAACAAAGTCAAGTGCATGTCATGTCATTCTCTGATGGCATGGTCTTCTTTGATAATGAAGGACGAACATATACTTATCCCAAGTGGCTCCATTTGGATCCTATTGAGCTTTATCAAAGCCTGGTTTTCCAGAATTCTATTTCAAGAAGGGTACCCAATGCTCCAAATCATTTCCTAACATTTTCCAAATTGTTCAATAGTAGAGAGGCAAGTAGTAAAGCAGGAAGAACAATGGCCTAGGTGTGTAGAGATCTGTGCTGTTTTCAGAGATGTGACACTGCTTAGCTGTTATCTATGTAACTTTAGATAAATTACTTCTACTCTTTGAGACTCAGTTTCTTCACTTGGAAAACCAAAAGTTTGTATCATGTACCTCTAAAATTCTCAGATTTCTCTTTTAACAAATACAAGTCCAATTGTGATAAAATTGCCCTGCAGCACCACTTCCAGTGGTTGCCCACTTGATAGATGTTTCATTATCTTTATCTTGCCCCCTTCGCAGAGATCTGAGTTCATGCTTCTAAGAAAAGAGCAGCATGCTTCACTGAGAATAGGCTGAGATTCATTGGTCAGGTTAATGTTCACCTCCAGGTACTTATTGATTGCTGAAATGTCAAATCAAATTGAATTTTTGGACCTCCTGTAGATCATTCAGTGAAATGATAACCCTGTTTTTAAAAAAATCTCCTGAACTGTAACATAATTGAGAGGAGATTTCATTATTCCTTAATAAAATATTGGGAATGGAAGGAACTATATAGTATGCATTTGCTTGATTAAGGATGGAGTCTGAAAGACAAAGATAGACAGCTAAGCCTGCAACTCAGGTAATTAAAATTCAGAGATACATTTAGAGAGAAAATTAAAAACATGGACCAATCAAAATATAGTAGATTTTAATTTCTTAGGGACTTGCAAAAAACATCTTATATCAAATTTGGTGATTTATCTAACATTAAATAAAACCATTTTAAAGAAGGGTTTTAGATTTTGGGGACTCCAGACTTGAAATTCACGAAGTTTTGTGCCAATCTGAAGAGGATTTCAAGTCACTTTTAAAACACCACCAGGCAATGTTTCTATAGCTAGTAAAAGAAGTGTGTCATCAGGAGCTAGGACCCAGCTATTTCAAGCTGAGTATATACTGTGATCACAGTTTGAGTATAAAGGGGATGAACACTGAATGGATTCAGAGAAGGTGGTTAGTCACTTACTATGAGACTAGTCAATTAAGGAGACTGTATTAATGCATTGTCAATACAGTAAGTGTTAGTGCCTAGGTTTCTAGGATGTTATATATTATATGTTGTATATTCTGTATTGTAAGTTGTTTCAGTATGGATTCCTGTAGGGTTCAGGAATGTGAACCTGAGACTAAGGGATGCTTAAAATATCTCAAAAAACTGAGAATTAATCATGGCTGATTCCCATGAAGATATTTCAGCATTTAGATGACTGGAAATAAAGCTCTGAAAGAGCTAATCAGATAAATATGGTCATCATGGAGGCAGCTTGACATAGGGAGAAAACACTAGGCCCTGAGAAAGGAAGACCTGAATTTGAATTCCACTTATATTTTCACTGGCCATGTAATCCTTGGCACTGAACCTCTCACAGCCTTGGTTTTCTCATCTATAAAATGGTGACACTATCCAAACCATGCCTATTGACTGTGAAATAGCTTAACAAATTGTGGTTTACATATGTGAATATAATGAATTATATTCTAAAAGACGATGAATGTGATGATTTTTTAATATGTTGATTAGCTGGGTGGAATTTTTTCCCCTTTTAAAATTCTTTATAAGGAATCATTCCCTGGTAGAGAGGTAGAAGAGATGAAGTGAGAAATCTGGATGATATTAAAAATAAAATATAACAATAACAATCTATTTTAATAAATAATAGTATCTATCTCACAAGATTATTATAAGAATCACTTGAGGTAATATATGTAAAGTACTTTGCAAACCTTAAAGCACAGAGGATACTGGCCAAGATGGTAGAGCAGGAAGAAACAACCAAACCCAGCTGCAAGTGCCCTGTCTCCTAAATTACTCACACACACACACACACACACACACACACATAAACATACACACGCATGCACGCAAGCACGCATGCACACATGCACACGTGCACATACACTCCACAAAGACCTAGAGGGGAAAAAAAACTAGCCCAAGTCCTAATCAAGATCTCTAAGGGAATATGGCAGTGAATTATTTTCTTTTTCTAGTCCACATTTGTATAAGGAGAGAAGTCTATGGACACTAGGGCCAGGATTTATCAAGGAGGGCATTGGGCCAAGTCTTCCAGCATAGAAATTAGGCCTTGGAACGTGCAGTAGGAAAAGAAAAGATCTAAAATATAGAACAGAGGGGACTAGTGATATCCAGAGAGCAGAGATGAGCATGAACTGAAAGATCTATTGCTTGTACCTCAGAGTTAGATAGCAAATTCAGAGAAAATTGGGAAGAAGACTTGTATCTAGGGGTCCAGGCAACAGGAAAAGGAGTAATCCTGGCACTGAGGCTGTATCTGGGGCACAAGAACAGAAGCAGAAAGTGGCTATGTGGCTCTGACTCTTGAACAAGGTATCAGATCCAGCACCCCACTCAATCTGAAGTTTGCAACTGAATATGTAGGAAAGGGAGCTTAGACCAAGTCGGGGCTTGCAGGTCTGTCACTCATCCAGCTCACTGGAGATGGTTGGGTCTAGAAGTGTTCTCATGTTCCAATCAGGGGCAAGCCCATAGTTGTGTTTCCTATACTCTCCTTAGACCAGAAGGACCTCAATCAAGAATAGACCTAGATCAAAAAGATCTGAGTGTACTGGAAGCCTTTGAGTCTCTATCCTGAGCTGTCCCTGAAGTTCTTAAAGTACATAGAATTCAACTCTCAAAGAAAACAAAGCATTACCCAAAAGAATACAAAACAGGACCAAGGAATGCATACATGTTCCATACAGGAGGAGACAGAGTCTGGTCTTAACATAAAGTTCCAATCCAAAATGTAGGGCTTGAAGAATGAGTAAATAGAAAAAGACTTTTACTCTAAAGATCTATTTTGGTGATAGGGATATTCAAGAAAAACCCAGGAGTAAAGAATGACTTCAAAACATTTATAGGAGAAGCCCTCAAGAAAAACCCAGAGCAGAGTGCAAGCAGATCACATACATAACAGGAAATAAAGTCAAATCAGCACCTAGTCACCACTGTCCAAACCACAACCCAAGCAAACAGAAGGAAGTACCAATCCAGCACCTGAACAGAGCAGAACTCAGACAGCTCATTCTAAGAGACATGGCAAGAGCCACACCAAGAGAACAGGCCAGGGCAAGACATGGGAAAGAAAACACGTGGAGTCTTGAAGGAGACCTCCTATCGTGCCAATCAGCACCATTCTGTTAGTGCCTGCACAATCACAACAAGAGAGAGATGTTTGAGAGTTTTAGAAAAGGAAACCAAGAAGGAATTAAGGCCAACGCCTAATTCAAACCACCAGGGAGCAGCAAGTAGGTCAGTTAGGCTGGAATGTCTCAACTCCAAATCTGGGATGACACTTACCACTCTACCATGTTGTCTCCCAATCCAGCCTCTATGTGACTGACTTGAAATTCAAGATCTGCTGGTCATTCTTTTGAAAGCTTTTGCATTAGAAAAAAAATACTGCTCTCTAGATTCACAGACTCTCTTAAGGTTGCTTTTGAATGAATTCTTTCTTCTCTCCCTATTATTCCCAACAGAAGACAAAAACACCAAGGCAAAAAAGTCATAGATTAAAATTATAGAGGTAGATTTAGCTAATAATAGTAGCTAGCATTTACATAGCACTTAAAAGTTTGCAAAGCACTTTGGTCCTCACAATCCTGTGAAGGAGACGCTATTATTTACCTCATGTTACAGCTAATAAGTATGTGAAACAGAAATCAAACTTAGTTCTTTCTAAGCCCAAGTCCAGAGTTCTATCTTTTGTGCCACCTAGTTGCTGAGATTGAGGCTGGTGGGGGAGGGGCAAGAGGCCACATTTTTCTAACAATAAGGGCTATCTAAAAGTGGAACAGATTTTCTTAGGGAGTGTTGAGTTCCCTGTCGATAAATGTCTTTCGGTAGAGACTAGATGACTTCAGGAATATTGTTGATAGGAATATCTCTTCAAGGGAAAGAATGGAAGGGAAAAGGGAATAAGCATATAAAGTTTCTAGTATGAGTCAGTTACTGGTCACTGTGCTAAGAAATTTACAAATAATATCTTGTTTGGTCAGACTTGGAATGCACTGGATGATCTCTGAGGGCCCTTCTAGCCTGGGGATTCTGTCATTTAAATAAATGTTTAATAATTAAAATAATAATTTAAATATAACAATAAATAAAACAGTTATTAATGTAAATATTAATTAATATTAATGTGCGTTATATTACATTTTATATTAATTAATCAATATAATATTATGATAATTTAAATAAATGTCTAATCTCATACATACACCTTGGACCAATTCCTCTTGGATTCCCAGCCTCGTTGGAATGATAGACAAGCTAAGCAGGGTGAGCAGGAGATTATGTCAATGTCTATGCTATTTGCTGTTGCCCCATCCCATTAATTCCTAATGATTGATCTCTCATTGATTCCCTTGAACTCTAAGCTTTCCTTCAGCATGATTTATTAATGGGACAATTTCTTTAAGGTTTTCTGTCACCCTACCACATCTTCATCATCATGGATTGTTCTCTGTCAGGACCCTACACCAGACCTAGAAGACAGATCAACCACAGAGGACAAGGATTCTGACATGGAGATGGCAAGTCTCTCGTACACCCAATTCTCTACTCCCTCCCCAGACCACTCCACACACATATCCTGCTTTAAGATTTAACTCCATGGGGCAAAATAGGAAACAAAGTAATCTGGAAAACTTCAAATATTTCTAAAGGATGAATTTCTCCCTTCAGACACATATATGGAATATTTGTGAGTCAATGAGAAGGATGTCTCATGCTATCATCACTGACAGGACTTTGACATTACAGGGCCTTGATGGCTGAAAGTGTTTCACCATGTAGGTGATCCATCTGGATAGCTTTGAGCTGTCTATGGTAAAAGCAAAGGAACTGACTGTAAGGCGAAGCAAGGTAGAATCTATTGATGTTTTTGTTTTACTAAAAGTGCCTCTGAAGGATCTTTCCCATCTATTGTCAAGCCTGGGAAGATTTGTAGGAAGGTCCAAGCCTTTTGCTAATGAAGCACTAGTTCTCAAGGAATATGATGCCCTCTTACTCTAAAAAAGTGTATAAAGACTTTGAGGTGTGTTTTTATTTTAGGACTTACTGACTGGAAGTGTTTGTTTGGTCAAAGACTCTGGGAAACCACTAAGGAACCCCCATCCCAAGCTTTGAAAACCCAGATGTCAGTACTTCCCTCTCTGGTAACTATGGTCAGATACTTGGACCTATCTGTTGAATTGTGATGTATGTATTATGGTCAGGCACAGGAAGCCATGTCTATTGATCTTTGATTTCTTTGTAGTTTCTTTGAAGTTCAGGGTGCTGACTCCCCTGAACTAGGTGAATGATATATGTACTTGGTTAAAGAAATGATACATGCTTTTGATTGAAGTGATTGTTAATCCCTCAAAAGTTGCCTTTCCTTTTAGAAAAGCAGATCAAAGAACCTGTGATAGCAGGCCTCCCTGTGTATGTTGGGGTACTTACTGATACACTGATTAGAGAAGACTTTTAACTTTAGGCTGAGTCTTAGTTTCTTGAAACTCCCCAGGTTGTATCTATCTGGGATTTCATCACTGCCTAACTGCAACCTTGCTTAGATTGGAAGGCTCATGGTATAGTGGGAAAATCATTGATTTTGGAATCAGAGGACCTGGGTTTGAATGTCTTAATATCTGAGTGAACTTGGACAAGACAATGAACCTTTCTGCTTTCTCCCTGAAATTTTCTTGTCTATAAAGTAGGAAGAAGCAGTGGGAGAAGAGTTGGACCAGATGGCCTTAAAAAAAGTTAATTCCAGCTCATGAGCTATGATACTGAACTTTGCCTGATCTTGAATGGGGTAATACCTATTGAACCATTTTTCTCTATGCTACTGAGAACTGTTTAACAACAGTAATAGTATCTGGTTTTCATATAATATGTTACATCTATTTTCATAATTGAGCCTCAAAACAATCCTGTGAGGGATGTTTATGAGAGTATTATTATCCCCATCTTACTGATGTGCTTGGCAAATCATGTTGGATTTCGAGTGTAAGTGCCGGGTTTCAGATTCTATCTTTCTCTGCCACTTACTACTTCCATGACCTTGAGAAGTCATTTAAATGTCTCTGTTTCTCAGATCCACTTGGACTAGATGGTCTCTAAAATCCTTTCTAGTTATCACTCTATGGGCCTATGGGTTTCTATATCTCAGATAACACAAATGGGATAACACTTATCTGCCTGACACTAATAGAATTAATACCAATCATAGGAATAGTGTCTGACATTTCATATCCATTTTCATATTTGAGCCTCAAAAACATACTGTGAAGTTGATAATGCAAATATTAGTTCACCCTCCTATCTCACAAATTAGGAAAATGAAATTTTGTTGTTCAGTCATTTTTCAGTTATGTCTGACTCTATGTGATCCCATTTGGGGTTTTCTTGGCAAAGATACTGGAGTGGTCTGTCATTTCTTTCTCCAGATCATTTTACAAAAGAGGAAACTAAGGTGGACAGGATTCAGTGACTTGCCCAGGGTCACAAGCTAGTACGTGTCTTAGGAAGATGAATCTCCTTACTCTAGTCCCAGTGCTGTATCCACTGAACCACCTAGCTGCCTCCAAGTGAAATTTAAAGTTCTTAAATGACTTATTAGGGAAGAGCTGGTATTCCAACTCATATCACTTGACTTAAAATCATTTGACTTTCTCTGCTGTATCACAGCTGCCACCATTCCCCCAGGCTTTTTTTATTATAGACATCCATATGGACCTATATTCAAGATATTGTGAAATCTCTTTTCTGAATGTATCCTATTTCTATACCACTGGAATATTGTAAATGTACTCACCCTTGTTCCTCTAAGGTGTCTACACTTTCTGAAATTAACCAAAGATAATACATTGATGTACTATGAATCTAGAAATATTCACTATTAATAGGGAGATAGTTTAATGACTCTCGGTCTGCTCTGATTTTTTTTTATATTGTATGCTTTCCAAATTGGTTGCTTGTATGTTCCAATACTAGTCTTTGGCACATGTCTGTCTCTCTGTGGCCCAGACTGTGATCACTAGCCACTCATGTTTTGGCACTAAAAACCTAAAAAATATCTCCTGGAAACTTCTTGAGGTTTCTCCTATAACTCATGACTCATAATTTGGAGATTTCATTCATTTATTCAATAACTTAATAATAATGCATTGATTGCCTATAATGAAAGAAAATCACAGATTTAGGATTGCTTCTCTGTTAGGCATTCCTTCTATATCCTTTAAGGACTTTTAAAACTCTGACATCAAATCTCAGCCTTTGTCTTGTCAGGTTTTTAAGTCATCAAACAGAAGCCTGATACATTAAATTGTCATTTTCTGGAATCTTGCTGAAAGTAGAGGCATTGAAATCTTGGCTGAGAATGTAAACATAAGACAAAATCTGATGCACACCCAATAACACCATGTTGGAGAAATTACAACCACCATTGATAACCTAAAGGATTATGCTGCTTTGGTAAGATCTGTTTAGGAAGTATTTTCTTATCTTGAATTTGTCATCAATTCCTTTATTCATAGAGAAGAAATACCTAGACTTATCTTAAACTGTAGATTTTGTTTTGTTTTGTTTTGTTTTCAATATGGAGGTAATCATAAAATTTCTCTATTAGCCATCCTGGGCAGTTACAGTTATAATTGACAGATAATGTCTGGATGTTTGAAGTGTCAGCAGGGAGGGGTTACAAGGTGAAAATAATATCTCACTGCAACTCAGATCCATCCAGAAAAAAAAATCATGTTAAGAAAACTGAGTTTAGAAAGGTTAAGTAATGCGTCCAAGGTTACATAGATAAATACCCTATCTTCTCTCTTTATTTGTGGAAAGTCATGTAGGCAATAAATATCTTCTGGGAGAAGTGAACTGGTACTCTATGATCTTTCTCAGGTCCTGGCTGACATTTCAGAATCTTCTGCCTAAGTCTTAAGCTTATTTTTCCCAAATATATTACCTTGCCCTGCACACTTTCAAACTCAGCTGTCCTTTCTTTGTTCACTTACATAGATCTGTGAGACCTTTCTCTAGTTTGCTCATGTTAGTTTAGCATTTTGCTACCCATGATATATTCCAGGAACTTGAGACTCTCCACGTCATTTATAAAAATGTCAGGTAAAACTAGTCTATGATTGAGTAGAGCCCCTATTGACACATCTCCATAGACCTAGCTCTTTAAAAGGCGCTAATATCTCATGGTGATATAATACAACCATAAAACATGGGAAACTGCAATATCAAAAGAATTAAAGTTGCAAATAATCCAAAAGACAATATAATATCAGTAGACTATTGATTTTCTGTCACACTAAATACTCTACCTTTAACCTATTATCTCATGAGCCCAGTGTGCAGTGAGGATGCAAGAATAGGATACACACAAGCTCATTTAGGATGGTGCCCTTTCTACCATTGATAGGAGTACTGCTAATTTACATAGAAATGTCATAAACACACAAGTTTCTGAGCAGTACAGCCAGCAAAGACCTTAGAGTCCAAAGTATACATGTATACACATACATTCATGTATGTATGCATGTGCATATATATGTGTATATATGTGCATAGTGTGTATGTATACATATGTAGAGACCTTGAGGTCTAACATATGTTTCATATATGATCTATTATATGTATATGTATATACATATGTGTAGTATATATACCTACTTAGAGACCTTCTAGTCTAATATATATGTTTCATATATGATCTAATATGTTATATGTATATTGAGATTATATATACACACATATACATCATGTGTGATTTGTAATATAGTAAGTTACCTTATATATAATTTTGTATAATATATTATATTAAATATAATATACATATATATTGTATTGCTGAACTAGATGGCATAACATATACATATAGATATATGCTAGTCAGGATTGCCTATAAGTATGTAAACATACAGAAACTGAGACTCAGAGAGATTATGATTTCCTGAAGTTCAGACAAGTAGTAAAAGAATTGAAAGTAAGTCCTCAGATTGCAAAGTCAATCCCTCTTTAAAATTGCCATTTGTATGCTTAAAAAATAATTAAAATAACCCACTAAGGGAAGCAGAAACAAAGATAAGTAACACCTACACTCAGTTCTGCTAATAACATGGCATATAATTTCTAAAAAATAATGAAGTTATGCAAAGTAGAGCAATCAGATCCACAGTTTATGGGAGAAATGGGGTTGTGGGTACAATATTTAAAAACTTAATTCATGCCATTAAAACAAAAGATTGGAACCTAATGAAAGGATAGCACAATTTAGCCTGATAAATGGTTTAGAAACTATGGAGGGGGACAGAGCCAAGATGGCAGAGTACAAGGATGAACTTGTAGAAATTCTCCCCCTATAGTCCATAAAATACCTGTAAAAAATGACTCTAAAGAAATTCTAGAGGAGCAGAAGCCACAAAACAAGAGAGTGAAAGAGATTTCCAGCCCAAGACAGCCTGGAAGACCAACATAAAAAGGCTATCACACTGGGCTCACAGCAGAGCACAGCCCAGCCTCAGTTTTATTGTCCTCAGGGTACCAAAATATAGGTAACAGCTGGGGTTTAGAGATTTCTCAACCCACAAATACAAAAGACAGCTTCAAAGGTCAGTGAGAAAGCTCTTTCACCTGGGTGAGAAGGGTATGTGGTCTGGCCACAGCCCTGGCCCAAGGGGGGCAGCAGCATCCACTTTTAGAGACTTGCACCTAAAGACCTTGGGGGAATTGTGCAGCTGATCAAGGTCTCAGTTCTGAGTGGCAGTCCTGGGATGAGGAGGAGCGGTGGCTTGGTGGATCTGGTGGTGGCTTTGGAGAGGGAATCCTGCTCTCAGATCCTGGGCAGAAAAGCATGTGGTTGATCCCAGATCAGAGCCCAGGCAAGAAGAGGAGAAAATTCCTCTCCCTTGATTGTGCCACCTTGAAGAAACTGAGAACTCACAGGTCCCTAGAGTATATGCTCCTATTGACAAAGGATTCAAAAGTCAAGTCACTGGCTAGGAAAATGCCCAGAAAAGAGAGAAAAAATAAGACTGTAAAAGGCTACTTCCTGAAGAAAAAGTATTTTCTTCCATCCTTTCAAGTAAGGAAGAACAAAGCATACCATCAGAGGAAGACATCAAAGTCAAGACTTCTGCATCCAAAACATCCAAAAAAAATATGCAATGGTCTCAGGTCATGGAAGGTCTCAAGAAGGATATTGAAAATCAAGTAAGAGAGGTAGAGGAAAAATTGGGAAGAGAAATGAAAGCAGTGCAAGAAAATCGTAAAAAGTGAGTCAACAGCTTGCTAAAAGAGACCCAAAAAAATGCTGAAATACCTTTAAAAATAGACTAACTCAAATGGCAAAAGAGGTCCAAAAAGTAAATGAGGAGAAGAATGCCTTAAAGAGCAGGATAGGCCAAATGGAAAAGGAGATTCGAAAGCTCACTGAAGAAAATAGTTCTTTCAAAATTAGAATGGAGTAGATGGAAGCTAATGACTTTATGAAAAACCAAGAAATTATAAAACGAAACCAAAAGAACGAAAAAAATAGAAGACAATGTGAAATATCTCATTAGAAAAACAACTGACCTAGAAAATAGATTCAGGACAGACAATTTAAAAATTATTTGTCTACCTGAAAACCATGATCAAAGAAGAGCCTAGACATCATCTCCCAAGAAATTATCAAGGAAAACTGCCTTAATATTCTAGAAACAGAGGGTAAAATAGAAATGGAAAGAATTCCCCAATCACCTCCTGAAAAGAGATCCCAAAAAGAAAATTCCTAGGAATATTGTAGCCAAATTCCAGAGTTCCCAGGTCAAGGAAAAAATATTACAAGCAGCTAGAAAGAAACAATTCAATCATTGTGGAAATACAATCAGGATAACACAGGATTTAGTATTCTCTACATGAAGGAACTGAAGGACTTGGAATATGATATTCCAGAGGACAAAGGAGATATGATTAAAACTAAGAATCACCAACCCAGCAAAATTGAGTATCATACTTCAGGGCCAAAAAAGACATTTCAATGAAATATAGGACTTCCAAGAACTTTTGTTGAAAAGACCAGAGAAGATTACAAAATTTTTCTTTCAAATACAAGAATCAAGAGAAACATGAAAAGATAAATAGGAAAGAGAAGACTTAAGGAACTTATTAAAGTTGAATTGCTTACATTCCTACATGGAATGATGTTATCTGTAAAGCATGAGACTTTTTTTCATTATTAGGGTAGTCAGAGAGAATACATACATACATACATACATATATATAGGTGTGTACTGTAGGTATGTATGTGTATATTATATGTATGTAGGTGTGTATATGTACATGAGTGTATGTATGTGTATATATGTATATGTGTGTTTGAGTGTATATATGTGTGTGTGCATATGTGTGTGTATGTCTATATATTACACACATACACACACACAAAGGGCACAGGGTGAGCTGAATATGAAGGGAAAATACCTAAAAAAATAAAATTTATTGTTGAATGGAATGACTAGGAGTAAGAGAAATGGAGAGGTAAAATGTAGCAAATCATCTCACACAAAGGAGGGAAGAAAGAATTTTTACAATGGAGAGGAAGAGGGGGGAGATGAAAGGAAATAAGTGAGCCTTACTCTCATGGAATTTGACTTAACGAGGAAATAACACACACTCAATTTGTTATGGAAATCTATTTTACTCTGCAGAAAGGCAAGGGGGAAGGGGATAAGAGAGGGAAGATAATACAAGGGACAGAAAATAGGGGAAAGGAATAATCAGAAGCAAACAATATTGTGGGAGGATAGGTCAAGGGAGAGAATGGAATAAATGAAGGACAGGATAGGACAGAGGGAAATGTGGTTAGTCTTTTACAACGTAACTATTATGGAAGTGCTTTGCATTGTTACACACGTATAACCTATGTTGAATTGCTTGTTTTCTCAATGAGGTTGGGTAGGGAGGGAGGGAGAGAATATGGAACTCAAAGCTTTAAGCATGAATGTTAAAAATTGTTTTAGCATGTAACTGGAAATTAAGTTATACAGGTGATGGAGTATAGAAATCTATTTTGCCCTATAGGAAAATAGGGGGGAAGGAGGATGGAAGAAGGGTGGGTAACAGAAGGGAGGACAGGAGGAAGGGGTGATTGGGGAGAAAATTTTGAATTCAAATTCTTGTGGAAGTGAATGTTAAGAACTGAAAAATAAATTATATATTTTTTTAAAAAGAAATACATAACTAGACCATAAATAGTGGCAGCAACCATAACCTTGAACTACAGCTCAGCCTGAGTTCAGGTTCCCACCCATCGAGGAGGAGATGAGGCATGGGTTCAGATCAACTCTACTCTAACCGTAGCTCCTATTGTACCAGAATACAATAAATATGGCACTCCAATAAATATGGTACTTTACCTTGAAAAAGACCTAAATTTTACTTGTGGGAGTAGGTGTTATAAGGGTTGTAGCTAGCTTTGAGTTTTTATGAAGTGACACTGGTGAAGTTTTAGCAAGTTCTTGATGTTTCTTGAGAATGAAATTGAATATAAGGAAACTGATTCCTTCTGTGCTTAAATTGTTGCCTAATATATGAATCAAAATATGTTCCATTTGTTGTATTTTCAAAACAAGCATTATAGCAAAACAGAATGTACACCAAAATATTCATAGTAATGCTTATTTTAGTAGAAAAGAACTACAAATAAAGTAGATGTGTAAACAAATTATGGTTTAAGAATCTAATGGCATGTGGCAGTATTCTAAAAATAATGACTATGATGAATATAAAAATACATAGGAAAACTGATGTGAAGTAATCCAAAATGCAGTAAGAAAACTTGAGCAAACTATACACACAATAACTACAATAATTTGAAAAAGAAAGAACAAAAGAAAACTAGGTGCCCTGCAATAACTTAGTATTTGTATGACGTTGTGTAAATCACTTTACCTCTGTAGGCCTCAGTTTTTCCGTGAAATATACAATAATCTGTGAGATCATTTTTTTTTAGTTTTATATTTGTGGTATTATGATCCTAATTATAATAACAATGTGAAGAAGAGATGAGGAAATATACCTTCCTCTCCTCTTTTAGGAGGGAATGGACTATGGGGGTGGAAAATTGCCTATGCTCCCATATGTACTGATGATTCCTTTTTTTGAATTTCTTTTTCTGCCTTTCGATTTTATTCCTTGTTATGATTGATGGTTCACCAGTTAGCAGAGATGAAAATATTTATTCATAAATAAAATTAAGATTAAAATCCAAAAAGTCAAAACTTAAAACTATGATTTGTATACCAGAAGCTGCAAAGAAAACATCATCAAAGACATGCGTGACTAGAAATAGAAGTGATCTGTCATGTACAGAAAGTGAGAGAGTAGATGACCTATAAGAGTAGTACGTGTCTACTTTTGAGATTCTAAAAGCATAGGAAGGCTTCCAGTGCAATGAAGAGAACAGCTACTTACTATTTACTAAGAAAAAAATATTGACTTGGACAAACTGTATGGAGAGGCTGCAATTTAAGAAACTGGTGGAATTTGTGGGACCAACAATGTAAAAATATCATTAAAATATGCCCCAAATTGTCATAGTTTTCCTCTTTGGCTTAGAGACTAACTCTCCTGTTCTATTCTCAGGATAATACTTCAAGGATGTGTGGCTTTGTCAATGTAGGTACTCCTGCCACTGACAGATGCAGATTGCAGCCCAGACTCACCTTGGTAGAGAGGCTTTGTGGTTTCCTGTGACTGAGGGAAAAAAATCTTCATCTAGTGGCCAATCTTCAGTGTCTGAGCCTTTCCGATATTAGGTAACATAATTCTAGGATGAGGCAAATGGAAACTAAAAACAACAAACTTGTAGACTTTGGAGAAACAAGGTCACTCTTTGGCATATGATATTTCTTAAGAGCTTCTAAATGAGAGGCAGGCACTTAGAGAGACAACTTGAGAGGGAAGAAAGAAGGAAGGATGTGAGAGAGACACAAGGAAACAGAGACAGAAACAGAAATGCAGAGACAAAGATAAAGATGCATTTTGTGCTCATCAGAAAAAGAAAGCCTTACTCAAAAAATTCTGAGATTTATAAAAATTGGGGGTTTTGGGGGAAAAGAAAAGAAAAAAAGGACACCTCTATGAAATTATGAACCATTGTGGGAACCTCCACTTCATCTAATTCATCTAAGGGAAAATCCTGAAAGCATGTAGGGATTCTAAACTATTATCATTGTTATTGTCATTATTAATCTCCTCCTTTTTCTTTTCTTTTCTTCTACTTCTTCTTCTTCTTCTTCTTCTTCTTCTTCTTCTCCTCCTCCTCCTCCTCCTCCTCCTCCTCCTCCTCCTCCTCTTCCTCTTCCTTCTGTTCTTCCTCCTTTTCTTTCTCCTCCTTCTACAACAACTCTACTACCACTACTACTGCTACTACTACTACTACTACTACTACTACTACTACTACTACTACTACTACTACTACTTCTACTACTACAAATATTACTATTAAAAGAATGAGAAGGAAGATGCATGTAATTATAACCAAAAAGTAACACAGAAAATTAAGGAAAATGACAAATCAATGGCAGAGAAAGAGAAATATACATTTAAAGCTGTTAAGGAACCTTAGAGGCATTGAGTTCCATCTTCTCATGTAACAGATGAGGAAATTGAGGCATAGAGATGTAAAGTGGTTTGCCTGTGTTCACACAGACAAACATCAGAGGCAGGATCTGAACTCAGATCTTGCTCTTAGTCCAGCATGTACACTATATTGTCTGTCAGAATAATGAATCAGTGATCGAAGTAGAAGATAATTATCATAATAAATCAAAGTCCGGAAAGCAGCCTGTTTTTAATATTAGGCAGGTCCACATATCATAGTACATACACTATTTTCAGAAAATAATGGCTTAGTGAGCCTCCAACTTTTGTATTCATTCTTGAAATCTTCATTTTGCAAAGTTCTAACAAAATAGGGAATGTGGAATTTGTTTTCCAAGACTTCCTTCACTGACCTGAGAAATCCAATCAAATAAACATAATTCCATCTCCCCACCTTTCTTCGCCAACATAGTACATAGCACCAGAGTATGTGTTGAGGAAAAATACTGAATCATCCAATTTGAGTTATTTCTGACCCAAATGGAGCACATCCATGATTAGCCAAGAAGAGACATCCAGAAAATAATAGTATGCAGTCACCTTTATGTCATGTCTTATTGTGTAAAAATAATCCTGGATGGTGGTTCTGGGAAAGAAGGACATGTGAGTTTGCAGCAGTCATGCACATTTTAGATATCTGGACCAGACCTGTGAGTCCATTGTTACAGAGAGCCCCCAGGAAACAAATGTTTCTCTCCCAGTGAAGACAGACAGTTGCTTTACAACTTAGAAAGAGAAGTCTAAGAATTGTCTCAGACACTGCGGGGTTGGAGGGCTTGACTCACATTCACATAACCAGAATGTTTCAGAGGTCAGATTTGAACCAAGATCTTCCTGACTCTAAGGCCTGGTCTCTTGCCTCAAGTACCTAATAGAAACTTAATGAGTGTTTGTTAAACTGACCCGTTCCTCAAGTCTTCTCCAGATCTATTTAAGGGCAACTTGGTGGCTCATTGAATAGATTGGAGTCACAAGACCTGAATCTGAATTCAACTTTGGATATTTACTAGCTGTGTGACCCCAGGTAAGTCAATTTGTCTGTGTCTATCTCAGGTTCCTCAACTGAAAAAGGGAATAATAATAGCCCTTACCATCATGGTTGTTTTGAGGATCAAATGAGGTAAGATTTGTAAAGCGCTTTGCAAATCTTAAAGCTCTATATAAATCCTAGTTATCATAATCATTATTTTTAGGCTTACTGTTGCAGTTGCTCATTAGAAATAAGCCTGGGTGGGGTAAAGGAAGGAGCAAGGACTTCATGATAGTGATTGCATCAATGGAGAGATAAAGAATAAGATCATGAGTGAGAACAGATTTTCCATAAGAGAAATTCAACACTGCAGTCGAAGACTTCATAAGACCTGAGGAGTACAAGAGTGAATTGGTATAAAGTTTAGAAAGGTCAGCAAAGAGAAATTGAGCAAAGCAGAAGATTGTTAAGGGAGAGAGAGAGAAAGCTATAGGTCATTTGGTCCCCAGAATCATGAAGCAATCTATATGTTTATACTTTTGTGTGTGTTTATATTTATATGTATATACATATATATGCATATTTCTTCATTGCTTTGTATACTGATACACACACACACCAGTGTACCAGGGCATGCATATACATATATACATGCACATACGTGTAACATGCATATATATGTACATGTATATACCTATACACATGCATATAAATACATATACCATACACAAAGCAAAAAAAACAATATACATGTGTATATGTATATATACATAGTACATATACATATGTATATATACATATGCATATGTATATATACATATATATACACACGTGTGTACATGTGTGTGCTTTGAAATTATTTCTTGAAAAGCATCTCCCCTCCATGGCAGTGTTTTTCTTATAAGAAGTTGTGCCTACATAGTGTTCAACCAAATGAAGGGGAGACAGAATTTGGTTTGTAATTAGAACCTGTTGGGTAACCAAACCTGACCATTAGCCAGGCTCTGTGTAGCTAGACCACAAGGCTTCTGCCTGAGGTAGGAGCCCCTGATGGTTTTAATTCAACATGCAAATCATGATGTAATGTAGAAGGAGTCATCCCTAACTCTAGGAAGACTTGAATTCAAATTCTACTTTTGACACACAGTAACAGGGACCATGATTAAGTCAAGGAACATCTCAGGTGTCTCAGGCAACTTTCTGACTATAAACTACATGTAGTCATGATGTTGGCCTACATCAGTAGAGTTTTCACACCAAGAGGTCCAAGTACTAACAAAAACATAGATCCTTTCTCTCTATGTGTGTTCAGAATATAATCATATATATATGTATATATATATTATATACTACATGTAGTATATAATATAAAATATAATCACAGATTTAGAGTTATTGCTGTACACATGAGAAAACACAGGCTCAGAAATTTTAACTGACTTACTTAAGTTCACAACAGAGAAGGAATCTGAACCCAGGAAGTCCTCTCGGTATTCTTTTTCCACTGTACCATATCACTTCTTTGGATAGTTACCTAAATGAGAGAGAGAGGAAGGACCAAAAGAAAAGGAAGGAAGGAAGGAAGGAAGGAAGGAAGGAAGGAAGGAAGGAAGGAAGGAAGGAAGGAAAAAAGGAAAGAAGGATGCTCATGGGAGTAACTTAATCTCACTGAGCCTCACTTTCCTCACCTATAGAATAAAATAATTGGATTGTGTGCGTTTGTCCCTCATTACTGAAGAAGATCATGCCATCAGAGAAATAATGACATGACTTGTACTTGACTTTGTTTTGAGTGAGAGAGGGCTATGCGGTTCACCAGTCTCACTGCTCCTCCAGAGCCATCTGAATCCAGTGACCAGATATTCATCAGAATGACTGGAGATGACTCAGGATGAGGCAATTGGGGTTAAGTGCCTTGCCCAAGGTCACAAAGCTAGTGAGTGTCAAGTGTCTGAGGGGAGATTTGAACTCAGGTCCTCCTGACTCCTGCACTGGTACTCTATCCACTGCACCACCTAGCTGCCTCAAAATAATGGAACTAGGTGAGATTTAAAGCCCTTTCCAGTTGTAAATCAACAATCACCTATTATCAACTGATACAAATGGCCATACATACACAAACACACACGCAAATATATCATAGAGACTAAAACCAAATAACAGTCCTCTGAAAGAAAAGCTAAATTGGTGTTGAGGCTTCTCAAACACATTTAGGAGTTTTCTTCCTCAGTTACTAAACACTTCATACCTACCTCCTCACTGCACCTCTAAGAATTCACAAAGAACTATTTTTTAAAACTATTTTTAAAAGTATAATCTTTTAAATTATCATCATCCCCTGCTGGTTGATTAAAATAATTCTTTAAATGTTCTTCCCCTCTAGTGCACGTTTAGACTGGAGTCCAGATTCCAATCAACGGGACCATGCCATGTGCTCAGGGTTATTAGCTGCAAATCTCCACTTGTCCCAGCCGGTATCCTGGGTATGTAACGCGTCATTCCTCCTCCAGGAGGCTAATCAGTAACCTCTCTTTGGACCATCTGCTGCTCACTGAATATTCAAGAGACAGCTGGCTCCCAGGATGGATTCCTGTAACACTGAATGACCCAGAGTACATTTTTCTTTCTTCGTGTTACAGTATTTACCACTAAGAAAGTGTGCTTTAAAAAACAATAGGGAAAAGAAGAAAGAAATGATCGCTAGCAATCTTGGGGTGTCGTACTCTATAAGGGCAGTCCCAACAGCTTTAGTCGACAGAGCTGAATATTGTTTTTGCTAAGATTGTGCCTTCCTGAGGGCTATAGCTATTTCCATTCAAGCAGGAAGGTAAAGTACGTCTAAATTAAGGCTGTTTCGTTTGTTCTCTTTTTTCAGTAAATAAATAATATTGAGAAGCATGTCTTCTTAGCTGGACACTAATTTAATACTCTTTCAACCCAAGCTCTAACCCCTGCAATAAACAAGGGATGTGCAGACAGGATTTACGATATACTGAGCCCAAATCAATTTATTATTTTTTTTTAGCAAGGCTTACGTTCAGATTCATGGTTCACTAGGTACGTCAGTTGTGTCTTTTCTTTTCCCTCTCCTCCCCGGTTGTTAGGGAACAAGCATCCTTTCAATGACGCACTAGAGTGAGCAGGAAGTGCCTGCTCCACATATGGGGTGACTCATTTCCATTTGCTATCTAGTGCAGTCACAGTTTGTTCATTAGCATCAGTCCTGGTGGCTAATAGATGCTCAGTAGGAAGTAATTTCTCTTTGTAAATGTTTGATGGAAAAATGGAAGCAACAAAAAAAAAAAAGGCAAGGACTTTGTGTGTGACAAAAGGATTTAAAGACTGGTAAAAAAAAAAATGTACATCTGTCTAGTTGGTAACTGGAGCAGTGGGGGTGGGGAGAGGAGATAAATGATATTCAGTGATTTAAAAATTAAAAAAGTGATTTCCTTCACAATATTATTTTAGGAACAGAAATAGAGGCTTATAATGGGTAGTGCCAAGTCAAAGAAATTATGCTTAGCTAGTCTCCCAAAGTTGATTTGCTTTAAAAAAAAAAAAAGTTTAATTGGGAAAATTTTCAGAAAAGTGTGTCATGGCTTTTGTTCAGCTGGCATTGATTTATTACAAAAGGTATATCACTATTATGTAGAATTATATATGACTGGCTTCCCCATTCTAAGTTGCAGCCCATTTACATTAACATTTTCAATGATCTACAAAAGTATGAGTCTATTTGAGTCAAATCCTGCAATTGCTTAGATATTTATTTATTTTCAAGACTTTTTGCTGTAATTTCCAGGGAGGCTGTGTAGTGTAATGGAAATTCGGAGTCTATAAAACTCGGTTCAAGTCCTGGCTCTCATATTTTATCATCGTATGACTTTAGTCCAGAACCTAAATCAGCTTAATTTTTCCCATCAATAAAATAAAGCTGAAGTTCATAATTATTTTTTGCATCATGGATCCTTTTTTTCATTCTAATGAAGTTTATTGAGTTCTCAGAATAACATTTCAAAAAAAGTAAAACAAAAGACAAATACAAATTAGATCAATTACACTGAGATAATTATTGAAATATATATTTTAAGCCAAGTTCATGGAATCCAAGTTTTACAAACTCCTGTATTAAGGAAAATAAAGATGGAGAAAGGCATTAGATCAGAAAAAAATGATTCACAAAGAAAGACCATGCTAGAAGAAAATAACCTTTAAGGACATTGAGAGATTAGTTTTTTAAGACAGCTGAAATTGGGGGAGGGGAACAATATTAAAAATCATGGCAATATTACTACTAAAAAAGTCAATAACTAAGGATCCATTTGCCTATTTTCTCACCTACAAAATCTTTATCAGAATAATATTCCCATATGTAGACAACATGAGTGATAAAAATATGAAAAGTAAATAGGCAAAGTTTGAAATTAATGTTCTACAATAGATCACATCTTCACAATCACCCAAGTAACTAAAAGGTGGAGAAAATACGCAATTTCACCATGCTTATAATTTGTTGACTATTTATAAAAGAAAAGATTTGATTAGATTCAGAAAATGTAGCATTCAAGGCTCAACTTCAACCGGGTGTCTGCCTTATAGGTATAAAGACAGTAGAAGATTCCTTGATAAATGTGTAACGTGGTTGACTCTGACACTGCTTTCTCAGGCAAGATCTGCTACATGGTCCCTCAGGTTTCCAGGGTATCCTGAGATTTTTGGATTGTCTCTTTTCTTTGCCATCAGCTTGAGTATCCACATGGTGGTTCCTACCATTTTAAAGGACCAATGACTAGCACTCCAGTTCCACTTAGCCATTTAAGGCTAAGCAGTTTTCACGAAAGGGCATATACTTCATAGATAGAGTAAGAACAAATGTACAAACATTTCCTCCAGTACTTCAGGAACATGATTCACCCCATGTAACTTTGACCTCTAGGAATAGTATGGTTAGGCTTCAAACACAGTTTAATTCCTATGAAACATTTGTCCTACCACATTTACATCCAAAACTGGCATTGTTGGTCTGGAGTCCTGGGTCCTTTCTTCTCAAGGTATTAAAGCTGGGTTGGTTGCATCACCCAACATGCATTCTTGGACTCCAGGGTCCCAATTGAAGAGTCCATTCTCTGTCTCTAAAATGGAAAAGAATAGACAAAAATGCCAGAGATGTGTGTCTATTTCTCAGACCCCCTTATGGCCTCCACAGTGGAGAGTCCCTTAGGCTTTTCCCTAAGAAAATAGTTCTCTCAGAGAAACCATTAATGAAGGAATCACTTCATTCTCTCAGATTTTAATGCAGCAAAAGCTATATAGAGTGCTGACTCAGGACCTGTTGAAAATAGTGATAGTCACATGGTAGCCCAAATGAACCGAGGTAAAGAATGTCCACAGTTTTCAACCCTCACAGTTCTTCCAATGCGGAATTTCAAAGAACAGGAATAAGAAGTATCATCAAGGAACTGTTATCACAGGAAGAGAAGACATTCTGGTAATTTGGCAAGAGGGAGAGTGCTCCACTGGTCCCCTAGTGATGTCATAAGAAGGTAGGAAAGGTCTTCTGAAGGTTGTGTAAACCCCCTGTGGCAGACTTATGACAGGACATGAATGAATAACATATTTCAGAAAGGCATGTCTGGACTGCAATCTATATCATGACTGCCGGAAACTCCCAAGTTGATGAGATAACAAATCCAGTAGACTTTTTGCAGCCATTGCTCAGAAAAAAATGTGGGAGGTTCTTTTTTGCCACAATCCTTAGGACCAGTTGGCAAATTTATAAAAATCCATCTTGTATTTATTTATTTTTACATTTTTATTATCATCACCATCATTAAAATTATATTCCCCAATTTGATTAGCTACTTTTTTTTGCAAAACTTGACTCTGAGTGACTTTTGATGGTTTTCTTAATAGGAGGACAAAAGATCAGCCAATATTGAAACTGTTCAGAAAAATGTACCCCAGGCTTTAATTCCCAGAGAGAAGAGCTATGATCAACCCTTCTGGGCAGTAACTGTATCCTTGGAATTAGTGGTTATTTTCTCAATGCTACTTTGAAGGGGACCACTTATTCAGATGTTCAAGGTCTATTACATTTATTTAAAAGAAAACACTCATATTACTAGGCAGAGACACTTCATATTTTTGTTTTTTAAATATTTTTTTAAATTGTAAACTTAATATAATGAAAAAAACAAATATTTCAATGGGAAAATTTTCTAAAAGAAGTCATGCATAATCCAAAGTCAATTCATGTATGTGTGTGTGTGTGAGTATTTAATTTTACTAAACTGAAATCATTATTCTCCAAGGCCTCATCAATTCATGGAGATCATGCTGGTTGCTCAAGGTTATGTCAGTGGACAGAAGGTTCTGGTAGGTCCTACTAAGATGGCTTTGATTGTATCCTTGTGGAGTGGCTAAGGACCTAAATCAATTTTTCATATAGGTGTTGTGATAGTGTCACTAGAGTGAATACTCACATCAATGAAGTCATAGAATATTGAAGTATTGAAGCTATTAATGTTAACGAAACCAAAAATACCTATTTCCTTCTTGTCTCAAATGGACGCTGCCCAATGAACATACTTCTTCATGTCACTAGTGAAAAATCTCAGTAAAAATTAGAACTGAATGTATAAGAAAGAAAATTACCTCTTTCCCTTCAGTTCAAACAAAGGAAATCCAAAATACCCAGATTTCTACAGGACAAAAATCAACTACAATTATTACCAACAGAAGAACAAGATAATGAGAAGATAATTTCTCTACTTCTAGGACTTAAGTGGACTGTCCTGATCTCAACTTTGGTCCTCAGGAATGTTATATCAAGCTCACAGAGGCCACACATGGCAGTCAGAGTATGTGGACTCAGGATTAATCCTTCAAAAATCTACCTTCCAGTTCCCAGCTCTAACACTAGCAGGCAAATCACCCAATCTCTCTAGGTCTGAGGTTCCTCCCCTATAGAATGGAGGTAATAATATCTGCAGTATGTATCTCATAAGGTTGTTATGAGGTTCTAAGAAAAAAAAGTGCATTAAGCAGTTCTATAATCTAAAAGATATATATACATGTATATATATATATATCAGTTATTACTTGTTAACATGTAAGCCTCTTGAAAACAGAGACTCATTCTTTGCTATTGTAACTTGGATACTTTGATTCCTGTCCCAAAGTAGGTGTTCAATAAAAACTTGTCCAACTGAACCAAATTAAGCAACATCTGGGATGTCCACAAATAAGGTCTGCTTGACCACTCGTCACATATGGTAGAGGAAATTACAACTCCTACTGAGATCTACTCAGATATGATTAGATTAAATGACCTCTGAAGTGTCTTGTACCTCTGAGATCTGGTGCTTCTGTAATATTAGATGGATAAGCAGTACGAAATAGTGGTAGAAAGTTGGCATCGAATCTAGAAAGACTTGGATTCAAGTTTGGCTTCTGACTATATGATCACAAAAACAAGTGAATAACCCAGGCAAATATCTGAGACTAAAAGCTACCAACTCCTTGAAGATCTTTATCAATGAGGGGTTTCTTCTCCTTCCCTCATCATAGAACCTAGCTACTCTATTTCACCATTACCATAGCTATCCTATTCTCTGCCTTGTAAGAGGAAAGCTTGTTAATACTGAAAAGTAAACAAACAAATGCTTGCTAATGCCTTAACAAGTGCTGTAAGTAGTAAGTTTACTAAGACACTGATGAATTTCATCTAGAGCAACAATAATAGTTCTGTGTGCTGTACCTGAATATCAGCTCTGACTCAAGTGGAGATATGGTACCAGAAAAAAAGATTATAGAAATCAGTCCCCTAAAGGTATTGTTTTGACTTTTCTGAGAACCCTATTTTTTCCCCTTGAAAGTAATGACCCTTCAGTCTTGTTGACCACAAGTCTTACCATTATATCCTTTGGACATTGTGAAGTCATGTTACATGAACTAATAATTCTATAATTCAGCTTTACCCAAGATAAAAAGATTGTTTAAACAAATTATGCCCAAGAAAATTATACTAAGGCAGTCTCTAATTCCTATGCCAATACTTGACAGAACACAATATAATGTAGATTCAGGTGTTCCTCTGTCATATGTACACCTACATCCCCATTGAGTCCTCTTGCGCTATAAATGAGGTAGTCCTTGAAGATATCTGAATACTCTATAAAGACATTTTATTCAGTTAATGTGTATTCATAAAGAAGACACAAATATTTGCAAAGTCAGACTGGCATGAGAAGAGATATGCCAGAACAAAGGGCATTTGGCAGTGCCAAATATATATGTGTGTGTGTGTATGTGTGTGTGTATGCATGTATGTATGTACATATATAATATATATGTGTATATGTGTGCATGTGTGTGTTTGTGTGTGTATATGTATAGTCAATAGACACACACAATGGGAAAGTTAAGCAGTGGCAATTATGTCTGAGCATTCTGTAGTGTAAAAAAGACATGGGTATAACGGTAGAAGCATTTTGTTGTTTTAATCTCTGTTTGCCTCTGGCTCTGCCTCTCTCTCTTTACCCCCACCCCCCATCCCCTGCTGCTGCAGCAGCATCTTGCTTGGTAAAGGACAACTTTATTGTTTCTTTTTCTCCTTATTTTCTCTGGTTTGGAGAGAAGCTCAGAAGATGATTGCTCCTCACCCTCACCCCTTTTCTGAGTTCTCTTGCTTTTGTCAGTACTGAGAGGCTCAGAAATTATCTTGCTTTATTCTACCTAAACCACACTTCCAAAACACCTGAGCAAGAAAATTCCAATGAGACCAAGAGAAAGTTGTCTTTATTGTTCGATCCTGTCTTCCTAGATTCTAATTCTGTGCCACATATTCAATCTGTGCAAATGTCTTCTCCTCTTATCAAACTTAGCCCTGCATGTTTCATAATTTCCTATTTATCCTGTATATGGCTTGTTTGTTTAGATTGGTTTATTTCTTTTTTCCTCCATTAGATTGTGAGCTCCTTGAGATCAAGTCTGTCTTTCATTTCTTTTTATAACCCTAACATTTAGCATAATTCCTGGCACTTGGTAGGAGCTTAATAAGTACATATTGATTAATGACTTAATGATCATATACCTATATGTGTATAAATTCAAGAGGCAACATGGTCTAGTTTGAAAAGATCACTGGAGATGTGCATTCAAATCTTGTGTCTGATGCTTACCTGTATGATCTTCAGCAAGTCACTTGAATTGCGGGCCTCTGTTTCTCATATGTAAAATGGAGAGACGGCATTAGAAGACCTCTAAGTTACCATTAACTCTAAATGTATGGAACCATTATAAATGTCCCTTCTCCTAATAAAACATAATCTAACAGTTATCTGACAGTTATTTCTCATTTAGATAAATACTGATTTGCAAATCTGTCTTTGAGCTTTATTTCCCCAAACTATTAACATATATATATATTTACTAATGCATATTTATTAAATTTATTAAATTAAATTACTGTTTTCCAAAAACACCTGTGTGAGAAATATTTGGTATAAATTGCCATCAGATACTATTATCAAAAGCTAAAGTAATGGGGAAGGGGAGACATTTAAACAGGGAACTCAAAATCATTTGTCTTCTCCATCTGTTTGATTAAATTATAGGATGTAATGGACAAAAACCGGTGACAATGAGATGTGAGTGAACTTTTTCAGATTTTTAAATCATCCTTCTGTATTTGAAAGGGTTAAGGATTGACAAAGACCATGGGCTTATTCAATTGTCCTTCTCCCTGACCACTCACTGGGACTTTATTTTAAGCTAACTACATTTCTGGATGACTGTTGGAAGCAAACAAATTGAAAGGAGCTTATGAGCTAAAGTTTTACAAGTACAGTCTAACAGAGCACCTTAAAACAGCAGTATTTATCCTTAGGGAACCTAACTGGCAAGTACAAATTGGGAGAGAGATAAGAGGGGAATCTCCACTAATAAATTCCAAATTCATGTGATTTTTACATAGTAACCCTTTTGTTCTGGCTATCTCCCCTCTTAATGTGTAGATTTATAAGGCTTGGGAGAGGGGACGGAAGGGAGTGTACGATAGGAAGTAATGAGACAGGGCTTAAGGAGAGTGATACCATAGTTGAAAAGCCTCAAGGTCAAGGCAAGAGATGCCAAGGTTGCATGGCTTTAAGAGAATTCTCTTTTCTAGAGCCAACTATGAGTCCATCCGCCCTGCTCCATAAATGATAAATGAACTATAATGAGAAGCATTCACTTGTCCATACCAGCGATATAAAGCCAAATAGCTATTAGAGCCAAATTTTGCACAAGATGCCAAGTTCCTGATGCATACTAGGGGAAGAGAGCTGCGTCTTCAGCTAATAATTTATCCTGTTGAATACAAGTCTAACATCCATTGTGAACTGAATTGTATCAGGTACGCTACTTTGCTGAATCACAGGAAGGGTGACAAGCAAGAATGTAAAGAATTTTTCCTGAAGAGCAACACTGCCATGCAGGGATAGCAGCATCAGAGAGAGAAATGTCAATGGCAAATGAGATAGGGAAAAATTCCCCCAATGTCCCCAGTTCCACAGACAGGCTACTGTCTCTGGAATGCAACAAGCTGCAAACTCCAATCCAAGGTCTCAGTCCAGTCAGGGTTCAAATTTATTATAGAGTTTCAGACAAAGCTTTAACATGGATCTAGTAAGAGTGCTTCATAACCTCTGGGATGAGGCAGTAGAACAGTCTTGACCACTGAAATTAATATATTTTCTGAGTTGTCCAATAAGGTATGAAGAATGAGGAACAGGTACCCAGTAAACAACTCTTTGCCACTGCAAGCAAGTGGTTAAGGAAGGAGGAAATGCCCAGTTTTCAAGTCATTTGAGAAAGCAGTTCACAATCCCTGCCCTTGTCCCAGAACTCTTCATTTAAATATAAATGCCTTCTATCTAATCCATGTATAAGGTAGACTTAAGGAAACAAAGAGCTGGTGGTCTGCTCATCAGATATTATACTGAGGAAGTTAACTGCTGTTAGAGGGGAACACATCCATGCCTACTACTCCTGCCAAGTGCTGAGAACATATGTATGTGTCTGCACCAACACCCCCAAGACTGCAAAATCTGAGGCCCAAGGTAATGCCAACTGTAGCCCAGCTCCCTGTCATTCAGGCCCTCATTTGTTCATCCTTCCCCCAACCAACTCTGTTGAGGCTTCCCAGTTGTGATCCCACTGATCCCAACCCCTCAACTGCTGCTAAAATCTTCAATTATGTCTGCTACTGCCTACTCCTTTCCTCTCAGTAGGCAGCTGTTACTTCTCTGCCCTCTGACTGCTCTACCAATGTCAGCTGCTACCCTCTGTGCCATGGCAGAACCACCGGAACCATTCTACATTTTGAAGAGCCTCAGGAAGACCAAGTCCCAGGTGACAACAATCAAGTCCAAATGGTGGGTAGTGCCAAATGTTTGCAGCTCACAGTAGATTTCTAAATGTTTAAAGGGAGGGGTGAGAGGGGAAGAGAAAGGCATAATGGAGAACAGTATCAAGAAAATCAGGGATGCAACAAAGAATTCCAACACTTACTGCATGTTACCTGCCCTCATGACAGGCCAGAGAGAATGGCCCTGTTAGTTTTCCCTGGTTCACCAAGAAGGACCTCCCCTTTATCCAGGAAACCCATGAGATGCAGGAGGGGAAATACAAAATCTTTGCCTTATGAAGGGCAATCCCCTCCATGCTGTCATAAAGAAAGCTCCCTCCTACTGTTTGAAAGGATTTCAAATTATTCACCAAACTGGTCTTCCAAGCTGTTCCTGGGGAAGGGTTTACATTATTTTCCAGGGATGGGGAACCTGCAACTTCTAGGTTCTCAAATGTGGCCATTTGACAGAATTCAAAATTTACAGAACAAATTCCCTTAATAAAAGGATTTGTTCTATAAAACTTGGACTCAGTCAAAAGGTCACACCCAAGGACCTAGAAGGCCACATGTTGCCTCGAGGCTGCAAGTTCTCCACCTCTGCTAGCAATGAGCTCAGCTGCCTTTTGCCTACTGCACTGTAACTGCCTCTGAGATATGCTATACCAACCACTGCTGCTGGGCCCTATGGCCTGTGGTTCTTTGGTGGGAAAGGGTAATTCAGTAGCAGGGCCTACATGCCTGATTTGATGGGAAAGAGGGGGTCAAATAGGGGATGTATATCTACCTTAAAAGAAAGCATAGAAATGGGGCTGAGCAGATGGAGTTCTCTGTTTAACAGAGCACAAAGCTAGCTCCTTCTATCTTTTCTCAGGAAACGAAAGATGAACACAACAACAAATAATCTTTTCTAAAAGTGACTCCCCTCCCCCTCCCTGGGTCTTCCTTTAAAGAATCTTTTGACAGGGACCAGCATGGGGGTGAGGGAAGGATTGCCTCCCCTCTATACCTAGCTCCTCAGGCAGGTTATCTCAAGTATGCAACAAAGCTGTATATTCTACTCCAAGACCTCAAGCAACTAAGGGCTCAAACTAAATAAAGAACTAACCTGGCACTAATAGGAAACTTCCCCATTAACCACAGACAAAGGGATAGTCTACATCACTGAAATCATGGTATTTTCTGAGCTGCCTAATAAGAAATGAGGAATTAAAAGGAAGAACCTAGGAAACTAAACTTTAATTCTGCCATGGGAAGCAAGGGATTAGGGAGGCAGGTTGTGCCCAGTCCCTAGGTCAATTGAGACTTAGCATGCAAACAGCCTAGGATCTGGGACTCTACCAATAAAACTAGTTTTCTCTGGATCACAGTGACCATAAAGGCTAATCAAATTGAATTCATCACTTCCCAGGACTCCAGGTTTCAGAGGACTCTTTGTATTGCCAGAAAATTGCCCTCTGAGTCAAGGAGAGGCATTCAGGGTATAGACAAGTTGTGGATACTGTATAATATATTGTTTGTTGCCTTTACTGATTCTGTTTCAATATTAAAGTCTAATAAATGGCTAAGCAGGAATTTTGTTGGGGGTTTTTTCGGTCAGTTCTTATAAGGAGGTGGCTCCATTTCATCTAGGTCACATAAGCTGAAATATGGAAGAAGCATGTTTTATATCAGAGTGGAAGTTCAGAAGCTTCTTTAGATGGAGTAATTATAAGCTAATCATACTCTCTAAAGTTAGCAAGTACCTGTAGGTAAATGTAGATATTGCAAGTATGAAGGACACCCAAAAAGAGGCAGATATGGGACACAGAAAGTCTTGCAGTCTGTAATAATTTACGGAAGTCCTTCCTGAGGATTTCCATTCAGTGAATGAAGTCTAATAACTGTGACTATGAGTAGTGGGCATGGGACAGCCCAGGATGAAACTTTCCAATTAGATAGGATTGGGTTGACACCTAGCAGCACCACTGGTTGGTTAAACTGGGAATATGTGAAAGAGAAATATGTGATCATACATTCCTGGTGTCTTGATACCTGCTCTTATGGCCTAACTTCAGTTGTAGATAGCAAACCAGAATTTTAAATTGAGATCTTCTGTAGACATAATATCCTTCCCCAAAAGAATAATTCTAATAGTAGCAATTTCAAGCATGAGAAAATTAATTTTAGGCTGAGATAGCTTTCTAAAACTATTGGATTTTCCAATTGTTTCTCAAATCAGTCTATGCAAATAACTGTTACTTTACTCCTCTTTAAGATCAGCTCTTTTACTGAGAATTCCAGAATTGGCTAAAATTATGGATTGTACCTACATTTATGTAGATGAATACAAAGTTGTCTTAGGAAACAAACACAAAGTCCATTTTGAAAATGTTGCATCTAAAGTCAGAAGACCTGAGACAAATCATCTTACCACCCTAAACCTTTATTTCCTCATCTGTAAATTTCTTCTTCGGTACAATATGATCCCTAAGACTCCTTCCAGCTCAAAATTTGTACTCCTATGATCCTTCAATTGTCAAATTTGAAACTTTTTCAACTTGGTAGAACTTTTCTCATAACCTTCTAGACCTCAGGGTCATCTCTATGCTGCAATGAAGCATAAAAGTTGGACTGAGTCCTTATATCTTTAATTTATTGACGTGGGTTTTGGCTTAACCTTTGCTGATGGTATCTGAATAGGAGAAGTAAAAATTATTCACCAACCATGTTTCTGGCTCACTAACAGGACCAAGCAATAAAATGAAATATAATTGTTACATATGTATCTAATGAAAAACAGCTGGAAAAGAGTGAGACATTTCATACTTACTGTCAAGTCTGCATTGCAGAAGAAGAGTGGGAGAAATTAATTTTATCATGTCAGTATCATCATTTCAATTGTTATTCATTTTCATGCCACAAGCATTTATTAAGTATCTTCTATATACTAGATATTTTGCTAGGTCACTGAGAATTAAAAAAAAAAAGAAAGAATAACTTCCATTCTACTTGGGAGGTGGAGAAGAGAGGGAGAAAGAGATGGGATATTTACAACAGATAAGTAAATGCTTATTTGCTTCTCACCCTGCCGTGAGGAAAGGTCCTGACAGCTAGGGGAATGGAAAAGATCAATCAAATTTTGAAGATTGCACTTGATCTGGGCCTTAGAGGAAGCTCAGGATTGAAAGAGGTAGATAGGAGAAGCAAGTAGATTTCAAGTATGAAGTATAGTCTATACAAAGAGTTGGAGATTGAGTGAAATGATAATTAATTAACAAATTATTGGGGAGATCCAGAGATTTTTCCTTCCTGTATCCTCATTCTCTACTAGGTCAAGTTGGCATATGAAGGACGTTGCTGATAATAAGGAGAAGCCCATTGTGCTCTATTCAGGCTTGGGTTTGGGGTGGGGGAGAACAAATCCTTTGTCTAGATTGCCCAAGTCTAGAAGTGGCCTGGGAGCAAGAATATTCAAAGTCACATCCCCCAGTACCTAATTAGAATCAGTCCACTTCTCATTATAATACTTATTCTCTCATTAATTGTAAACCAATCAGAGATGACTGCCATCCTCAGGAACATTCAGTCTTCCAAGGTCATATAAACATGAGAAATTCCATGAGAAGTCTTTGGCATTAAAGAATACCAATGACCCCTTTTATTAATTATTCACTAGCATAACTAATAAAATTATTAATTACCCAGAAACTATGTCTCTCAAGCTTTTTATATATCACAAGATGAAAAATCAAATATGTTTTAACGGCAATAGCAAGTTTGACTTGAATATTACATGAGTGAAGGGGAACAAAGTTCAGTAATTCTGGAAAGACATACTGGAGTCAGATTGTGAAGGGGTTTATATGCCAAACAGAGAAATTTGTATTTTATCCTAGAGTACCTACCAGGGAGCCACTGGAGTTATTGAGCAGGGAAGTGACATGGTAAGATCTATACCTTAGTAATATAAATTTGGCAACTACGCAGAGAGTACAGAAAGGGAAACCAATTAGGAATCTGTTTAAAAAAAAAAAAAAAGCTTGTTTGAGTACACGTAAATGAAAGTATGTTAAAGAATATCCAAAGTGGACATATACATTTCATATGAAAATAGGAATGGACATTTAAGATCATCATTTGAGATCATGAACTTATAAGACTGAAGTAGAAGGGACTTCAGAGATGGATATTTAAATCTACTCCATTATTTTGCAGCTAAGAAAATTGAGGCCAAAAAAAGCTAAGTTCATACAACTAATTAATGGCAGAACTGGAAGTGGAATCCTGAACTCAATAAATATTCTTTGGGGGATCATTGACAAGAGGGAGATGGAGAAATTGCTTAAAAACTAAAGCCAAATCCAAGCCAGTGAATACTGGAAAAAAAAGTGGAATGAAAACCCTGAGAACAAATCATAAAATCAGAATGTTGGAGCTGAAAGACACTTCATCTGGTCCAACCTTCTTCTTTTACAAATGAGGAAACTGAGGTTCAGAAAAATTAAGCAGCTTTTCCATATAGCTGGTAAATGGTAAGGCCAAAAATGGAACTCAAACCTGCTGACTCTGTTTCTAGTTCTTCTAAAGAAAATAAATGGATTAATGAAAGAATGTATTAGCAGGAAAAGGGTAGTATTGCAAAAAGTGGACATATTTGTACTGAGAAGAGGATCAGGAGCATACAGGAAATAGAAAAAGCTGGATCCAAAGAGCACAACCACAATGATCCAACTTCAGGAATTGATCTTGCCAAGGAGGCTGCAGGACTTTTTTAAATTTTATTTTTAATATTTAATTGTACTAGAGGAAAGAAATGAAAAGGACATGTTTAAAAAATACTAAACCAAATTTTCTGAAATCTGTATTTTGGAATTTTTCCAAGCCTAAAATCTTAAACTATTTCTTTAGTTTGTAACCATGATATCATTACAGAATCCAAACAGGCAGAGAAATACTCTATGGCAATGATAGAGAGAATGTGAAAAGGCCAGGCTAGAAAATATGATGGTTGCTTGAAAAATTTAAGGATAGAAATCTACTCATATTGAAAAATTAGAGCTAAAATTCATAGACTTTTAAACTCAAATATATGCTATCTTAATGAAATTAGAGTTCATAACATTTGTGCGGGTGGTTCATAAGGTTATATATTTAGCATTGGAAGCAATCTTTGAGATCTTGTCCAACTTCCTCATTTTATAGATGTAACCTCTCTAATGTAAATTTAACTTCTCTGAGATCAAGAGGTTAATGATTTTCCCAGCATCACACAGTTAGTAAGTGGTGGGTCTAGGATTCAAATCCTGGTCTTCTAACTTCAAAAGTTAGCATTACACCACACTGCCTACTCACTCTAAAAGAAGTTTACTCATTAGTAATGGCAAGAGAGGTGGTTGTGTCCCATTTCTTCATCTACAAAGTGGTGGACATGCTATCCTAATGTCTTGCTTACAGGGTTATTATAAGGATCAAATGAGAAAGTTTAGGTAAAGTTGAAAGACAGAGGGGAGAGAGAGAGACAGAGAGACAGAGACCAAGACAGAGACAGAGAGAAATGGGGAATATGTGTATGTATGTAAGTATGGATGGATGGATGGATAGATGGATGGATGGATGGATGGATGGATGGATGGATGGATGGATGGATGGATGGATGTACTATGAATATGTATGTATATTTGAGAAGCCGCATGGCATAAGAAGGGAAAAACTGTAGAATTCAGAATCAAGTACATGAATCCCACCCCTTGGTACTCACTAGATATGTAACCATGAACAAGTCAGTTAATTTCTTTTGATATTTCCTCTTCAGCTGTAAAAGGAATATAATCACATCAGTTGAGTTTACCCTATAGAACTGCTACAACAGCAGAAGGAGATGAGAACTATGAAGGACTCTATGAGCTATTATGTAAATTTCAGTTATAATAGTGATCTTATTCTCAATTTATCATATCAAATTTTATTATTCATCATAATAATACCAAATAGCTATTATTATTACAAAGTTGTTGGACTCAAAACCAGGAAGACCTAGGTTCTACTCAGAATTTACTGCCTGAATGACCCCAGGGAAGTCACTTTACTCTCCTAGGTAGTTTCCAATGCAGAAAAAGTGCCAACCTGAATTTTCTCACCTGGGAGTTCTCTCTAGCAATAAAATCACAGATCCAGTCTCTACTCCTATTACAAAATCAAATTATTCTCTGAATCAAATATTTTACTTTTACTGTATGTAGGTGGACCCTGCTTAAAGAAAACCTATAAAGACTAGGTGATGGAAATCTACACTTACAGAAAACGTACGCTTATTCAACCCATATGTGATATGCATTTACTATATATAAGGCATTGTATAAGGGGCTAATTTATGTTAGTAACTCAAATATGGATCAGATCATAAAAAACTGAGAAAGCACATTAAACAAATGGATTAACATAGTCTAATAGGTCTACCAGGGTTATTAAGTAAAGAACTACAAGACACAAATATATTCTTTATGATGTGTAACTAAAAGCTTATGGTATCACAAGGAATATTTACTATCTGTAAGCAGTATTAGACATAAATTTGAAGGATTAAGTATGTAGCACAGATGGTGGCATATCTTCCTTTTCTCACAAGAGAATATAATTTCTGACACAAAGATTTTGAGTTTTGATACAGTTGCCATGACTTTCTTTTTTCCACAATAAAAGTTACATAATATTAGTGAGTCTTTGTATTCCCAGTCAGAGAACTAGAACTGACCTTGGACAATACAGAGTCCAATTCTTCCTTTGGAGAGATAACAACATTGAGAATCAGAAAAATATAAGTGACTTGTCCAACATTGCACATCGAATTAGAGGCAGAGGAGGTAGGTATAAAACCCACATCTTTTCATTCTCAATACAGGGCACATTGCACCATCGAATTCTACCTCACCCTTCCAGTTTGCCTTATCTGCCTTATCCTCCAAAGAGATTCCAGCTGTTCGATCTCCCAACACCAGCTACATTGCTCTGCCTATTCTTTCCATACTAGGCAAAAACGGAAAGCAAAAACAACCTGTCAGATATTTAATCTAGTTTCTTTTCCATTTTAGGTCTCTTTTATATGAATTTGAGAGAATTTATGAATTGTGTCAGTCAATTTCACAGTTAAATACCATTTTGAAAACCTAGGCAGGTACAAACCAAAGAAGCAAATGGAAAAATCAAACCAATAGCTTCACAATGTGAAACAAGAAAGGAAAAATTTATTTACAGCTTTGCCTATAAGAACACTGCAGGAAACTAAATGCCTATGGGACGTAGAAAGAAACTGCTAACACAAAAATGAGTGACAGTGGAAAAGGCCCAATTCTCTTTGTTCAGAGACAGATTGTGGCACAGTTTTAATTGGTGCTATATATCAAAGCACAGGAGTGAAAGCATGCAAAAGGTACCACAGATGTTCATGGAGAATAAAAGCAAGGAGCAGTGTTCTTCCGTGTAGGTATAACTATCACCTGGAGCAAAAGTGTGCCAATGGAGAATATTTAGAAAAAGTCTAGAAAGTGTATTTTTTTATCTTAAATGGTATCAAAAAATCATAAAATATTAGAGTTGAAAAAGACCCTAGAGATCAACCCCCTCAGTTTAAAAATGGGAGCACTAAGACCCAGGAACCACAAGAGATTTATCCAGTGTCACATAACTAGTAAACGGCAGATCCAGCATTCGAATCCCAATCTCCCTAACTTCCAAATTTAGGGGGCTTTCTCCACTATAACCCATAGCTACTGTCATCCTGGGACTAGATTAAAAGTGGTCTAACACCCTAAATTTGGGGCTCAGTTAGGACTGAGTTTAATCTTGGAGGTTTCTCATGAAGAACTCTTTGGTCATGCCCCTCTCTAGGATTTTCCCAGGGAGATTCAGAATAACAAGCTCATGTCTAAATCTCTGTATATGTGGGTAAAAAGTAAGCATTTACACTAATATTCTGGATACAGTACAGCCTTTATTTCATCACAAAGACAATGAAAAATATACAGGATTCCCAGAAGACGATAAACTTAGCAAAACAAATTTTCTTTCCATCCAATAAAAACCACCTTGACCTTCAGTATATAATTCTTCAGGGCCATAGCATATTCTGTAGTTCAAATTCCTATAGGTAAAAAGACTTTTAGAAGGTCTTCCTTTTCCTTACCTTCTCCTGAGGTCTGGACTTGTAGGGACTTACATAGTCATAAAATTTGAAAACACTGCTTTAAGGATTTGAGATTCCTTTCCCCAAAAGGGAATCTTGAATTTGGGATTGCTACAGAGCCAAGCTCCTTCCAATCAGACCAACACATCCTAAATAACTTAGAATTGCAGAGAAAAAGTCCATATTTACTTCCCTAAATTGTGCTTTTTCATTTGTTTTCTCTCCCTTCTCCTCTATGGCTCTCTTCTTTCCAAGAGGCTATATCCAGTATCTCTCAGCACTCTCTCAGGACATGCCTTAGCTGTCCCTTTTCACTATTGCCAAGCGTTTCCCTCCTCTCTTGAAGCCAGGTGGTTCTTCCTCTTGAGAAGTTCTGTCACTGCCTCTTCTTCAGGACTGCCAACTTACAAACTAGAAGAAGGGAATTCCTTGGGAAACTATGCACATGCTAGTCAACCAATAAGCATTTATTAAATGTCTACTCTGTGCCAGGAACTAAGTGCTGAGGATACTGAAAGAAATAGTCCCTAATCCCAAGGAACTCACATTCTAATGGGGGAGAAAGGAGGCAAATAAATATATACAAGCAAGCTATATATGGGGAGCCAGGGAGAGTAAAAAACTAACAGGAGAAAGGTACTAGAATTAAGAGGGACATCCTGAATTAAGAGAAAGAAAAGCTTCCTGTAGAATATAAGATTTTAGATGAGAATTGAAGGAAACCAATAGACTGTGATGAAGGGAGAGATCATTTCAGGCACAGGGGACACCCAGTGAAAATACCTAGAACTAAAAGATGAAATGTCTTATTAATCAAAGAGCAAGGAGGTCAGTTACGGTGGACTATAGAATAGGTGACATGAAACTTGTCCACTCCCTTTTATAGGTCCGAGTCCCAAAATGTGGCTTAGATCAATAACACATTGGCCAATCAAATCATTCCTTGAATTCTAGGACTCAAGCAGCCATAACCAATGAGGTGATAAGGGGTCAACCAGTACATAGAAGGTATTTCAACCCCCATCAGGGTTGTTCATATCTATTAAGGAAATGTCATCAAAATCTCAACAACGGCTTCACCCTTGTTCTCAGTAAGCAGATCAGTTTCTCTTACTCACACTCTACACCAGCAAATAAGACAACCAAGCAGCATTTCAAAATTAAAATGTCTAAAACCAATTTTACTGTCTTTCCCTTAAAACCTACCCTTACCTATCATTATTAATGGCACAACTATCCTCCCAGTCACCCAGGCTTACAACCTCAAAGCTTGCTTTGATTCCTCCCTTTCACTTCCTACCACACTCAATCACATGCAGTTCTGTTTGTTTGGCCTCTGCAATAACCTTTAGATCCTCAAATCTTTTTTCTCTTCCTACTGATTCCCTCCTAGTCCAGACCAGCAAACACTGAAAAGAGAGCAGAAGAGGGCTGAGCTGCAGACGACTCAGTGGCTTATTATGCTGTGGGAGAATATAAATACTTTCTCTTAGTGCTGATCTTTGGTGGAAGAGCCAGAATTTGAAGCCAGATTCCAGGGCTATCAGTGTGTGTGTGTGTGTGTGTGTGTGTGTGTGTGTGTATGTGTGTGTGTGTGTGTGCGTCACACACACACACATACATACATACATACATACATACATACATATATATATATATATATATATATATATATATATATATATAATCAGTGAAATCACAAATCCAAAGGGGAAAAATGCAAAATAGTTTAAAGATACAGAAGAAAACAACTCAAATTTGGGTACCTGAGGAAAAGACTCATTGATAAAATGGGTTTTGAATTGTTTGTTTACTTTTTGATGAATTGTGTTTTGAAATAAGTTAAGATTTCATTATTTGGCAGTGAGGAAGAAGTAAATTCCACACACAGGATATCCCTTGTGTGGAAGTTGGAAATGAATTGTCATTTTTTGAGGAACAGTTAGTGTTACATGGGTAAAGTACCCAGTAAACTATCAAATACTACAGAAGTGTCTCCTGACTATTATTTTTATCCTAGGTAGTCAGACTAGCATATCAGCATGAGGTAATATTAGTGTTAGCAGCTATTAAATAGCTTTTATCTTCTAGGTGCTTGGGTACCTTAGTGGTTCTCTGATGTTCTTTTTCTTTAATCTGGAAAAAAAAAGTATCTGAAAAACAAAATTTCCATTTGTCTGGGCTAGGGAGGATATAAGATAGCTCTATTAGGAAACTGTCTTTTAGAACTCTTGGAAATGAACCCTAGTTCAAGGTTCATCATTCCCAGTTGTAGAAAAGATGTTAATGGCAAAATGGAGGGAAAATTATTACTCTAAATTAGAGTTCAAATTCTTAACTGCTGGACATCCCACTGCAGAGGATAATTATAGCCTTACTTTTGAGTCAGGGGTTGTCCATGGAATTATAGGACACAGGATGCTAAAAAATCCTTTCAGATCATCTAACCCCACATTTTACAGATAAGGCAACTGAGGATCAGATAAGTTTGTAATTTGACAAAAGTCAAAACTCAAGTCTCTTAGTCCTCCTCCCCCATCTCATAACCCCACTCTAAATATTATTTCACTGACTCCTATGACTCATCATGGCATGCAAGTGACCCTGGGTTCTCAAAGGAAGTAGCAGCATAATGAAATCAGGTCCTACAAAACTGGAAATTCATCAAACCATAAACAGACTGTATTATTTATTGTATGAGAATAAGTTGGGAAAGTTTGGTCATAGGGTAATGATGGTATTTGTTCATTCAATGAAAACCATGTTCTAAGGCACAGTTCTTAATCAGTGATTCATTAACTTTTACTTAATATTTTATAACTTTTATTATCATTGGTTTCTTTTATAATCCTATATATTTTATTTTGTGTACTTGCAAATGTTTTTTTTCTGAGAAAAGATTGATAGTCTTAACCAGCCTGCCAAAAGTGTCCATGACACAAAAAGGTTAAGAACCTTTTATTGAGATTCTTAAAAACAGTTTTAAGGTTTGGAGTGCTGGCGAACTGGTTTGTAGATGTAGCACATCAATGAAATAAGGATAATTATAAGAAAAGAAGTATAACATACTGTGTTACTATATAACTGAGATGTTAGACCCTTCTAAAATGTGCCCACTTTCTAGGAAATTCCAATTTGGTATAGTATACTTTGTACTAAAATCTTCCAGAAGAGAAATTTCTGTCACCATCTACTCCCTTCTTTTTCCACCTCTTACTATAATTTAAGAGGGCCATGGAGCATGTACTAAGCATCTTGTAAATGTACTAATGTAAACAGTTCTCTTAAAGATCCACTGAGGACAAAGTCAAAAGGAATTACTCAAGGAAGCTCAGCTCAGTTTTCTTGGTTCTTGCTGAAGAAGGAGAAGAAGAAGAAGAAGGAGAAGAAGAAGAAGAAGGAGAAGAAGAAGGAGAAGGAGAAGAAGAAGAAGAAGAAGAAGAAGAAGAAGAAGAAGAAGAAGAAGAAGAAGAAGAAGAAGGAGAAGGAGAAGGAGAAGGAGAAGGAGAAGAAGGAGAAGAAAAAGAAGAAATAGTGAAATGACTGTTGTTTAACCCCTGGATCTTCCAGATGAGGGCATTTTCTCAGGATTGAATAGAGTTCAGGACTAACTCAACTAATCCACTTTAAATACATAGCTAGCTAGATTTTCATTCAGTGTTTTTTAACAAGATTCAGAGCTGCCTACTAAATCATCAATTAACATGTTCTACGACAAATAGAAACATTTAAAGGATGTATATTAAGTCACTTCTTCCTGCATGTTAGTTTTTTTTTTAATTTTTAAATGAGTGGTTAAACAAATTTAACAAGCTAATTTTTTTATGTGAGCCAGAGAACTTGGCAGCCAGCATGTGTATACATTCACAACTACCTAGAAGTAAAACACACCTTTCCATGATTTGTTCAAATTCCTGCTATCTTTCAGTTTCTTTTGTCTGTGTCAGGAAAAGAAAGAGCATTTTTTCTAAAAATCTTTCATCTGGTTCAACTTGGATAGTGCACTGGACTTGGAATCAGGAAGACCTGAATTCAAATTTGGCCTCACACACTAGCTTCATGACCCTGGACAAATCACTTAATACTATTTTCTTGCCTCATTTTCCTCAACTGTAAAGTGGGAATAGTAATAACAGCACTCCCCTTAACAATGTTGTTGTGAGGATAAAATGATATAATATTTGTAAAAAGTGTTTAGCACAGTGCCTGGCATGTAGCAGACCCTGTATAAATGTTTATTCTCTCCCTCCCTTCTCTTGTGCTCTGCATGTGTTTCCTCAGAAGATAAAATTGTTTTGTGGATGGAACAATAAATCCCACCATGAATATATATATAAAAACATATGTACATTATTTCTACCATGAATATATGTATAGAAACATATACTTATACCTAAAGATATATATACATGTCTATATACATATATTCTCACCATTAATACATATGCATATGTGTGTACATATGCACACATGCATGTGTGTTTGTATATGTGTATATACATATGTATGTGTTTATATGTGTGTATATATGGAGGCAGTGAGGTAGCACAGTGAATAGAGTGCTAGAAATCAGGTAGATTATCCTTCCTGAGTTCAAATCTTCCTGAGACACTTACTAGCTGTGTGACTCTCAGCAAGTCACTTAACCCTGTTTGCCCCAGTTTCATCTATAAAGTGAACTAGAGAAGAAAATGGTGAACCACTCTAGCATCTTTGCCAAGAAAACTCTCAATAAGTTTACAAAGAGTCAAATATGACTCTATATGTGTGTGTAGATACATACACATATATCCACCCATACATATATTCATCCATTCATCCACTGATCTCTTAAACTGAAAAACTTCTACTACTCATATTCTCTAGACACTCTACATCAACAAATAGATCTTGAATTCCAACAGAATTTCAAACTCAAAATATCTAAAAGTAAACTCATCACTTGTCCACTAAAACCTACACTTCCCCTCAACATACCTATCATCATTAATGGTGCCACTGACCTCCCAGTCACCAATGTCTTGAAACTTCAAACCCCACATTAAATAGTATTTTTACAAGGACTTGTATATAATATATAAATATATATTAATTATAAGATATAAAATTTACAAGTAGTAAGTTCCTCCTTTCCCACCTGCCATTTAGTTACCAACCACTATTGTACTACCTCTATATCTTTCAAATCTGTTCCTTCTTTCTGTTCCTACTGATTGATACTTAAGAGGGAAAAACTGCCTGCCTGACTTGCAGAAAACTTAGTTGTTGCTCTATAAAAGATCACAAGTACTTTCTCCTGTTGCTCATATTTGATGGAACACCTAGAATTGGAAGCCAACTATAGGAGTTTCTGATAGAGTATAGTATGAGTAATAAGTATGAGTAATGAGCTAGTAAGTCTATGCAAGTAGAACTGTGAAACAGTGTGTGTGTGTGTGTGTGTGTGTGTGTGTGTGTGTGTGTATCTCCATGGAGAGAATGACTGATTCATTCACAAAATATTTGTTTATTTGGAGGAATACACATATGTAACCCAAGCAGATCAAAGACAGGAAGGAACTACACATGCAAAATTATGTGTAACAACTTCTTGTTGTAGAGAAGAACTAGAAATAAAGTGTATGCTTACTGACTGAAGAATGAGTGAAGAAATCATGGTATATGTTTGGTGGGGAATTTCATTGCACCATTCCATAGATTCAGAGAAATATTGAGATAGACTCATGTGAACTGATGCAGAGTGAAATGAGCAGAAGCAAGAGAACAGCTGCACTGCTAACCAAGATAACTATGTGAAGGAAAACAACACTGAAAGAGCCCAGAATTCTGAGCAGAAACCAATAACTTGATGAAATATACTGATGATATATGATGTTATAAATTCACTTTCACTCAGGCCAATCTGATGATTCAGGTTGAGGATTAGAATAAAATGAAATACATGTAAACCATCTACTATCCAACAAAATATACTTGAAAATAGAAAGGAAAGGATAATCGGCAAGGATATTGCATTGTTTCAGTTGAACGCACCTGCCTGGCCTCCTTGAGAGGCATAATGGCATTTGTCAGAAGAATGTCATACACCTGAGGAGCCAGAGACTGCTCCTGTGCTGGGGTTTTGTAACCGGCTTGAAGTGTGAGACCTTGGACCAATCATGTCTGAAGGATGGCGTCATTACTTTGTAGTGACCAGAACTGTAGTAAATGTGGCTTCTCCTCCTATCAGCTAAAAGGCCAGTCTAGAGGTACAAAATTAGCCATGTCTTCTGCATCTCAGACATAGCTAATGTGCTTATTTATTTCACTGGATTATACGTGTTTGTTATAAAGGAAGTCTTTTCCTTGGGCAGGTAGGATGGGTGGGTATGAAAAATGAATTTCAACAAAGTATTTTGAAATATAAAAAAAGGCAAAGGGACAGTCCACAGAGCAATTCATTGCTACCTATTACAGCACTTAGCAAACCTCAAGATGTAATATGAATGGTATCTATCATATGGTCAATATATATACATATATATATAACACTAATTGAGGTAACAACTAATTATTTTCATAGGTTTTCATAAGTATTTACATAAGCATGTACATATACACATATACCCATCACATACATTTACATATATTTCATATACACATAATACATATGTGTGTATAAGCACTCTATATGGCAGTGAACAATTCCTTGTTCAATCCTTTTCATGTTTTCAAATGTTTGTGGTTGTTGATGATTTTTGAATTTATAATTTAAAAAAGAAATTTACATTTTTAAAAAGCTCTCCAGGAAGATATGATCTTTCAAAGATACTGACTGCTTCCTCTTTCTCCTGCCGTTCACTTCTTACTCGTAGGTTATTTTTCTGATGTCCAGAGTTGTTCAATGGCCTCTCCCACTTTAAATTATTTTGTATGCTATCCTTTGTGTCCAGAACTACCATGAAAACATAAAACATAATTACACACACATGTGCACACACATACATACACACCTACCCTGTAGTTAGCGAGAGCAGAGGCCACTCTAAGTATAAACAGAACAGCAAAATTTAGGAGAGTTGGACAAGGACATTTCACATTGTCACGGATTTTCCAAGAAAATTCTTTGAAAACTAAGGTTCATTAATAGTTTTGCCCTGATGTATGGAAAATTAGAGGTCTTTGACAGTAATTAAAGTTTTTCAGAAGGTAGGGGGAAAAACTGAGCTTAGTACCTAGTTAGCAAGAATAATTAGTTAAAATAAGGACGTACCAGATGGTCCACTTTCTCCCCCACAGTAGGTCATTTCCAAGTAGGCTATTCCCTGACCTAGTCATAATCTTGCTCCTTCAAATAGTGGTGGCCTCCCCAGCAATGCCCTAATGGCATTCCAGAGTCTCCATTTTCTAGATCTTTTCCTATATACATATATACACACAAACAGGGTGTCTAATCTGATGTGTCTGTTTTTCTCCCTATCCTGCTTAGCTGGATTTTCTAAAAAGGTAGTTTTAGAGTTCCCTTCATGCTCCTTTCTCCAGAACTTATATTGCGGTCCTTTCCCTAAGTTCCAAAAATATTAGTTATGGTTCCATTAAAAACTAAAACTATTGACTATTTCTGCTGTAAATTAATTTTTCAAAAAACTACTTTGAAATCTTTCATTCCATCTATACTTTAATCTTTCTTTAATACTCCCTTATATTCCTTCCAATCATTCTTTCATTTCTTCCTTTTTTCTCCCTTCCTTCCTAGCCTCCTTTCTTCTATCTTTCTCTTTCTTCCTGCTTTCTTTCCTTCTCCTTCTCTATGAGCATAAGTGACTTGCCCAGAATCATTCAAGCAGTATGTATCAAGGCTGACTTGGAGGCCATCTCCCTTCCTACTATGCCACACTGCCTCTCTATCATTTTAGCTATAGGGGATAGATCCAGGGCCTGTGCTGTCATTGGGATAGGCAACTCCAAACATGGAAACTTGCTCTACCAATGCAGGTTGTTACCTTTTCTGCAACTTTTGAAGAGTTTGCCTGAGATTAAGTGGTTTGACCAGGGTCCTACAGGCAGAAATGTTAGGAATTATACTTGAACTTATGACTCTCTAGCTCCCAAGATAGTTTTCTATCCACTATGCAACACTGCCTCTAATAATTAGAATTGTATTAAATCAAAAATAAAAATGCTTGAGAAAACTTTTATATTCCATATATGATAAATTTTCAATGAGAAACTCTGAAAGTCTTTTGAGTTTACATAAAATCATTTCTTTCAGAATCCAATTTAACATTATTTCCTATTACTTATTACAGTTAAAATCCTAGGCAATCTTCTCTATTGGTTAAAACATATCTCCCAATTAAAATTAAATCATCATTCTAACTTATTAAGACGTACCCAAATTACGTGGACAGATTGTCCTCAAATTTCTTTATTTAGGTACATCTTTATTTATAATATTTCAAAAGGGTTTAACTATGGAAAATGAACCTATTCATCACACTTTGCATTTTTCTTTCCTCTTCTTCATCAGACAAAAACCATTTATTATTGGTATGCCAATTTGAAGATTTATTGAAGAGTGAAGTAGTAAAAAGTATGTTTCCCAACTAAGCTAAATATTTAGCTACTAATTAAGAAACCAAGTCTTAAAAAGACAGTCAACAAGCATTTATTAAATATTTGCTACTTCTAGGCCCTGTGTTAAGCACTGCAGAAAGTAAGGTAGTTCTGAAATATCCAGAAAAGATGTCCTTTGCCCATTTCTGGTGAGAAATGAAGCCAAGAAAACGGTGGAGAAAAAAAAGCCCCAGGCAGCCTCTGTCCTCCATGCCCTGACGTCTCTGTCCCAAGTCACACAATAACATTTTTAGATCTTTCCTGATAGTGAATAATTTGTCCACCACTTGGCAATTCTAAAGAATCTCCTAGATAGTAACTTAATCCAATCCCAAAATTTTAATCAGCACCTACTTGGTGCCAGGCACCATGCTAAGCCTTGAGGATACAAAGACAAAACAAAAAGACAATCCTGCTATCAAGGAGTTCTAAGTTGTCTCAGACAAACTGGGGCCTGGGAAAGACCTTAATGTAAAAAGCCAGGATCATCCATTGCATACTCAGCTATAGCTAGTCATCTGTCTGGCCACTGGATTTCAATGACTCTGGAAGAAAGAATGAGACTGACAACTTTGTGCATCTCTGTCTCACTTAAATCCAATTCACCATCAAGTGATGTCTTTGGTCCTCTTCAAGAGTGAAGGATAAACAGCATTAAGTTGGATGGTTATAGAGTTGATCTGAGGAAGGAGAGATGGGGTATTCTGATATAGCTGAATATTTCGAATTTGCTAGGCAATCATTTTGATCTGAAGTATTTGAGATGCAATGTCTAGTAACAAATTCATTTCTAAAGGATGAACAGGGAAAACCACAACTGTGGTTTTGCAGTCAAATTCACTCTTCAGAAGAATGAGTTAAGATTTTTTTTAGGGAGATCAAATTTTTATCAGTTGTTCCTATTCATAAGAATTTAAATTGCTAGATCATGATGGAGAGACTGTAAATTTTACCACACCACATATATGTATATATATCTGGAAAACCTGGGAGCTTAAATAGAGAGGGATGAGTTGTAAATATTGCATCCCAGCCATCTTGACACACCCTGGACATTAGTCACTGGATCTGTAGCACATTCATTTCAACTGCATGGAGCAATAGAGCTGGGAGTGTTATCCAAGTCAGTAAGGCTATGGGAAAATAATTGCTACCACTCCATCTATCACCACCACCCCATTTCACAGCCTGTTTAACTGCTTTCCAAAGGAGTGATTGTGTAAGGAAAAATATTTCAAGGACTACTTGAACAGGTCCATAGTTTCCCTTAGTTTTATTTGGCATTTGTTGTTTTTTCTTTCTTTCTGGGAATGGGTACAAACTGAGCCTAAGACATGAGTATTTTACTTTAAGGCATTTTTTGGACTACTAAGTGTCTGGACAGAGTTCTCAGAACCCTCTTTTCCCTAACCTCACTCTCTGATACCTCTATCTTCTAAGAAATACTTTTTGTGGGGTTTGGGCTGCTTTGTTTGTTTTCTAACTCAAATTCTGGATGAACTTTTACCATATGAGATCAGTTGTCAGTCCCGGAGCTATGCACAATTAGTAAGGCTCTTGCCTGACAAAGCCACAGCTCACACTTGTGGACATTTGTTTACTTGTGAACCTTTGTTTACTTGTGACACTATCTGAGAGATGATTCAGAGGCAACTTCAGCCTAACCTAGAGAACAATCAGACATCTGTATCTCTCCCTTTTCAAACTTCTCCAGGAGTCAAGTGTCTACAACCCTGAATTCTGAAATTCTTCTCTATTATCATGACCCTTTATCCTTCCATTTCTCCATTTATCTCCTAAAATCTTCTCCTATTAAATCTACTCTTTGTCTTTATCACAACATCTATTCACTCAACTCCCCTACTTTGCTCTCTCAGGCTATTATCCCTATTCTGGATTCATTCTTGTCTCTTCACAGTCTTTATCCTATTAGTAGTCAGTTCAATGAAATATTGTCCTCTACCTTTAAATTTCTTGACACTTTGCCCTATCACATTTATACCATGCCAAACTCCAACCTGGGATCCCTCCCACCATCTTTCTTCTCCCCTTCTGCTCATCCCTTGCTAGATAAAAGTTAAAGAAGCTAGAGAGTTCAAGGAGACCCAGCTTTCAATGGCACTGACAAAAACTTTATTATCTAATCTCAGCTTAGCCCTCATTGCTGTACAATTATTCTTCATTGATTGTCATTCTCATATTCTTTTCAGTGACTCTTCTACATTTTTATCACTCTCCTTTAGTACCATAAACATAGTCCTCACTTCTCAAAAGTATCATGCTTTCTATTTGAGAAAATCTAGGCCACTTCTTACAAAGCCTCCCTCTCCTTAAAAGAACAGACCCTAATCCTTCTCCTTGCTAAGAAAAGCCTTCCTATTTATCCTTTTGAACACATCTCCCCCAGGAGTTTTCTCTTTTAATCATAATCATAATAGCAGGTATTTCTGTAGTACTTCATGGTTTTCAAAGTACTTCACATATTATCTCATTAGATCCTCACAACAACTCATAGGGAGATACTATCATCATCCTTATTTTAGAGGAAAAAAACTGACACTGGTTAAGTGACTTGCCTAGGACGACATAGCTAGTAAGTATCTGAGGCAGAATTTGAATTCATCTTCCTAACCATAAATCTAAGGCTCTATTCACTATCCACCTAGCTTCCTTTTTCTTCTACCTTCAAATTCTGCCTATTCACTGACTCTGTCTCTACATCCTATATATGCATGCTTGGGTCTCCCCCATCCTTAATAATAATAATCACTTGACCCTAACACCTCCTTAAGCCATGACACTACAACTCTTCTCCTTTTCATAGTCAAACTCTTAGAAAAAGTCATCTACACACATTGCCTACATTTCTTTGCATTTCTTTGTTACCCATTCTATTTTCATTCAATCAGATTTCCACCTCTACCATTAGACAGAAATTGCTATCTCCAAGCTTATTAATGTACTTGTATCCACTAAATCCAAATGTATTCTTTTATTCTCTATCCTCCTTGAACTCTGAATAGCTTTTTGAAAATAGTTGGCTCCTTCCTCTTACTAAATACCTCTTCCTTTCTTAACTACTGTGACACTGCTCTCTAGCTGCTCCACTTCTTCTCAGCCTCATTTGGTGGATCAGAATTCATTTATTTTGAGAAAAAGGGAATGTATATACTCTGCCTAACAACCACTGTAGTGAAAGTAGTAGAATCAGGCTGTGTCTACATGGCATTGAAAATAACCTGTCCATTCAGTTAAATGTGAAACCACTATTTAATTTAGTGGATGGTAAAGTCAGTCAAACCTATCTCATTTAACTGACATTTAAATTTGATTGAAATGCTTGGTTGTGTTGCCTACAATTTACATATACTGTCTCACTAGATCTGTTATTTAATTGATTTTGGGAGTATCTGAATGAAAAAACTCCCTCTGTCAATGAAGGTCAGTATCTTTTCTGCAATTTACAGTTTTCAAAAGTTACTCAAGGCACTGAGATGTAAAGTACTCTGGGTCACTCAGTAAGGAAACATCAGTGGTGGGATTTAAGCCACAGTCTTCTGGGATCTAAGACCAGCTTTCTAGACCCTAAACTAAACCGTCCCTTAGCAATTATAACTACATCATTCTGAGCACTGTCAGGCCAGCTTGTTTGATGAGCAAACCTTCAGGTGGCACACCCATTTTGGCCTTTGCTCTTGCCCACTGTACAATCAGAAGCTTTTAAAAACATTTCTACCAAACGATAAATCAACTCACAAAAAAAATAAAAATCCTGATGCCAAAATCCTATACAAGAAAGTTTTGTGCTCATTTCAACTGACTATTGATGGACTGAAGTGACAGACTAAAATGGATAGGAAAATGATAAATAAGAAGTGATGAATGCTTATTTTCAGGGAAATTTTTCCATCTTTTGAGAAAGAGTTTATTCGGCCAATTCTGACATTTCTCAGGAAAGTAGAAGCCAGGGTAAACCAGGAGCCTGCTTTGACACTTCATTCACATGCATCATTGGAAAGGTATGTGCATCTTCTACTGTTCCAGTAATACCAGGCATACTGCGAAAAAGGGTTATGTTAGGACCCTGGGAACAAAGCTTCATCCCCTGAAATATCTCACTGCAAAGGATCACAATACTCAATGACAAGCTCTTACACTTGGTAGAGAGCTTAGAGAGGTTTTATACTTTACCACCACAACAATGATTAAGGATTTAGGGCTCAAATCTTTCATGGGAAAATTATTGGTTCAACAACAATTTATTTAGTGCCTACTGTGTTCAAAGCACTGTGATGCTAGGGAATAAATGAAAATAATGAAGATAAGGGACCTATCCTCATAAGACTTATAATCTAAACCAGGGAATATAACACAAGTCAAATGTAAATACTGTGCAAGAACTACAGCACAAAATAGATCATAATTAGAGAGCCACAAATCTCTGTGAGGAAGAAAAAATCAAGTCCTGCAAAGGAAATAGTGTGGAGATGGTGGAACATTTGAGCTTAGTCTGGGAAGCATGAGTACAATTTCAAAAGACAGGTGGAAGAAGGGTTAGCATTATCATTACATTTGCTAATTGAAAAAAAAAAAAGATTGCTAAGCACCTACTATGTAAACGTCCCACTCTCAAAATGCTCACAGTCTACTGAGTGGAGACAATGTATACAAACATAAGTGAATACAAATTGATTCCAGGAATGAAATCAGGCTTAGAGGAATTTTAATAATTTACTCTGGAGAAAAGACAGGTTAGAGAAAGCTTCAAGTGATCAATCAGGCAGTCAATAAGTATTTGTTGAGCACCTGTTATGTGCTAGACTTTGAGGGCACAAAGACAAAAATGAAATAGCCCCTTTCTTCAAGCACAAACTTGTTGAAGGTAGGGTTTTACTTCTTTTTGTCATTGTATAATTGAAAGGCCATTCTAAAGGTGGAGGCAGAGTGTTTACATAAAAGAATATACAAAATATATAGTGACTCATTGAGCTCCTCCAGAATTGAATGGATCTAAGACAAAGAGGCCCCAGTTGACAGGCATTTTAATAACTTCACAGCCAATTGAAGAGTCTCCTCTTTATCATATCATTAGCTGACCAGAAGCAATATGGCAGAATGTCTCTGCTAGGGGTGGGGAACTTGTAGCCTTGAGATCACATGTGGCCCTTTAGGTCCTCAAGTGCAGCCCTGTGACTGTTCACAGAACAAATCCCCTTAATAAAAGGATTTGTTCTGTAAAACTTGCACTCAGTCAAAAAGCCACACCTGTACTCCAGTGCCTCTAAAGCACAAAAGTACCTTAGATTCTATTGCTAGTCTCCTAGAAGCAGTACCCTAGAATCCTCCATGTGGAGAGAAACACAGAGACTCTGACTATGTGCCAGACTCCCATTACATATAAAAAATAAATAAAAGTTTAATCTAGAGGGAAGAGGCATTATAAGAAAGGAGAATTAGGAAATGCTTCATGTAGAAGGTGAGCTTTGTAAGAAAGTAGGTTTCTAATAAATTGACTTTATGTATTTATAATGCATTTTTTTGTTTTAGTATAATCAAGTACTTCTGATTGAATAAAGTGATTGAAGAAGATCTTCCCTACTTATTAATTGGCCTGGGAAGATTTGTAGGAAGGCCCACACTTTTTGTTAATGAGGTACTAGTTCTCAAAGATTGTGATGCCCTCTGGCTCCAAAAAGTGTATAAAGACTCTGAGGTGAGGTTTTACTTCGAGGCTTACTGACTGGAAGTGTTTGTTTGGCCAAGTGAGACTCTGGGTAGCCGCTAAGGAGCCCTCCAGCTTTGAAAACAGATGTTGGTGCTTCTCTGTCTAGTAACCATGTATGTATGTAATAGTCAGGCAGTTGGATCTGTCTGTTGATCTATGATGTACATATTGCTTATGTCAGACAGTTGGAAGCCATGTCTGTTGATTTTGATTTCTCTGCATTTCCTCTGAAGTTCAGGGTGCTGATTTTTTTCCCTGAACTAAGCGAGTGATGCATGTGCTTGATTAAAGTGCTTGTTGATCCCTTGAAAGTTGCTTTCCTTTTAGAAATGCAGATCTAAGAACCTATGACAGCAGGCCCTCCTCACTTGCTTTTACATCTTAGTATAGAATGTTTTATTTTAGTCATTGGGCACCACTTATGCAAAGTCTTGGAGATGAGAGATAGGAAGTTATATGTGAGGAACAGCCAGAAGGCTAGTTTGTATGAATTACTTAATTAAAAAGCATTTCTTAAGGGCTTATTGTCATTCTGCTCTCCTATGAGTCCATTCTCCAATCCTGTAGCACTCCTAAACCACAGTACCATCCCACCTCACTCCACTAAGTGTTTCCTCTCCTTGTAGGATGTAAGCCCTTAAAGCACAGGGGATACATTTCCTTTGTATTTATTATATTCAGTGCTTAAAATAATGCTTTGAGAAGAATGTACCTCTCCCAGGAAAAATGACATAGTTGATTTGACCCCTCTCAAAGAATTTGTAGGATATTTGAGAGGTATAGCAAAGCTACTGTTGAGGCAGTATGAAGATGGCTATGGAGGGGCTAGACTGACAGATGTGTAAAAGGGAAGCTTATGCTATTAAATAAAAAGTAATAACTCTCTCTCTCTCTCTCTCTTTCTCTTTTTCCAATTAAAGGAAATAAACCTGAAACTAAAGTATAAATGATAATGATTTAGATTTAGATATAAGAATGAAGGGGCAGTTAGGTGGTGAAGTGAATAGAAAGGTAGGCCTGGAGTTAGAAGGACCTGAGTTCAAATCTGACTTCATATTTATTAGCTGTATGACCCTGGACAAGTCACTTAACCCTATTTACCTCAGTTTCTTCATTTATAAAGTGAACTGGAGAAGGAAACAGCAAACCACTCCAATATCTTTGAGAAGAAAATCTTAAATGGAGTCATGAAGAGATGGATAGGACTGAAAGATGACTGAAAATAAGAATAAAGGTATTGCATAACAAAGTCATGCCTAATAATGAAAATGGCAAAACTATGTGAATGGCATACCAAAGGAAAAGATAAATCTCCTTAGGATCTGGAACTGGAAAGAGAGGCCTTCTCACAAGGCCACACTGTATTCTCTGGAAAGACTTTAAAAACAAGATAAATTCTCATTTACCTGAAATAACTTAATCAAGTCCCTTTTGTGGAGGTAAGAACCGGTGAGCATAATAAGTTACGAAGGCATAAAATTAGTCCTTCCAAGAGGATGAGAGACCTAATGAACAATGCTTCATTTCTTGTTACCTAAATCCAGCTCAGTTCTGGCTTACATCCATGGTTCTTTGATTTGTTATTATCACATTCTTAAGTCAGATATGAATGACTTAATTAATAATAATACCAACCAGAAAATATCAATCATTAAACTTTGAAAATGATACTATTTAGAGTATTGGGTATTTTTTGCTCTTTTCAAATATATTACCTTCCAAAATATCCTGGGAAATACCTAACATGGAAAATATTATACCAATTTGACAGACCAATGAATGAATGAATGACTAGGATTATGAATTAAGAAGGGAGACAGTTCCTTCCTTCAAGAAGCTTACATTCTACTGCTAGGGAGACAAAACTTACAGAGGAGTGGTTGCCACAGAAAGATATTTTGTTCCAGAAAAGTAGAGCCATAGAAAAATCACACATTTTCCTAAAACAATGGCAATATTTGTTCCCAGAACAATAGATGGAAAGAGGTGTGAAAGTAGACTGTTGTTAAGGGAAGGGGTAGATTGGCAGGGTAGATAGCCTGAGTGGGTGGGTGGATAGGATAGCATGATCTGGTTGATGTGAAGCTAAGTAGTGTGGGTTATGAATATGACCCTGCTACCCCACCCCCACCACCAGTTCCTTAGAGTACAGGCCACTGGGAATGTTTATGTGAACCGGAAAAAAGGTGCATATGAAGAAATAGAGGTTACCTGTTCAATGAATGAAGGAATTAAAACTAAGAAAAAAGTAAGTGGTAACACCAAGATTAGAAAGTCTCTTGATTGTTAGCAAAAGTGATTTTTTTAAAGCACTTTACATGTGTTATCTCATTAAAGTAGATGTGATTATTATCTGCATTTTATGTCTAGGGAAACTGCTCAGAGAGGTCAAGTGACTTGTGCAGAGTCAAAAGGCCAGTAAGAATTTGAGGCAAAATATGAAGTCAGATCCTACTAACCCAAAGTCAATGGTTCTTTTCTTGGCACCATTTACGTGCCCCACAGTGTTCTTCTCACTCTAGTCCCTCTTATTCAGCTATCAAATTGATTTTATTGAAGGGCAGATAGGACCATGTCACCTCCCCTATTCAATAAATTCCAAAGACTATCAATGCCAGGGTCAAATATAAAATCCCCTGTTTAGCAAGCAAAGCTCTTCACAACTTGACCCCCTATTTTTCCATTCTTCTTATACCCTATGATTTTCCATGTAGTCTGTGATCCAATGACACTGGCCTCCTAGCTATTCCTTGCACATCATACCCAACACAAGATGATCTCGAGACATCATTAGTCTTCTTGGAGACTGCAGGACAAACAATAACAACCTAACACCCCATCTTCCATCTTTGTGCTTTTTCACTTACTGTCCACAATGACTCCAAGTCTCTTCCTCCTAATCTCCATTTCCTGGCTTTTCTGGCTTCTTTATTCATTCTTAAACCCTGCCTTCTACAAGAAGCCTTTTCCAATCCCCCTGAATGGTAGACCCTTCCCCCTGATGATCATCTCTAATTTATCCGGTCTGTATTTTTTTTGCATGTAGTGGTATGTATGCTGTTTCCTTTGTTAGACTATAAGCTTCTTGAGAGTGGAGACTGTTTTTAGTTCTCCTTTCCCAATATGGACTGCTTTTCCTCTAAAAATCTTTTCTACTCTATCTAGGGATTTTTGGTTCATATGAAATTATTGATCTCTCTCTCTCTCTCTCTCTCTCTCTCTCTCTCTCTCTCTCTCTCTCTCTCTCTCTCTCTCTCTCTCTCTCTCCTTATATAATCTCTCCTATAAACCAACTTCTAACTGGCTAATGAATATTAAGGTTTGTGATTCCCCAAGAGGGGGGTAATCATTGCTCTACTATAACTTTCCCATGCCTCACACTAGAACAAAATTTGTCTTCCACTTGTGCAAACAACCCCATTCATCTCAACCTTCATAAGCACTAGTTATATTAGACAAATAATAAGAATTAATGACAATATTTTCTTTACATAACAAATATAATGCCAGATGTGATGGACTGTACCTTTAATTCCTGCTACCTGGTAGTCTCAAGTTGATACACAGGGGGTTTGTTGGAGTCAGCTCTTGACAGCTAACTTCCAGCAGCAAGGCTGATCAGGTATCTAAATTAAGTCTGGCATCAACATAATGAGCTCCTGGAACAAGGGGCCACTGGATTGTCTAGAGAAGGGCAAACTGGCCCAGGTAGGAAATGAAGCATGTTAAAGCTTCCACAACTGTCAGTACTGGTATTAGTCTAGTGAGTAGCCATTGCACTACTGGCTTGAGGAAGATAAGGAGATTCAATCAAAACTCACACACACACACACACACACACACACACACACACACATACACACACACTTAAAGGGGGGGGGAATAAAATACATAATATTATAAAGAATATTAATTTTATTGAAAGTTACCAAACTACATTTTTAAACAACTATATATTCACATATGTGTAATAATTACAATGGAAATATATGGTAGGGAGAGAAAGAACAGAGAGGGCAAAGGAAGAAAAATGGTCCATAGATACTGTACATAATGGAAAAAAGACATAAAATAGAGTATTAAGTGAAAAGCCATAAAAGCCTTAAACTCTGTGAAAGATGGAAGCCTCCTTGGTGACCTGTCTATAATCATAATTTAGACACTGAGTCATAATTTAAGATACTATGACCTATGAAAGCCAAAACAAGAATTGATACATAAATTTATGTTTAGGGATAATATTGGTTTAACTCCAGAATTCATTACTAAGCAGAACACCAAAAATATCTAGCAATCAGTAGTGATGCATTCTCTAACTGCTCCTGCCTTTGTCTATTTTGTATAATTACCATGAGGATTTCGTAGTTCTTGAGCAGGCATCCACAGAACTGTCTGGCTGCATCGCCACACCAAAGATTGCTTATTTGTACGTATTCATAATGACTGATTAAACTAACCGTAATCAATCAAAAGCTCCAAAGCCTCTTCCTTTGGCATAAAAAGAACGCCTCATCATTATGGGGGAGGTACAGGACTCCCCAGCGTGGAGAATTCTGGACCTTACAGATATACACAGCCTGGGGCATTGCTAACTTAACTGGTTGTTTTAGATTCCTTCTTCATAATACAGGAGTCAGGGAAACTTCTTCCTTCTCTGACTTAGCTATAGGAGAAGGATATTGTGTATTGTCTTCCAGGGGGTACTGAGTCAGCTCACCGATTCTAGCCTTCTCAGTGTATCCATACCTCTTTCCTCCCCACTCTACCCCAACCCCAGCCAATAATAGCATCAAAGGCAATACCTTTCCTAGTACTTGATTCTGGAAAGTCCACATGGTATCAAGATGTGGGACAAGCTCCAACTCTCAGCCCAGATTCTTCCCTTCTGGGATCTTTTCCCCAGAAATACTCACCAAAAAGAGTCTGAGAAGCTGGAGTTTCACAAGTTCAATGACATATGGATTCTTGGAAAGAGTTAATATCTGTTTTCATTTTACTCTATGTGCATTAAAGTTGCCGTGATCGTGCATTTTGTATTTGAATCAAGCAGATAAAAACAAAAAATTATGAGAGCTAGCTATTGAAGTAGATGCCTGAGATCTCCATTAGAAAGCATCATCTAAAATATTAGTATTCCTTCTCTTTAACTAGAGCTTAAAAATAAGGAGTTAAATGACGTTTTGCCAATAAAAAAAAGGCAAAATGGTAGTGGGGGCAAGCTGTTGCTCAGGATTGTTAATACACTGATTTCTTCCCAGTGGCCAATGGTGGTATTACAGCTGACTTACAGATTGCTAACCACAATCAGGTAGTAGAGAGGGAGAAACTACTCAAAAAGACTGCCACCTAGTGGCAAACTCAGATTGCAGCCTGAATTAATCCAAACTCTTCTTTTTTTTTTTAACCCTATGTCAGTGCACACAAAACAGAACAAACTCCCATATCCCAAGTGAATGCCATGCTTTCATTCTAAGATATTCTCATAGAGAAGGTAATGAAGTGTTCATCTCCAAACCATAAGGCTGGTCTTTCCAGAAATTACTCAACTTACCTGTCCATTCAGAAAACAGACAAGGTAGCTCTACTTACAAAGAGAATGCATGCCTCAGATACAAATAATGATCAAAGTCTATTAGGTCTGATTAAGTACCACCTTCTACAAGAAGCTTTTTCTGTTCCCTCCAAATACCTTCCCCTATAAGGTAATTTTGTCTCTATTTTGCAATATATATATACATATATGTATACACACACACATATATATAATATGCACATATGTACACATATGTATACATATATACACATATATATTTTTACATTAGATAATAGACTCAAAGTTTGAAGAGACCTTAGAAGCCATTAAGTTTAAGCTTTTTACTTTATGGTTGTAGAAACTGAGATGTAGAGAGCTTAAATGTCTCCCCTAGGGACATATGCTTTGTAAGTGAGGTAAAGTTAGACCTTAGTTCTTTCTGATTCCATCTCAGGGCCCTCTGTCTACTGTTCTATCTAGTCTTAAACATATTGTCTCCACCTAACCCTTAGAATATAACCTCATGGACAGCTGGGACAGTTTCAGTTTTGACTTTGTACTCCTTGCACTTAGTGCCTGGTACATAGTAGGTGTTTAATATGGGTTTGTTGATTAATCAATCACACACCCAAAATAATTAGAAGAAATCAGGTTTATTTAAGTTTCAGAGGATTATTCTTCCATGTTAGAAGCAAATAAATCACTGGTTTTCTGCTGCTGAATAACCACATTAAAAAAAAAAAAAAAAGCCAAATCCTACTTCTACTTTTTCTTAAAGTCCATACCTTCTGTTACACAGACCTAATGTGATCTCTACACCCAAAACTAGTGGCATTTTAATTTGACTTTTTGTTTGGACATTAAACCAAACACTTTCCAAATGTTGTGGTTCAGAATGAGACATTACGTGTATGATGAAAATGATCTACCTGCTTGCAATAGCTCAGCTGTAATTCCCTTTCTAAAAAAACAGAATCAGGCAACGAATGTTCCATTTATGAGCTTAAATACCATACATGGATTCTGGAAATTTCCAAATCCTGTGTGATTATATAGTTCCTCTCTGTGACCATGCAATCATTACCACTACATAAAAGTCACAGAGTTTTTATATCTCATAATTACTTTCTCTTATAAATTTAAATTATACATAGTGTTAATACTTCCCTTGCTGTATAGCCTAGGGCAAATTAATAAAATGACACCATCTTAAACATATGTATGCTTTAAATTCTCTTAGATTTTGACCCATCTTGTATCCCCCCCTTTTTCTATGTGGTTGTTTTTCTACATAACTTTTTTAAGGTCAGGGACAGCATTGGAAACATGATCTGGTATATACAAGTCACCACCATCTTGAATTCATCAAAATAATGTGAGGAATGGCATTCTTTTAGCTTTGTCACAGACAAAGTAAATCACACAAAATTCTTGCCTCCCTCCCAATGTCTGTCTGCTTGAAATTGTGCTTGACATAAATTTCTGATTTAAAGTGCAAATGATACAGTAGATTTCCTTTTTACATTATAACATTTTGAGGAGACATCATACACACCTACATTATATGTAGATATGATAAGGATTTATAGGTTGTTCAAATACATATCTCTGGTGTGATGGCTTACTGAGCTCTTTTCAGGGCTGCTCATTAATCTTTGGTGTCTCCCTGGTACTCCACTCTCATCTGTGACTCCAAGAAGCTACAATGTGTGCAACGGCCATACCCCATCTTGACAGATGGGCTAAACCAGGTTAAGGGTAATTGATAAAGGTAATTGACAGGCCTCAAATTCATTGATGAATTGGGAGGGGGGAACCGTCTACCCCAAGTATGTAAAAACTTTCCCTAGCATAAAGAGTGAATGAGAACATTGTATTTCTATAGCCATGAAGGCAGCTGATGCCAGGGCTTTGGAGTGTTTAGAGCTTGGTCAGACATTGAAAATTCCAAGGTCATACACTCCATCCTCGGCCATTCCCAGCAGTCTTGACTTTTCTCATACCACTGGACTTCAGTGACTCTGGAAGAAATAGTGAGACTGACAACTTTGTGCAATTCAGCTTCACTTAAATCCAACTCACCCATGAGTAGACATCACCCTGTGATATCACTGGTCCTCTTCCATAACCAAGGACAAAACAACATATGTAGATATGATACATATTGCTTCTGTAAAAGGATCAATGGACTTAGAGAAGATAAATTTCCTCCAGAGAGTTTCCTTCATCATATAAAAAATATCTTGTACATGTGAAATGCTTATACCTAACTCACTCAGTATGAGCGATGAAGATCCCAATGAAAAGGATTTCAGAGATTATTAAGTCCAACTCCCCTCATTTTATAAATGAGAAGACTGAGGACCCAAAACTCAAATGACACACATGTATTAAGAGGTGTTTGACTACTAAACTGAAGGTCTATAGAACTATTGTGCTGACCTCATTGTTGTATGCCTATGGAAATTAGACTGTATACCAGTGACATGCCAGGAAACTGAATCACTGATGTATCTTAGGAAGACTGAATTGTCTTAGGAAGATTCTGAAAATTATCTGACAGAATAAGGAGTCAGACACAGAAGTTCTTTCTGAAACTAAATTGTCAAGCATTCAAACTATACTCCAGAAAGCACAAGTTGGATGGGCTAGTCGTTTTGTTCAAATGCCACACGAACACTTGCCAAAAAGATTATTTTGTGGAAAACTCACACAAGGCAAGCACTTACACAGTGGTCAGAAAAAGTGACACAAAGACACTCTTAAGGTCTCTGAAAAACTTTGGAACTGATTGTGACATGGGAGACACTGGCACAGGACTACTCAGCATGGCATGACCTCAGCAGATAAGGTGCTGTGATCTGTGAGCTAAGCAGAATTGAAGTACCTCAAAAGAGATGCAAGATGTACAAATTTAGAAAATCCACCCCAAATGTTCATTTGAACTACTTGTACCCAACCTGTGGCAGAACATTCTGAATTTATATTGATCTGATTGGCTATAGTTGGATACACTGTAACTTGACTCTAACATAATGATCTCATTTTGGTCCTCTTTGAGAAAAAAGGGCAGCAAACAAGCAATAAGTGACAGAACCAAGCCTTGGATCCAGGTCAAGGATATCCATCTCGAGAGCTCTTTTCTCCTCATTTGCTCATTAAACAAGTATTTATTAAGTATTTTGTATATACCTAGCTCTGGATAACTAGAAATATGAAGGTAAACATGAAATCTTCTCTGCCCAATATGAGTTTACATGATGGGGTGGGAAGGTAGGAGGACAGAACAAGGTAGAGACAACATATACATGGAAATTTTATTTCAAAAGACATACAAAGTAAATTCCAGAAGGAATGCTGTAGCAAGTCTGGAGATCAGGATATGCTTCCAGTTGGAGGTGGAAATTAAACTGCACATTCAAAAGCCTGCTGACTCTGAGGCTCCCTTGAAAGTAGTTAGATGATTATCCCAGAATTTCTTAACTGCACTTTGGTGTGGTGAAAACAAAGGGTCAGAATGTCTAGGTTTGAATCCTACCATTTTTAAGGTGTGAGACCTCAGGCAAGTCACTTGTCCTCAGTTAATGGTAGTTTTCACAATGTTGAAATCTTCAGAGATGCCTGAATATGTAACAGTCCCCAGCAAGGCTTTGAGGAAACACAAAAACCATAGGAGCTACAGTTCTTCCTAGCCTAGGAAGGCAGGAAGTCAATTGAAGATTCCTTCAGGCCTATAGAGGGATCATATACAACAGAAATGTTGAAAGAGAAATAGGAGAGAAGAAGAGAGAGACTGGGGATCTTTGGGGCCAATCAAAGCCTTGACAGAGGGTATTTCAAATGAATTAATGAATGAATAATAAAGCATTTACTATGTATAGAGCAGTTTGCTGTGGAAGAATGCAAAAATAAGATAGCCCTGTTCTCAGGAAGCTCACATTGTGATATGGGAGATAACTTTAGCTGCAAGTTAGGTCAAAAAGACCTATGGCCTTACAAGTACAGCAGCAAAGCAGATCGTCATACATCTTCTTTAATGTTATCTTTAGTGATAAAATCTTAGATGTTTCTGACATTGAACCTTCTAACAGCACCAAGGAATTGGATGGCATGAATTTTCTTTTCATGGGTCTTCAGTAGCTGTGGCAGTCAGGTATCTTAAACTCAAGGCTGCTTCCTAGAGTGTTGGCTCTAGGGAGTTGAGTTGAAAGAAGAGTTGGTGATCTTGTGAGCACTGCTATTCTCAGGAAATCTTGGCCTTACTTGTCCCCGAATGGCAGTTCATTAGCAGGGGGTGCAGTGATGAAGATGGGATACTTCATAGTGACTAGTACCCTCAATGTTAGCTTCGCTAAATGGATGATGGATAGTACATGCCAAATCCACCTCTCAGGGTTTTTAGAAAGAAAAATACTATAAACTTTCAAATACTATAGAAGTATGAATCATTGTTACATAAATTTAGCCAAGTCTAAACAAAATTCTAAAGTTTATCATGATTCCTGAACCACAGAAATGAAAGGGAGAGGGCTAAGAGGTCATAAATGGCAAATAATTTTTGTTGTTGTTGTTCAGTCATGTCTAACTCTTCATGACCCAATGGACCACACTGTCCATATGGTTTTCTTGGGAAAGATACTGGGGTAGTTTGCCATTTCTTTCTACAATGGATTAAGGCAAACATAGGTTAAGTGACTTGCCCCAAGGTCACACAGTTACTCAGTTTCTGAGGCTGAATTTGAATTCAGGTCTTCCTAACTCCAGACTCAGTGTTCTATCCAACTAATGAGTCGTCTAACTTTCCCTTTCAATAATAACAAGAAGAACCATGACATTAACTATCACTTTTAGAGTCTGCAAAACATTTTACAAATATTATCTTACTAGACCCTCACAAAACCTTGAGAGGTAGGTGCTATTATTATCCCCATTTTTCAGATACGGAAATTGAGGTAGACAGTAGTGACATGCTCAGAGTAATACAGCAAGTTAAAGTTAGAACTAGAGTTCAGGATCGTGTGTTGTTTGTAGGTTTTCTGGGTTTTTTTTTTGCTTGTTTTTTTCATTCCTGTATAGCGTATTCATTTCCTTTGCTGCCTTTAGGTGGCATCTGTAGGCCCACTAACTTCAATCCAGAATTCTCAGTAATTTGCCAGGATTCTTTTTTCTTTTTAATCTATGAACACTATGTCAGGAATTCATGAAGGTAGAACCAATACAATTCCCTAACTCCTAGGATCACATAGAATAACAACATTTATAATCTACATAAACCTTAGAGCAAAAATTCTTAATTAGGGATGTACAGACGATGGCTAGATTTCAAGAAGAGTTCATAACCTTGGATAGCAAGAATTATGTATTTATTACAGCTAACCTCTAATTGAAATTTTGCATTTCCTTCAGTTATTTAAAAAACATCATTTGGGGAAGAGAGGGGGTAAAGGGAATAACCATTTATATAGTGCCTACAATGTGCCAGGCACTGTGCTAAGTGCCTTTTTTTTACAAACAATATCTCATTTCATCCTCACAACAGCCCTGCAAGGCATGTGCTATTATCCTTACTTGCAAATAGAGGTCAACCAATTTGACAAGTTTTACCAAAAATGCCAGGCTCAGAATGCTTTCCACTACACCACCTAGCTGCCATTAAGAAAATGTCCATAGACTTCTCCAGACTGCCAAAAAGGTCCATGATACAAAAGAGGTTAAGACCACCTACCTTTGAGATCACCTAATCTAACTGTATCATTTTATCACTTCTAGATAATCAACAAACATTTGTAGCCTACTACATACCAGGTACTTTGCTAGGCACTCAGAGTACATAGATTCAACCTACTCTCAATGTGATAATATTCTATAGAAATACTATGTGCATATTTAAGTAAATGAAGAATAAGTACGAAATAAAAGCAAAGTTGTTAGCCAGGGAAGAAGGTGGAGAGATCAACAAAGTGTTGCTAGAGAAGATGGAGAGAGAGCTTCATCCTGAAGGAAATGAGAGATTCCGTGGTGCAGAATTAAATAAGGAATGCATTCTAGGCATGGGAGAAAGCCAATGCAAAGATTCAGAGACTGGAGATGATATCCTATCTGAAAACCAAAACAGATTCAGACTAATATGTAATGAAGCTGCAAAATGCTGTTATTGTCCATTGTGAATGGCCTTAAAAACCAAACACAAGAATTTCAATTTTACTCTAGAAGTAATAAGTGTTGCTGTTGCCACTTCTGTTGTTTGTCCTGCCTTCTGTAAGAGGGCCAAGAAAGCTACTACAGTTTGTTGAGTTAGGGGAATAAAAATGCCAGATTTGTAAGTAAAGACAATGCCTTTGGAAGCAACATGGAGGATGGATTGGAGAAGGAAGAGAGGAGATAGGAATAACACTTAGGAGGTCCCTACAATAGTCCAGGCAATAGGTGATAAAGACCTGAACTAAGGTGATGGTTGTGTGAATCGAGAAGTAGTTAGATAGAAGAGATGATGGGGGGGTAGAAATGACAAAAATTGGTAGGTAATTGGTTATGTGGGGTGAGAGACCACGAAAAACTGAGGATAATGCCAAGGTTAGGAACCTGGAGAAATGGTGGTGCATTCTACAGTAATAAAGAAATTTTGATAAGAAGAGTAGGTTTAGGGAAAAGATAGTGAGTTATATCTGGAACATAGTGAATTTGAAAACAATTCTCTCAATATTTGTTGTTTAGTTGTTATAAGTCGTGCCTTATACTTTGTGACCCCATTTGGGTTTTTTGGCAAAGATACCAAAATGGTTTGCCATTTCCTTCTTCAGCTCATTTTACAAACAAGGAAACTGAGGCAAACAGGGTTAAGTGGCTTGCCCAGGGTCACACAACTACTAAGTGACTGAGGCCAGATTTTAACTCAGGCAGAGCAATCTTCAGGACTGCAAGCCTGGCACTTTATCCACCGTTCAACAAACTGAGCACTTAATAAATGTTTTCTTCATTCATTCCACAAGGTATCAAAGCAGGTTCCAAATTTAGTGCTCTTTGTTTTCTACGTCTACTTTGATATCTCACAGGAATGTTGCAATTATGATGCAGAAGACCTGGTTTTTATTTTTGTACCAGTGGTTGAGACTGAGGGAGGTTATTTACAAGACAGGCTAGAGAAAAATCTGTCACTCCAAATAAAGTACTACAGAGTTCAGAAAGAAAAAGCAGGGAAATATCAATATTCCTTTCACTCCCTCTACTGGTTGGTATTATAGAATGTGTCAGAGAAGCTTTATGAGTTGCCTTTGAGTTTCTTTTTACTTACCAGATTTTCTGGCTTTTTTTTTTCCTTGTTTGCAATTTATTTTATTTTTAATTTAGGGAACAAAAGAAGCATTTCTTACTTAAAGTTAAAGTTAAATCCATTTTAACCCACTCTCTGGCTTCTTTTTCTTCAAGGACTTCTTTTTGCTGGGGCTCAGTGACTGAGCCCCGATTTAGGCAAAATGTGAAATGTCTTGGCTAGAAAGAGAAAGATCTGAAGATAAAATACTATCTGACACTGATTTTTGCAAAATGCTTTGCATCCATGATCTCATTTGAGTCCCCACAACAACTGAGTCAGGGATTACTACAAGTATTAACCTCATCACTGTCATCATCACCACCACCACTACCGCCACCACCACCACCATCATCATCATCATCATCATTCCCATTTTATAGATGAGGAAACTTAGGTTATGAGTGATTTAATGACTTGTCCAGGAACACACAGCTGTTAAATGTCTGCAGTGGAACTGAAAACCAGATCTTACTGACTTCTAGTCCAACATTCTTTCCAGTGTTCTAAATTGCCTAGAAGCCCAATTCAGCATGTTAGCCCACAATCATTTTGGAAGCAGTCACTGCATGCTATGCTCAAACATTGTGAAAGATGCAAATGAAATGTAAGAAGCTGTCTCTGTGTTCGAAGAGCTATAATCTCATGTGGGGAAGAGAACATACACATGTGAAAGGATCTGAGAGTAAGTGATCTATTTTGTGAACTCTGTGTTTTAGAGATTCAGCAAAGGGAGAGAATACTATGTACTACAGGAGTCTTCAGAGACCTGATAGAGGAGACTCACCAAACTGATTTAAAAGGGACTTCAACAGTCATTGAGTCCAACCCCTAGCCAATTCATAAATTTGTTCTATGGCAATTTTCTATAGTATCTTTAACAGCTTTAACAATTAGCCTCTGCTAGAAAAACTGTGGAGACAGGGAACTCACTACCACCCAGTGTAGTAGATTCCACTTTTACATTACTATAAATGTTAGGAATTTATCCCTATGATAAGCTAAAATCTACCTTCATGCTACTAGGCCTTCATCATCTCTCAATCTCCAGAACACTGTAACAGCATCCTAACTGATTTTCCTACCTCCAGTCTCTTTTCACTCCAATTTTTATACAACTGTCAAATTAATCTTTCTAATGCACAAAATCAGCTATGTCACTGCCCTGTTCAAATACCTTCACCAACTCCCTACTGCCTAAAAGATCAAATAAAAACTACATTTAAGGCTTCCCCAGTATCATCTATTTTTTTAACCTTATTTCATTCCTATTACACCCTTTCAGGAACTCTATGTTCCAGCCAAACTTGACTAGTAGCTTTTGTTTATGATTTCATACTACCTTCCCACAATTTTACTTGTTCACAAATGATTCACTACATCAGTATCTAGGTCTAATATACTACTTGTCTTCCTTCAAAGCCAACTCAGTTGTTACCTCCTCCCTAAAGTCTTCCCTGATATTCTTTCTTCCCCCTAATCATTCCTAACTCTTCCTTCTCAAATTTTCCTAGAGTACTTTATCTATTGATTCCTTACCATGAATACAGCTTATTTTGAAAAATATGTACTTGGATATATGCAATATTCCCCATTAGATTTTAAACCAGAGATTGTGTCATCTTTCAACTCTTTTATTTGTAGAAACCAGCACAGTTCCTTGTGCATAGATGATGATCAATACATATTTGTTTAATTAAATCAAAATGACCCTGAAATATATCTTGTGCTACAAAGCAAAGACATTGAACAAATAGCCTTTGATGTGAGTGAGGCAAAGTTGGAAGCTAGAAATTCTGTAGGGGGCTTCTGGGGTCCTCAGGTGGGAGGGGTCTTAAGTATCTAGGGGGAAGTATAAGGACATTAAGGGGGCAGCTAGGTGGCACAGTGGATACAGTTCTTGACCAGAAGTCAGTCATCTTCTTGAATTTAAATCCATCCTCAGTCCACTAGATCTGTAACCTTGGGCAAGTTACTTTACCTTGTTTGCCTCACTTCCTCATCTGTAAAATAAGTTGGAGAAGGAAATGGCAAACCATTCCAGTATCTTTACCAAGAAAACCCAGAAAGAGGTCACAAAGATTAGGACATGACTGAAAAATTTAAAAAAAATAGTTCATTGAAATGAGAGGTATTTGAGTAGGTGATGAAGGCAGTCAAAAGACAACATGAAACAATCCCTACTCTCAAAGAGCTCATGTTCTAAACTCTTGATAAAACTAAACCTTATTATATGTCACCTTGATACCTTAACTAGGTGAGAACAGTTCTCAATCAACCATAGGCTTTAGATTGGATTTTGAAAATTGCATTTGAAAGTGATTGAATTAAGTTAAAAGATGATAGACAAGTTTATTCCAAAGAACTGAGGAATTTCATCTGTCCTTTGTGCCCTGTATAAAAGCATGGCATTAGCTAAGAGGTCTAGAAAAGAGTGAGCCTGACATTCCAGCTAAAACCCCTAAGAAGAAATGTTCTGGGGGAAGAGAGAAACAGAAGAGAGGCCTCTTGTCTCCCTCTGTCCTTTTGTCCAAAGGAGGACCTTGTAAGCTTGGAAGGTTCCATAGGATTTTGGACCTTCCATTTTTCCATCAGCCCAGCATTGTCCCCTGGGACAACAATGGCTGTTGGGTAATAGCTAAATGAGAAGCCAAGGATAGCCTGAAGATAGTCACCATGCTTAAGAGAAACTTCTTGACCATCTTACAAATGGGAGAAAAGGACTTCCCATAACCAAGAACTATGAACTTTCCCTTTGCTACAAGCTCTCTTAGTTTGAGCCCACTCTGGCCTAGATTCTATAAGTATTGGTGGGAAAGGGCATCATAAACTTTTAGAATAAAATTTTATACCAACTGTTCTTACTGTGTCACTTTAGTAAATACTCCTTTTCAAAATTTACTTAAGGCTGGTCCACTAATTGATCCTCAAATGAAAATTTTAGGGAAACACCTAGGTAAGAGCTCAATGTGATAGCATCCCAACTCCAGAGGAACACTCAACTTTATTTGAGGAAAAGAAGTAGCTTGCTTCTGGGACCAAAGACTTACCTGTGAGAAATGATAATCATTTAATATCAATTTAATAACCTCAGTGAGGACCAGAGTGTGAACTAATCAACCAGAAGAAGAGCTGGGACCTAATAGCATCTTTGTTCTGTGAGTAACCTCAGAGAAACCCACTTTCTATGTCAACAAGGCCAGATGGAACTGACTTAAGAGTATTTTTCCTTTGTTTAAGCATGAGAACCTTAACATGAGACACTATCTTGAATAATGGAACTTTTTCTTATCTTAATATTTTATAGACATATACTACATTATGGCATGTTAATGGTAAAGAAAACACAATATCCTGGGCCATAATTTCAATTGATGCTTTGTCAATTGTCCTATCTAATTGTATTTACAACCTATTCAATTAAGAAAATTCCTTTCTCATAATATGGTTTGTTTTTATTGTTGTGATCATCCTTCATTGCCAAAAGAGACCATGCCATGAGAGAAATGATGATGTGACTTGAATTTGACTTTGCTCTGAGTGACAAAGAGCTGCGCAAGGTCTCCAGTCTCACTTCTCCTCCACAGCCATCTGAAAACTGTGACCAGATATTCATCAGGATGACTGGAAATGACTCAGGAGGCACTGAAAGACCTTGGGCCCTTTAGGTCAAGGTCTTTGCAAGTACTCATGTAGGGTGAGGCAACACCCATTCATTGAATAGGCCTGTTTAACAAGTAGCCAGGGTGTGGCCCCTTTAATGAGACCAAGAAAAAGAAAGACTTCAGACTGGGTGGGAAATAGCAACAGTTACTACTGAAAATCACTCTAAAGCGAGGAGGGTCCAGAGGAGCCCTTACACAGGTGCCCATTGGCATCCCAGTTTCAGAGTGCAGTAGGTTTAAGGTTTTGGGAGAGGATAGAACAGGGGAGAGGAGAGGAAAAGGAAGGGGAGGGGAGGGAAGAGGAAAGAAGGGAGGGGCAGACAGGAGAAGAGGAGTTGAGTTACCCATTCAGCCAGGTGCATCTACTCACAGGATTATGTTTGTCCTTCATTGCCAAAGAAGACCATGCCATCAGAGAAATGATGACATGACTTGCACTTGACTTTGTTTTGAGTGAGGGATGGCTGTGCAGGTTACCAGCCTCACTTATCCTCCCTAACCCTAACTAATCCTAATCTTAATAGAAGATAAATGCCACATCAAAGATCAAAAGTGGAAGGATGTGATTTGAACTCAGGTCCTCTGACTCCATAACCAGTGCTTTTTCTACTATGAATGTGAAAGCACTTTGAAAAGTTTTAAGTGCTGGAAGTCCTTCTATAAAATGTTCTATGACAATTTTATGATATGCACATGCTAAACCATCAACCAAAGTGGCTCCCAGCTCTTGACTCAAATGAGAAAAGGAACATGATATGTTGGAAAGAGCTCTGAACATCCAGTCAGGAAACCTGAGTTCTGATCCCAATTCAAATTCTTGATAGACATATGAACACAAGCATGTAATCTAACATCTTCTTTGTAAAATAGAAAATAGTAATTTTTGTATAGGTCACTAGGATATTGTGAGTAGAGCACTATATTAAGTTATAAATAAAAATCAGTTAAGGACATTTGTCACTATGAGTAAAAATGCAATCTTCCCTTTTCTAGATGGCAGCACTCAGCAAGTTCTGCATATAATTCACATCATCAGAATTTAAGAGAGATAGTATGGTACAATGGAGAGCTGACAGACTTTGACCTTAAATCTACATTTAATCCCTTTGGGCATCATTTTGCTCATTGGAAAAATACAGGAGTTAGACTAAATGACCTCTGATGACCCTTCTAGCCTTAGACTTATGATCCTAAATCCCAGAAGCTGTGGTTTGTCCTTCATTCTCAAAGAGGACCATGATATCAGGGAGATGATGCCATGACATGCAAGTGAATTGGATTTAAGTAATCTATGATGATGCTAGTAAGTTCTGCCTCTAATAGGCACTAGCTATATGACCTTAAGGAGGTCATCGAAACTCTTAGCGCTCCCAGGCAACTATCTAAGATTCTGAATTAGGAGAAAGTTGATGATTTACATCAAAATCGTTGGAAGAGTTCCCTACACTGATGAATTCACTGTCTCCAACCCCTCCAGGACAAAAGTAAAAACCAAACAAACAAATCCAGTGTTTATTAGCTATTTTGTGTACCTCCATGTTTGATTTGGTTATCTGGGGTTTTGTTGTTGTTGTTGTTGTTGATTTTTGAAAACTCTGATGAAATACAGTGTCTAAAATAAGTTCTTTTATATTCCCAAAGGTCGGGTGTGGACAAGTTTCTACAGTTATTTGGTTCCATCCAGTAAGGGTAACTCAAGCCACCTGTTTCCATTTGAGGCTCAATTCACAAGAAGTTGGTCATTTGCCATTGCTCCACTCTCTCCAGTCACTACCACACTCCTCCCCTAATCCTGGCCAAAGAACTGGAGTGGAAAACATCAACAGGTCACGGGTATGTATTGTGTGTCTAATTCCTGACCAATGCTAAAACTTTCATAACTTTGGCACCCTAATCATGGATGTTTTCAAATAAGACGATAATTTACGAAGGACGCATGAAGAAAGAGCTAGCAACATCCCTAAGGTTGTCAGCAAACATGTATTTTTAATAGCTTCCCTTTTCTATTTTTAACTACAGTACTTGAGGGGAAGAAACCAAGTCATGGCTTTTGAGTGAGAAAAATGTTATTGCATTATTGATTTGCCTTCTAACCATATAACTCAAGAAAGAACATAGCTTTGGGAACTGAATGGTTTAAGAGGTTGATAATGGAACATGGAAACTCATTTCTTGTTGCAGGATCTGGGGACCCACCTCTATTATGGAAAGATGTTCTGTCTAGTGACAATTTAATGGGCCATTACAGGAAGGAAAGAATGCACTGATAGCTCAATTGTCCATAAAACACCTTCATTACAAAGGAAGAAATCATTGAAAGAAAAGTCACCACAGTAACCAAATGTTGATAGATACTGTAGAGGAGAAATGATTAAAATGACATGGGAAAAACTTTCCCATAGGAAACATCCTGGTTGATGTAGAAAGCCTAAAACTGAACTGTTTGTTTGCAGATAAAATAATGAACATCATTTGTGATTGCTTCTAGGAAAAGGCAAGGCCTTTTTGTAGGTGTTAACTGACAAATGCATAGGATTTTGGCACTAGCTTTTTGTGACTTTATCTAGATGCCATGACTTCTTATTTCTTTATATGAAAATTGATATAAAACTATTTTTTCCTCTTTATCTTCTATAGAACAGAGAAAAGCTATTCTAGAGAACCAAATATGATCAAAGAACATAATGAATGCTTTTGGTATGGTGCCACTATCATCTTCCAAAGACTTGCCAAAATGACTAATACAAAGAGAAATAAGAGAGGGACATTCCACGATCTCTAGGCCCTTTTGCCAATAGATGGGCTAGGAATATGTTAATTTGCAAGTTCTTAACCTGGAGTCCATGATGTTTTTTAACATTTTGGTAACTATTTCAACATAATTAATTTCCTTTGCAATCCTGTGTATTTTATTTTATATATTTAAAATCCTTCTGAGGAGTTCAGTTCATGGGCTTCAGCAGACTCCCAGAGGGGTCCAAGACAAAAACAAAAATGGTTAAGAACCTCCAATTTACAAGAAAAATAGTATTGTAGATATCAAAATGATGGGTGGAATTCAGCAAAAGATCTCATAAACAGCACCACGGCAAGCCTGGAAGGGTCTATAGAATTCCTCAGCATGATATTAGCATTGTTATAAACAACCATGTTAAAGCAAAGAGTCAGACCAAGAGAATTAATGTGCATCTTGATTATGTCAACTACTCTAAGCACAGAGATAGCTTGTTGAAGTGTGTGAAGGAAAATGATCAGAAGAAAACATCAGAGATAAAGATGCCTGTGTACACCTGAAGTGTAAGCTGTCTCCTCCAAAAGATGTACACATGGTGAGAATTCATAGCAAGGAGACTGAGCTGTTAAACCAATCCACTCTGAATTCATGGTATAAAAGTCTATAAAGTAAGTAGTGCCCATTTTCGAATATTTTTAGTATTTTGGGGGAAGTACACAAATTGTGTTTCCCTTGAGGAAGTCTTTTCTGATTTATAATATACTTTCTCAACAACTCTGAGAGGTAGGAAACTCCTATTTCACATATGGGGAGCCTGAGATTAATGGAGGAGAGCCAGTTGTTAGAGACAAAATTTGGACGAATTTTTTGCTTTCTCATCTAGCACTAGTGTCGATGATGAGAATATTGTTAAAAAAGAGCACTCACCTACCTCCTCTCACAATCCTTCCTACATTTGAGTTCTGGGAGGCTGTGACTTCTTCTGAGGACCATGTTGAAGAGAACTGTAAGTATTTCCAGATTGTAAACAGTGACTATTATTTTTAGACAATACAGCCCTGAAGTATATGACAGTTTTATCTGGACTATATTCATTTACTGGGCCACTTTAAGAAGGGAGTATGATAACATTACGAGTGTTTAGGGGAGGAGATCAGGATGGTGATTAGCTTTGAGTTTAAGCTAATTGCAGATCAGTTGACAACACAAGCAGTGAGAAGACTAGAAAATATTGGGTGGGAGGGGGTAGGGGAAAGGGATGAGGACACGGACACTGTCTTCAGCTACTGGCATTTTAATGGCAGTTACCATGAAGAAGAATTAAACTTTTTTTTCTTAGCCCCAGAGGGAGCAGGTAGAATTTGGCAGAGTTGATTTGAACCCAGCTCTTCTGGCATCAGATCCAGTGTTCTACTATACTATAGACTGATAAGTAGGTAGATATATGTGTGTGTGTGTGTGTGTGTGTGTGTGTGTGTGTGTGTGTGCATGTCTATATAATCACATGTACTAAAATCAACCATATTAGTATAATCCTATATGTCCCCAAATAAGTCATGTGCTAATTTAGTCTTTCTATTGCATCTCTATGGTACCATACTGCCAACACCCCAGCTACAGTTATAGCTATATAAGCTATTTACTAGCTCCTTGGACTTTACATAGTGCTATATTTAAAGCCTCAAAGTCTCAATCTGACTTGGGCTTATGGTTCATATAATTTGGGGGTAATTACATGGCTTTGAAACAACTCTCATATTTTCTTGTTGTCTTTCAAAAGATGCACCCTGACCAGTAGGTATTTAATGTACAATGCCAGCCACAACTTACTATGATTAAATGCCTTCCTTGGGCAATTTCAAGCCTTCTTCAACTTTAAAGTAATGACTTTACAGAGTGACATATTGGTCATATATGCCAAAGAAAACTGCCCTGGTAACCTCATCCTGTTCCAGGGAAACTCTCAATAGAAAAATTCCCTTTTGTGAAACAGAAATCACATGAAGTTTTTCTATTTCCTTTTCTACATGGAAACTAGTCTCTGGACAAAAAAAAAAAGATTTTTTTTTGCATGTGTATAAATCATTTATTTAAAAAAAAAATCATGGACATCAGAAAAAAAGTAAATTTTCAACATCAGACATTTCCTGTCACCTTTACTAAAAATATCAATCTGTGTCCTAGTAACAGGGATTGGATCAAAGTATCCTGATATACAGACTGCAATGGGAATTTCAAGTCCCATGATGAGAGTTTCAGTCTCCTCATGCCTCATGGAACAGTCCATGTTCCCTCACACAACCCCATCAAGCCAGTCAGGGAAGGCCTCAGGGAATAGTCAAGACATCTAAGAGAGAAAATATCCCAAGGGTCTAGCAGCTGTACATAAGCCAGTAAAGCAGTACTATGAAAAGGCAGGCCTTTTTCATCAGTGGCAGGTGAGAGCAGGTCCCAGAAGGTAATCCTGCCCTCCTAGTTAGCTCTGGGGAGGAAGTTTTAGAAGGCCAGGTCCAGAGTGCAAGGAAAAAGTGGAAAGGGCTCAGAGAACAACAAAGGGAAAGATGAAAGGTTTGGAAAGTAGAGCCTAAGAGGAAAGCTTAGGGGTGATTCAGCAGGGGAAAAGGATGTTAGGGGAAAACTTAACAAGTTTTCAAATATAATAGGATGTAATATAGATAGTTTTGTGCAATTTTCCCTGAGACCATAACAAAACGAAATGGAGTTAAATTGCACTAGGGAGGAATTGGGGTTAGACATAAGGAAATCATTCACGAAGGGGATTATAAAATATGGCAAACTGTCCAAAAAGAGATTATAAGCAACTCTCTTCTTTAAAATTTCCAGGGCAATGAAAACCAGTATGAGTCTGGAGTACTTTGGACTATATAAACTAGAAGCCAGTGGATGAGTTATATGACATCTTAAAGTCCTTTCCTATGAGTAAAATGGATCAGTTCTAAATAATGATGATAGTAAAGCCATACCTAAAAGTTGTAAGAAGTGTGGATATAAGTGAAAAAGTAGGTGGGGAAGGGTAGGGAAGGAATAAGTTGTTATAAACTAATATAACTATATATCTCATCTTATTCACAGCCAAACTGCAAGAACTACTACTGCTAACTACACTGATTGACCCCACTTTCTTTCGTGCTTCTCACTTAGAACCCTGCACAATCTGGTTTTCAATTACTACCATTTGACAGAAATTGCTTAGTCTAAGGTCACCGACAATCTCTCTATTGCTAAACCTAGTAGCCTTTTCTCAGCACTTTGGATTCCTGTCACTGCCATCTGACAGAAACTACTTTCTCCAAGTTCACCAGCAATCTCTTTACTGCTATGTAGTGGTCTTTTCACAGTCATCATCCTTCTTGAACTCTCTGTAGTATTCAGTGCAGTAGGACAATCATATCATTCCCTGATCAACTTATCTCACTCTCTTCTCTCCCAAGAGTTTCAGCTCCACATCTCCAATTATCTGCTCCTCATCTCCAACCAATCTTCTCTTTGATGGCTCAGACTCATCAACTCTAAAACAGAACTCATTACCTTTCTCCATAAACACAGCCTTCCTCTTAACTTCCTTATTTCTGATGAAAATACTATCTTAATTCCATACACCCAGGTTTCCAACCTAGGAATTATCCTTGAATTTTTGTTCAGACTCAATACTTATATCTAATTAGTTATCAAACATTATTTATTCCATTTCTTTATCTCTCACATTTGTCCCCTTCTCCATACTCCTACTGCAATCACCCTGGTATTGATCATCATCAGCTCTCACCTGGGCTAGTGAAATAGTCTTCTAATTGGTTTCCCTACACTTTCTCTCATCTCCTATCCATCCTATACATAAGCACCAGATATTCTCAAAGTTCTGGCATAACCATGTCACTTTCCTGCTCAATAAACTTCAGTGACTCCCCATTATCTCCAGTATAAAATACAAAATCCTGTTTGACATTTAAATCCCTTCACAATCCAGTATAAATCCATCTTTCCAGGCTGACCATACTCTTCCTCATGATCCCTATAGTTCAGCTAATTTATTTGCTATCCCCTGTAACTTAACACTTCATCTCTTTGCTCCATACCCTTGCAAAAGCTATGCCCAATGCCTATAATGCTCTCTCTCCTTACCTCTACCTTTTGGAAACTGTAACTTCCTTCAAGACCCAGGTCAGGTATTACCTCCTTCAAGAGGCCTTTCCTGGTATTCCCAGTTGTTAATACCTCTTGTCACTGTGTGTTTATCTTGTACCTTACCTGTATTTAGTTACCTAAGAATATACTATACCCCCCAAGTAGAATGTAAGATCCTTCAGGAAAAGGACTTTGTTGCTCTGGTTTTTGTATCCCCAGCCTTTGGCATAGGGCCTGATACCTAATAGGTGTATGTATTGATTGAGTGATTTCCTGCAGAGAAAACACAAATAGTTAAAAACTATATTTAATTCTGTCACATAATTAGATGCCACATGAGACACCTTCTCTATTCTAATTGCTCTGGATCTAGATTGGATTACATCATTACACCATGAACAATCAATGAAAAGTCTAGATTTCTTATAACATCAGGGTTTAAATAGTAGCAACTTATTTTTCTATCTATTTAGCAATTTCAGTTGTTTATTCCATCAAGATTGATATGATTAAAATGATGAAATTCAGTAAGTTAGATAAGTTTTTTTTCCTTCCCATGGGAATCCAGGCTAAAATTGGATTTTTCCATCTTTTCTTCACATGTATTAAATCAAATGATTGTATTTACTAAGTACTGCTTCTATTCTAATTAAATTTTCTACCATCTAACTCCCTCTTTACTTTCTTCTCTCCTTTATAGTTAGTACATGTCTTCCTTGTGGTTCCTTTCTCTTCCTTTATTTTAAATTCCTTGTCCTTTGTACAACTTGCCAGAGTCCAGCTATAAAACTTAACAGAACAATAAATGTAATAGTTTTACCTATGCTAATCTAGTCCCCTCTTTTTTTCTTCTTATCCTACTGTCCTTTCAAACCCCTATTCTATACCCGGTGATGTTTGGTGGAAGGAGGAATCTGGGTCTAGGGCAACCTCAGCAGAAGAAGCAGAAACTGAGAACAGGGATGGAATGGGGTGAAAAGGAAAGCACACAGATGGTCAAAGGAGCTGGCGGGAGGTAGGGCTCTTGGGAAGACAAAATTATCTTCTGCCAAACTCTTGCTCATAGCCAATTCACCACAGACCCAGAAATGCGCTGTCAGAAGGTTTCGATGTATTTCCCTTTGTGGTAATAAATTTTCATCAAGTCATAGGGCCAGAAGGGGGCTGGAGTCCATTCCCACCCTTACACCACCCCCCCCAAGTAAGTCCATCCTGAAATCTTTCCCAAGGGCCTCATGCTGGGCTGCTTTTACCAAACACATTTTCACAGTATTTCTGGTCTGAGTTCAATAGGAAAAGAATTAATGAGTCAGACCAAACAGAGGTGAATTCATTCCCACTATTATCAAAGCAAAGTCTGGGCAGCATTCACATGACAGTTATTGTGTTCCAGTGTAGGGCTAACCCAGGCAGCTTTACTTTGGATACAGACAGTTAAATACAGTTTCCTTTCATCAATAATTAACATCTTACCGTTTTTCCTTCAAAAACAAATGAATCTCCAAAATACTGACTTCATAGACATGGGCACTACCTCATAACAGAGGCAGAGCCCTGGCAACTGGAATAAAGCACTGTATTTACTGAAATAACTAGGTTTCATTTCAGCAACAGGAGATAAAAAGGGCCCATGTTCCATTTTAATACGGTAAATAATAAGCTCGTGCAAAGTCAGGTAAATGCAACTGCTAAACCCCCAGGCGGTGCTTGTTCTTGGCTCTGAATGAGCATCAGGCTTCTGAGGGAAAAGGAGGTAGGAAAGTAAAGGTAGAGAAGAGACAGGCAATAACAAGTAGAGTTGACTGCTAGTTATATATCTTGTTGGGAGACAGGATGAGGTCTGTGTTGCTCAACATTAACAGGACCTCAGTGAGACAGCACCACCCCATCCCATACACACACATACACACACAACCCTCAATTTCTGATTCAAATTGACTGTATATATGAGCCTGCATGGATTGTTGCATGTAAAAAGTACATAATGACTTTTACCAATAAGAAATTATGGGGCATCACTTGCAGAACTTGCTACATGTTCATTTCTGTATCCTGCCTGCATCTGCCCCATTAGTCCATTGGGAAGTATTCTATCAGAGCACAATTAAGTATTATGAGAGACAGTGCACAGAAATTCTAGATTGTCTCCCTTCCGTGTCACTATTTTTCTGGGGCCTCTATAAATAACATGCTCTCATGAGTCAGTGCATGTGAGCTGAAATGTGGCACTGCTCCAGGTCTCTGACATGATCAGGAGATTTTTCTCCCGAATTTGTCCTGGTGCTTCAATTCTCAAAGGAATATACAATTTTTAAAGTATATTATAATGTATTTAATGGAGTGGAAGACTTTATCAAAGGAACAAAATTTAGCTACATCAAATCATCTTGCCTGGCTCCCTAGACTTTGTATTCACTGTTTACATGTTTCAGTCATGTCTGACTCTTCATGACCCCATATGGAATTTTCTTAGCAAAGATATTGAAGTACTTTGCCATTTCCTTCTCCACCTCATTTTACAGATGAGAAAAGTAAGGTAAACAGGGTGAAGTGACTTGCCCAGGATCACACAGCTAGTAAGTATCTGAGGTAGGATTTGAACTCAGTGCTTGCTGACTCCAGGCCAAGAGTCCTACCATTGCACTACCTAGACTCTTTAGGTAGATATAAATGCTTCCTTTAAAGTCCATATCAAATTAAGTCAATCAAGAAGTATTTATTAAATACCTTCTCTGTAACATACACTGTGCTAAGGGTTCAGAGCCAAAAATGAAACCATCTCTGCCTTTATGAAGCTTATATTTTATCAGGGAAAAGATGACACGTATATAATAAATGCTTAGATGTGAGCACATACACATAAAATACATATACGTTTATATACCTATATAAATACATAACTACGTATGGTAGCTGTGGAGGAAGGACACTAGCAGCTAGACTTATCAGAGAAAATATGGGGTAGGTATATGATAACCATAATCTATTTTAATATCTAAACTAGTATTGTATCAGATGCTCCAATAAAATCTTGCTCCAATGTCTCACCAGAGCATGGATGTAAAATGAGTGTTTCTAAGCCTAGGCTGGTGGAGCTCAAGCTCTGGAGGTTTCTGTCAAGTTTGAAAGTCTTCAAGGATTAATCCAGAAATGAACTGCATTTCCATAGTCTGCAGACCAGCCTAACTAAGTTAGGGGAGGCTCATCCCTATAGTAGCCACAGTAGGTTGAATCTACTGGTCACAGACACACTTAAGAATTGTCTCATCTATAAAGTCATGAAGTGGTTGTAAATGACACTAGTTAAGGGAATATTGCTATCAATAAAATCACAGACACTTGAAATAATGAAGCATTTTATTTCTTCAATGATGACCATCTTCTAGTTTATCATAGAATACAATCGTAGAAATAGATATGTCAGGGACCTCAAAAACCATCTGGTCTTAACATCTACTATTTAATCATCATGGAACCATAAAAAGATTTGGAGTGCCATTGAATATTCTCTAGCACTAAAATCTCTTTCTCCTCCTATTATCATAAATACGTGGACTTGCTTGTGTTTTTAATAAAAGTAAGCAGTGTAGAGAAACGGATAGGCTTAATGTCATTGATAAATGGAATGAAATATTAAAAGAATCATAGACTCTTTGACAGTTGGAGGGTACCCAGAAGGCATTTAATCTTAAAAATCCTTTTTAACACAATCCTGACAGAGCATCCAATCTCTACTTAAATACGTCTAGTAATAGTAGGTTCATTATTTGGGTAAGACTTTCCCACTGTTGAATAGCTCATATTGTTAGAAGTTATTTCCTACAAGCCAAAATGTACCTTCTTGGACCTTTTATGCATTGGCCCTAACTTTCTCTTGAACCAGAACTGGAAAGTCTAGTGAATCCTCTTACTGGACTTTTTTTTTTATGGACCTGCAATTTCATTGGTATTTTGAGCTACCAATGAGGAAATTCCTTCTATCAATGCACATTAGCACTTATCCTATAACTAATAGAGAATTGTCTGGGAAACTGAGACACTAAATGACTTATCCAGAGTCACACAGCCAGAATACATCAGAGGTGGAACTTGAAGTCAGCTCTTCCTGATTCCAGAATCTGCTCTCTATTGGTCACACCATGCTGCATCTAATCAGACATTAACTTAGCACTTTTCCTGATTTTGCCCATAATGCTAATGCTTTCCTGCTATTGATTTTCTCCAATTTATACTGTATATCTTATTTGATACATAGTTGTTTACATGTTTTCTCTTCCAGTAGACTGGAAGCTCCTTGAAAGCAGGAAATCTTTTGGCTGTTGTTTGTATTTTGTTTTTCTTTGTACTAGCACATAGTGGGTCATAATAACACTTTTTTATCAACAGACTTACCAGATGTTCATAGATGCAACATTTTAACTACAGAAATAATTTTAATTTGATAATGTACTTTTTTGAAACACAAATAATTAGAAAAAATAAAAGTACTCCATGTTTCTATTTGGAAAATAAAGCAAAACTTCTTGAAAGAATCATTCAGTTTTAAGTGTTTTGTGGGGTGCGGAGCCCAGATGGCAGAGTAGAAAGACACACATATGCTAGCTCTCCCCCCACAGCCCACAAAATACCTGTAAAAAAAAAAGACTCTCAACAAATTCTAGAGCGGCAGAAGCCATAGAACAACAGGGTAGAGGAGATTTCCAGCCCAGGGTGACCTGAAATGCTGACAGGAAGTGTCTGTTGCACCCCCAGCCCATCCTTGGCCACACTGCACAGCTCAGTTTTGGGAGGAGGACGCAACCAGGCCTCGCGGGGGAATCTCCAGCCACAGTAGTAGCAGTTTGCAGATCCCTCAACCCACAGGCACCTAAGGGCAGTGACAGGGTTTTTTCAGCTGGCCAAGAAGGGAGAAGGGCCTTCCCATAGCTCTTAGCTCTGGCCTCAGGCAGCAGTCACAAAGGCCACATCACACAGGGGGCACCAGTTCCCACAGCAGCCCCTGCAGCAGTCTACATCCATTGTTAGATCATAAAACCCCTGGGGGCATTGAGCAGCTGATTCTTACCTCAGCCCTGTGTAGTGGCCCTGTAGGAGCTGATCTTTATCTCACACTGAATGGAGGCCCTGCCCTCACAGCTTCTCTGAATCTCAGCCCCCAATGCTGTCTTGGTGGAACTGGATGCCAGATGGTTGCGGAGAGGAAACTCTGTTAAGATTCTGGGCACAGAAATCTCTCCCTGCTCCCAAACCAGTGTACATGCTTGATTATGCCACCTTGGAGGAACTGAGATCTTACAGATCCTCAGAGTATACCCTACTCTTGACAAAGGACCCAATAGTCAAGTAACTGGTTGGGAAAATGCCCAAAAGAAGGAAAAAAAATAACACTACAGAAGGTTACTTTCTTGGTGAACAAATATCTTCTCCCATCCTTTCTGATGAGGAAGAGCAATGCTTATCATCAGGGAAAGACATAAAAGTCAAGACTTCTGTATTCCAAACATCCAAAATAAATATTCAATGGGCTCAGGCCATGGAAGAGTTCAAAAAGGATTTTAAAAATCAAGTAAGAGAGAGGGAGGAAAAATTGGGAAGAGAAATGAGAGAGATGCAAGAAAATCATGAAAAACGGGTCAACACCTTGCTAAAGGAGACCCATAAGAACTCTGAGGAAAATAACACCTTTAAAAACAGGGTGAATCAATTGCCAAAAGAGGTTCAAAAAGCCAAAGAGGAGAAGACTGCTTCAAAAAGCAGAATTAGCCAAATGGAAAAGGAGATCCAAAAGCTCACTGAAGAAAACAGTTCTTTAAAAATTAGAATGGAACAGATACAGGCTAATGACTTTATGAGAAATGAAGAAATCACAAAACAAAACCAAAAGAATGAAAAAATGGAAGATAACGTGAAATATCTCATTGGAAAAACAACTGACCTGGAAAATAGATCCAGGAGAGACAATTTAAAAATTATGGGACTACCTGAAAGCCATGATCAAAAAAAGAGCCTAGATATCATCTTTCATGAAATTATCAAGGAAAACTGCCCTGGTATTCTAGAACCAAGGGGCAAAATAAATATTGAAACAATTCACCAATCACCTCCTGAAAGAGATTCAAAAAACGAAACTCCTAGGAACATTGTGGCCAAATTCCAGAGTTCCCAGGTCAAGGAAAAAATATTGCAAGCAGCTAGAAAGAAAGACTTCAAGTATTGTAGAAATACAATCAGGATAACACATGATTTGGCAGGTTCTACATTAAGGGATCAAAGGGTTTAGAATATGATATTCCAGAAGTCAAAGGAACTGGGATTAAAACCAAGAATCACCTACCCAAAAAAACTGAGTATAATACTTCAGGGAGAAAAATGGTCATTCAATGATATAGAGGACTTTCAAGCATTCTTGATGAAAAGACCAGAGCTGAAAAGAAAATTTGACTTTCAAACACAAGAATCAAGAGAAGCATGAAAAAGTAAACAGCAAAGAGAAATCATAAGGGACTTACTAAAGTTGAACTGTTTACATTCCTACATGGAAAGACAATATTTGTTACTCGTGAAACTTTCTTCAGTATCTGGGTAATTGGTGGGATTACACACACACACACACACACACACACACACACACACACACACACACACACACACACACACCCCACAGGGTGAGTTGAATAGGATGGGATCATACCTTAAAAAAATGAAATTAAGCAGTGAGAGAGATATATTGGGAGCAGAAAGGGAGAAATGGAATGAGGCAAATTATCTCTCATAAAAGAGGCAAGTAAAAGACTTTTCAGTGGAGGGAGAAAGGGGGGAGGTGAGAGAAAAAACATGAAGCTTACTCTTATCAATTCGACTAAAGGAAGGAATAAAATGCACAATCATTTTGGTATGAAAACCTACCTTACAATACAGGAAAGTGGAGGAGAAGGGGATAAGCAGGGTAGGGGGAATGATGGAAAGGAGGGCAATGGGAAGAGGAAGTAATTAGAAGTCAACACTCTTGGGGAGTGACAGGGTCAAAAGAGAGAGTAGAAGAAATGGGGGGCAGGATAGGATGGAGGGAAATATGGTTAGTCTTACACAACATGACTATTATGGAAGTCATTTGTAAAACTACACAGATATGGACTATTTTGAATTGTTTGCCTTCCCAGTGGGGATGGGTGGGGAGGGAGGGAAGAAGAGAAGTTGGAACTCAAAGTTTTAGGAACAACTATTGAATACTGTTCTTGCATACAACTAGGAAATGAGAAATACAGGTAATGGAGTATAGAAATTTATCTTGCCCTACAGGACAAAAGAGAAGATGAGGATAAGGGAAGGGAGGGATGTTACAAGGGAGGGCAGATTGGTGATAGGGGTAATTAGAATGCTTTCCATTTTGGGGTGGGGGGAGTAGAGAGATGGGGAGAAAATTTGGAACTCAAAATTTTGTGGAAATGAATGTTGAAAACTTAAATAAATAAAAAAAAGAATCATTCAGTTTGTTAAATGAACAAAAATCTTAGCCTTCAATTTGGTTTTCATGTCTATAGAATCTCATTGGATTCTTTAAGAGGAGCCGTGTTGAATAATTGAGACTGCAAATACAGGTCAATTGGTTGTGGTCTCCATATTATTAACAGTTAAAAGTGGAAAAATGGAAAAAATCTCCCTCATTTTTGGTAATATCACAGATTCTTATACACATTCATATCAAGATTGCTTTTCCCTTTTTTCAATAATGGATTCATGAGAAAATACATACCTCTAACAAGTTGTTAACTTTTCTTAAGTAGTGAAGTGGCAAGTATAGGTGTCCTAAAAAATAATAACTTTCTGAGAGCTCAGGTTTAAAGAAAATAGTCTTCACTGTCCATTTGCCATACTCATCACCCTCTCCCACAATTCATTTTCAGCACTGATGTATTCACTATATGCTACGGCAGACAACAACATTGTGTTTCATGGGGCTCTGGGCTACTAGAAAAAACTTACCAATAAAGTACAAATAACTTTACTCTTTTTATTTTTTTTTTGCAACAATTGATTCTCTCTCTCTCTCTCTCTCTCTCTCTCTCTCTCTCTCTCTCTCTCTCTCTCTCTCTCTCTCTTTCCGTTCTGTGTGCATGTATATATTTTATGTTATATTCTTACATAATATCAATATAAATACATCTTTGTATTATGTGCACATCAAATATATGTATATATGAACATGCATGTATAAAATTAAATTTATATAATCTATATAATCTATGTGTGGATATGTGTTTATATGTGTATATGTGTGTGTATGTGTGTGTGCATGTATGTGTAAGATAAGATGCACGAATTTAGAGAATCTACCCCAAATATTCACACAGACTATTTGTGCTCAACCTGTGGTAGAATATTCTGAGCTCTTATTGGTTCTATCAGCCACAGTTGGATGTATTATAACTTGACTCTCACATAGCGGCATTTCTTTGGTACCCTTTGAGAACAAAGGACAACAACCAACCAACCATATAATATGTATATAGTATATACATTGACATGTTTATGATGAATTATCTAAGAATATACAGACAAGAAAAATAAAAGGCATGAAAGATGTAAATATGAAGAACTCCACTGAGTTGTTGGTCTATTTATTTTTCCATTTATTTATTTAATAACCTTGCAGATGGACAATGAGCTGGGCTCAGAATGAAGTGGGAAGACTCGCCCCAAGATGGTAGAGTGAGTTGAAGCAAAATGGCCCAGGTTCCTCACAACTATTCTATTAAAAATATTTTTAAGGCCAGAAATGATCAAGGAACTCAAAAAAGAAACTATGGTAAGTATATTTTGTCAGCCTAGGTTGGCACAAAGAGATAGCCAGGAACCTGTAGGCACTAGGGAAGGGGCCAACAAGAAAAATCCAGTCTGTAAGTCCAGGCCAAGAAAGATTTCCAGTACAGGGGCCAGTAGCAAGCCAAAAAGACTAGAGCCCATCATTGTGCTCTGGGTAAAGAGATGGAAACTTGGACCAAGGTCTAGCCAGGGGAGCCTGAAGTCTGCAACTGTCATTCTGACCCCATGCACAAACGGTACCATGAAAAAATGCATTATTATTAACAGAAACTTAGTCCAGGCCAATAATTAAGAAGGAGGGCACTTTCAGGGATTTATTAGTCAAATATGTCAACAATTATTATTGTTATTATCATCATCCAGTTTCTATTAATTGTTTGACAGTATACCCCTTTGAGCTCATCTCATCATATCACTGTTGAAGGACATGAATACATTTACTACATTATAGACTTTCCATGTAATACTGGAAGAGATATGGTATTCGCCACTCATCTTGTTCATAATAGATACCTAGGAAATGCTCATTAAATTGAATATGACAATATTGTTTGACGTGAAACATATTCAGACTTTAGAATAGGGCTTAAGGGAGATAAATGTTCTTCTCTCTTCTCTACAAAGGTGTGGAGTGCTACATATGTTGTTAGACATGATTGATTTGTTGTTAGCTGTTGCTAAACTGAATTGTTTCTCTTTAAAAAAAAAACTCTTATTACTAGGAATGGTTTGATGGGTTTAGGAGGGAAAAGTTAGAAGCAGGGGAGATCAATCAATGTATATACATTTATTAATTGCCTAATTCCAGGAATGGGTTAAGTGTTGAGGTTACAAAGACAAAAGCCAATCAATCCCTGCACTAAAAGAGCTTACTTTCTAATGAAGGAGATACTATGCATATATAAAGGTACATACAGAACACAGGCACCATACAGTACAATGTAAAAAGGCTCAATTAAAATGATTCTTTTCAATTTAAAAGAATGAAATTGGAGCAGCAACATATAATTAAGAATCTTCTAGGACCACACATTGTTCCAGATACTAAGGATACAAATATAATAAAAGAAACAATCTCTATTTGCAAGGATCTTATATTCTAATGGGGATAACCAGCATACATATAAAAATAAGAAGAATAAAGAGAATAAAGGCAAATAAATAAAAGTAGTTAATAACAAATACTTTGGGAGAAAGGGAATTAGAGAGGATGGCAGGATTGTCAAGAAAGGTTTTCCATGGAAGATAGAACTTGAGCTGTCCTCTAACATAAGATGCATTTTGTTCCATATTGAGGCCCTTTCTACCACCTACTGGAACTTCAAGGTCTTCATGATGAAAATCAGCATCTAGAATTTTCTTTTTTATCCCAAATGGGACATTACTGAAAACTTATAAAGTGATAGTTAGTGACTAACCACCTGAACCTTCTCTAAATGTTAAGAGGCTTCAAAATGCACAGTGACCATCACATATTGGAGTTCTTTAGGTAACCTGTCATCTTAGCAGGTTCCCTTTAGAATTCATGGAGATTTTTTTCCATAGAAAATGCAAAATTTATCTAAAGTTCAGAGTATTTTTTTGACACGGCATTTTGAATTGTGAATTTGTCTAATTATATAATATGACTCAGAAGACAATAGAGATTGGATCAAGACTCTTTTTTTTTTTTTGATCCTGGATTCTTACAGGAGAATGAGTGAATATCATGTGACTGAAATCCATCACTCTGAGGAATTAAAATTAATAAAATTTGTTTCATCTTTCTATCTCTACAGTTAATAATGAAATGTACTGGAAATAAAAGAAACCAGTAGAATACAGGCAAGGAATATAAAGTTTAAATGTGAGTGAAGTAAGCAAAAGGAACTACACACACACACACACACACACACACACACACACACACACACACACACACATTTGTGTCTGTGTGTCCCTATGTAAGAATGTATAATGCGCCCAACAGACCAATGGAGTTCTGAATATATTAATTTAAATATTAACAATTAGAATCTACAAATCATAAATCATTAAACAACAATATATGTTATATCATGTTTTCCTTCAAAAGATTTTTCTCAACTATTGTAACATAAAAAATATTAATGTGCAAAAGCTAGAAAGAGAGTATGATTTCCTCCATTTCTACACATTGGTTCCAGTAGCCAATAAAAAGAGCTCCTTATCAGTAGACAGGTTCTCCATATGCGCTTTTTTCAATTGACATTGTTCAGACTGTGTAATTGTATAATTGTATAATTCTTCTTCACAATGTAACAGGACCTCAATTAGATCCATGGTCACTCAAAAGAAATCCACAACCCTGCCATCCTCTCTAATTCCCTTTCTTCCAAAGTATGAAGTTATGTATTGCCCAGATCTTAATATGTAATTTCATGATTGTTTCATCAATATCTACATTCATACACACATACATATTTACATACACTTAGCTAAGTGCCATAAATGGACAATTACTTAGACTCATAATTCAATGCATAAAGAGAATAATCTAAAGTGAATCTGAGAAATCACAAAGTACTTTCTTTCAACGATCCAGAATTTCTCTCTGCAACATGTGCCTCTTTTTAATACCAATCTTCTCTGTGTAATGCTAGATGGCTGTAAACATGGGAAGGCTCAGTTTTGAAAGTCAAAATTGCGGATCCCCCCAACGGAAAAATGGGTTTCCATAAGGTACAGAATTTATGGATGAGGAAAGATGTGTATGATTGGAAAAGGAGGAAAGTGGCACATGTATTGAGAATGAGGAACATAAGATGGATCCTACAGCAGCCACAAAATGCTAAAAGGCAGAGAGGGAAGTCTATTGTGTTTAAAGAGAAGTGTGTAATATTTCCTAGAGGATTTGGAGAAAAGATAAACAAACTATGAGTGAACTGATCCCCCCCAAAATTTTAAAGAGCCTTTGAATTCTTTAGAATAAACCCCTCAAGGAGGAATTATGCATCAGATAAAAAGTGTATAATTCTGTAGGGTAGGGGTTGGAGGATAGAGGACCTATGCAGATTTTAGGACTGCACTGAAGTAGGGTAATCAAAACTAAATATAGATTAAAAGTTCTTGTTGTTGTTTTTCTTTCATTTTCAAAAAAGACCAATGGCTCATGCATGAAATGTATTTAACTGAGTCTAAGTTACACAAAGTCTTCAAGATGACTGATGATGGGGGAGGAAGTAGCAAACCAAGGGAGGGAGAGAAAAAAAATCTGAAAAAAATATTAAAGTTGTAAATGGAGGAAGATAAGGTAAAATAGAAGAAAACTGAGGAACATCCCTGATTTTAAATAGGAATTAACTAAACAATATGAAAATGGCAGAGTATGTAAGAAATACAAATCTTACAAAGTATTATTTACAAGAAACATCTAAAAATGTACATAAAATCAAAATAAGGTTTAGACACAAAATTTTCACTATATCAGATTAATCCTAAAAAAAAGTAGGAGTTGTAATCATGCTATAAGAAAACAAAAAACAAAAATTCACAGTATCAGTGGAGACACACAAAGAAATTACATTATATTTAAAGGAACCAAAGATACTGAAACAATGCCATTATTAAACACATATGTAAAAAAATGGCAAAAATTTAAAGGAGAAAATAGTTGAATTGCAAATAAACATTGATAGATAATAATTCCAGGAGGCTTCATTTAACATTACTTTTTCAGAATTGGACAAATTTGACAAAATGATATACAAAAGAGAAATTACAAAATTGAACAAATTATTGAATAATTTATAGCTAAGAGATTTGTAGCATCTTCTCAATATCTCTCTGTGTGTGTGTGTGTACATTTTCCTCAGGAGTCCATGGCACTTTTACAAATACAGACTTTTACTAATACAGAACTCAGAGAAATTGCAAAGAAGTGTAAGAAAGCATAAATACTCAACACAACCTACACAGATCATAATACAATAAAAAATGATGGTCAATTCAGAAAATGCAAGCCAAAGACAAAATCCTAAATGGAGGTTTAATAATAAAATCCTAAGCAATGAATGGTCAGAGAAAAGGTCATAGAACCAAGCAATAATTTTGTGAAAGGGTGATAATGACAAATCATCATACTAATATTTCTAGGATTCAATTAAAGCAAATCTCTAAAGATAGACTGCCATGATGTTGATTATAAAAAGTGGATTACTAAACTGAACATATATTCTAAAAAATTTTAAAACCAATAAATAAATTCAAAATAAGCAGGCTATAGAAAATCTTGAGAACTGGAGAACAAGTAAATTCAAAATCAAGAAGACTACCAAACTGATAAACAAAACTAAAACCTAGTTCTCTGAGAAGACTAATAATTGATAATCCTTTAGCCAACTTGATTAAGAAAGAAGAAAATAATTTAATGCAATTTTTTAAATTTTTTAATTTAAAAACAAGAAGAAAAAATAAGTACCTATTCTACAGCTATATGTCAACAAAACAGAGAATTTAAAAGAGAATCATCTACAAAATTAGAAAATATCCAAGATAAAACAAAACAAAACAGACATTTTAAATAATCCAAACTTAGAAAAAGAAATAGAATTGTTATTTTAAAAAAAGAAAGAAAAGGAAAAAATCACTGATTCAGATGAAGTTTTGGATGAATCTTTTCAAACTTTTAAAGAAAAGGGTAAATGCATATTTTAAATTATCTTTTAAATTATTCTCAAAAATTGAAAAAAATATATAGTTTTAATTCCTAAACTAGGGAAGGAGAAATAGAGCAAGGAATACTATAGACTGATATCATTAATGAAAATCCTATTAAAAATCCATAAGTGAAATTCTGAAAAAAAAAATACTATGCTAATTTATTTTTTTATTTCCTAAGACTAAGATAAATTTAGAGAAGTAACACAAAAGAAAAGCAATCAAGGTCAAACATCCAAAGCACATTAGTATAGTAATAGTTACCCAAAAGACCACAAAGTGTAGGTATAGATGGTTTTTTTTTTTATAAAAAATGATTTTTGAAAAAATCTCTCTCTAACCCAGAACTAGAATTATATTCAAAAGAGAAATTCAACAAACTTTCCTCCAAAATATGAGTAAGATAAAGATTTCCCCTTTCCCCATTAGTATTTGAGATATTTCTAGAAATACTGAGTAGTAATGATAAAAGAAAGAAATTAAAGGCATTTATTGCTCCTGAGTCATTTCAGTTGGGTCAGACTCTTCATAATCCCATTTGGGGTTTTCTTGGCAAAGATACTAGAGGTGTTTGCCATTTCCTTCTTCAATTTATTTTACAGATGAGAAAACTGAGGAAATAGGATTAAGTGACTTGCCCAGGGTCATAAAGCTTGTATCTAAAGCTACATGTGAACTTGGGAAGGTGAGTCTTCCTAACTCCAGTCCTGGCAGTCTATCCACTGTGCCACCTCGCTTCCAATTAAAGGCGTAACAATAAGCAATAAGGGGATAGTACTATGTTTATTTGCTGATGATATAATAATTTTTTTAAAATCCCTGGTAATCATCAGCGAAAATAATTGAATCAACAGTATCAATAAAGTTTCAGGTTATAAAACAAACCCACATATCAATAATATATTTATATAGCAGAAACAAAATCTAGGACACAATCAATAGAAAGGGAAGTATCATTCAAAATAATTACAAAAGATAAAATATCTGGGAGTCAATCTAGCAAAATTCAGTCTACTTCTGTAAATGGGGAATGAAGAGGTGGACATGACTAAAAAAAAATGACTAAACAGCTATAACTAGAATTGTGATTTCATTATATAGGGAACACCCAGGTGAACGCCCCATACTAAGGAAGGTTGGTACCTTCTCTTCAACTCATAGAATTGGTCAGCTGCCTAGGACACTGAAAAGCTATATGATTTGCCCAGGATCACATAGCCAGTATGTGTCAAAGGCAGAACTTGAACCCAGGTGTTACCGACTTTGAAGATAATTCTCAACTATCAATAAAGACATATTTAATTTTAAAAAACCAGTCTTCTGTGCTTGGCCCAGTCCATTGATTTTTCCCATATACAATGTTCCACTCTGTCATAGTCTCTAGCCCATTTAGTCTCTAACTGTCATAGTCTCTAACTCGCATGCCCAGGCTGTCACTGGCTCACACCCATGCCAACACCTAGGCTGACTTTCCCCAACTTCCAACCACCCTTCCCTTACTCATAGGTATGCTTAACCTTTGCCTTCCCCATGTAGTTATATTTCAATGAGGCCAATGTAAAGCAGGGGAGTGTCTCAAACTAGAGTATGGCCATTACCTGCCAATATCCCCACCCTCCAAGTGCTGAAGCCAAGTGTAATAACCATATATGCTGAGGAAGACATAACTTCCAAATCCTTCATAAGCAGTGGCTTCATTACCATGAATGTTGATTCTTGTGTGCAGTTGATATTACATACTAGACATAGCAGCTGACAAATCCAATCTGGAAAAAGCTGCCTCAGTTGGACCTTTCTGAGATATTAGACTTGACAGTCAGAGCTAAGGTACAAGTATAAATAAAAACTATTGAACCATTACAAAAGCCCTCTATAGCTACCTTTTTTTTTGCTCCTATGGTTTTTATTTTTTAATTAAATTATTTTATTTCTTTTCAGTGTTCTACAATCACTTTCATATATCTTAGATTTTTTTCCACATTTTACACCGAGACAGCATACAATTTTATATAGGTTCTACATGTACATTTCTATTAAATGTATGTCACATAGAAGAATTAAAATGAATGGGAGAAACCATAAAAGAAAACAAAACAAAATGTAATACAAAAGAAATGGCCTGTTTCCATCTGCAAAACAATTCTATAGTTCTTTCTCTGGATGTAGAAGGAGTTTTGCTTCAAGAGTCCACTGGAAATTTTTTAAGTCCTTGCATTTCAATGAAGTACTAAGTCTACCAGAAAAATTCCTCACACACTGTGGTTATTGCTGTGAACAAAGTTCTCCTGATTCTGCTCTTTTCACTCAGCATCAGTTCATATAAGTCTTTCTAGGCTTCTCTGAAGTCTTCCTGTTCATCATTTCTCATGGCACAATAGTATTCCATTATATTCATATTCGCAACTTGTTCAGCCATTCCCCAATTGAAGGGCATCCCATTGATTTCCAGTTTTTGGTCACCACAAAGAGAGCTGCTATAAATATTTTTGCACATGTGGGACCCTTTCCCATTCCTATGATCTCTTTGGGATAGAGTACCAGAAGCAATGTATGTGTTCATCCTTCATTGCCAAAGAAGACCATGTCATCAGAGAAATAATGACATGACTTGCACTTGACTTTGTTTTGAGTAAGGGAGGGCTGTGCAGATCACCAGCCTCACTTCTCCTCCAGAGGCATCTGAATCCAGTGACCAGATTCATCAGGATGACTGGAGATGACCCAGAATGAGGCAAATGGGGTTAAGTGATTTGCCCAAGGTCACACAGCTAGTGAGTGTCAAGTGTCTGAGGTGAGATTTGAACTCAGTTCCTCCTGACTCCTGCACTGGACTGGGTCAAAGGGTATGCATATTTTTGTAGCCCTTAGGGCTGAGTTCCAAATTGCTCTCCAGAATAGTTGGATCAGTTCACAACACCAACAATGAATTAGCGTTCCAACTCTCCCACATCTTCTCCAACATATATCGTCTTCCTGTTCTGTCAGGTTAGCCAGTCTGATAGGTGTTATGTGGTATCTCAGAGCTGTTTTGATTTGCATCTCTCTAATCAATAGTGATTTAGAGCATTTTCTCATATGATTATAGACAGCTTTAATTTCTTCCCCTCCAGAGTTATCTTGAGCTGTGGGGAGGGAAAGGAATAAGCATTTATTAACCATAGCACTTTACAATTGCATTAAATTTTATTTAATTATTGTTCCTTTTCAAGTTTTAATCTGTCTCTCTGTCTCCCTTCCAGCCTCAAACAAGAGAAGGCCAACATTTGGCATAGATACATATGTGAAATTGTGTATACATATACCTACATACATATGTGAATACATATGTGTATATAAATATATATATGTATATTTGTGCATGTATAGATACAGATATATGGATATATATATCGATATATCAGTTCTTTCTCTGAAGGTGAATGGCATCTTCCTTCCTAGGTCCTTTGTAGTGATTTGAATATTCATCTTGCTCAGACGACCTTAGTCACAGTTACTGTGACAGTTACAAAATATTGCTGTTACTATATATAATGTTCTTTTGGCTCTACACATTTTCCTCTTCATCATTTCATGCACCTCTTTCTATGTTTTTATTTTCTAAAATCAACCTACTAATCATTTCTTATAGGACAGTAGTATACCATCACAATCATATACCATAATTTATTTGACCATCCCCTAATTTTTTTGGTTGTTTGTTTGCTTGCAGGCAATGGGGGTTAAGTTATACACAGATAGTCACAATGAGACTGGATTTGAACTCAGGTCCTTCTAACTCCAGGGCCAGTGCTCTATTCACTGTGCCAGCTACCTGCCTCTCCAACTGATGGAACACATTACAAATATTATTTCATGTGATCTTCACAATACTGTGAAGTTGTGGAATTAAAACTCCATTTTCTAGCTGGGAAAACTGAGACAGATAAGAGTTAAGTAACTTGCCCAAGGTTACACAGTCACTAAATGTCAGAGGCTGGATTTGAATTCAGTTCATCCTATCTCTAAGTCTATTGTTTCATCAGTTGTACAACCTATCTACTTTTGGAGGGAAGACACCTACAAATCTTCTTCCTTTTCCTCTCCCCTTTAGAGATTAAAATATCAGAAGGGTAAAACAAACCCTAAACAAGGCTTTTTGTTAAATGTGATCAATAACATTTATCAAAAGCCAAAGCCTAGTATTATTTGTGACAAAGAAAAGGGGAACTTTCCCAGTAAATTCAGAGATGAAGTAAGAATAGACCCTTTCATCAATATTATTTACCATAGTACTAGGAATTCTTTCTATAGCAATAAGATGAAATTAAGAAATTAAGGAACTAAGCAGTGGTAAACAGAATGAAAAATATTCCCATTAACAGATGACATAAGTTTTTTAAGAAAACCATGGTAAATTAAAGAAAAAAATTAATCAAGCATAATAATAGCTTCAGCAAAGTAGCAGCAGCATGTAAAAATAAATCAATAAAACACAGACCTCTGGAAACCTCATTGAAAACTGTTTCTGCAATGCTACTCTTCTCTCCTGCTAATAAAAAATAATCCACATGCATAAAGTGCTTTGAAGTTGACAGAGCACTGTTCTCATAATAATTCTTTGATGTTGTAAAATATGCATGAAATATTTTGTTGAAAATCATGGAATCACCATATTTTTGGCCAGCCCTGACTCAGACCAATCAAGTAGCTCAGGACAAGAATGAAATAAGACATTTGTAAACCATGCGATCTTTAACAAAAGTAAGTTGACTCAGCAATTGTATAGAAAGAATATTCCTCAGAGATACAACATTAATTCAGTGAAATGTTACTCTCTTCATCACTTTTCTTGACAAGATGGTAATTTTCTGTCAGAAGGGTTGGATACAATCCCAAAATGATAACTCTGAAGGAGAATACCTATTTGACGGTAATATAGCCAGTAATACAGACTTGGAAAAGCCAAGATGCTAGAGCAAAAGTAGGGACTTCCCTGAAGCCTCCCCAAAAGTCTTCCAAATACCTGTGATAAATGACTCTAAAATTCTAGAGCTACAGTGCCCACAAAATGACAGAGTGAAACAAATCTCCAGCCCAAGACAACCTGGAAAGTCTACAGTCTTTCACACCAGGCAGGGAGCAGAGCGCAGTCCAACATGGACCACATGGGCACAGACTGGCCAGAGCAGGCCTCAGGGGACTAAATCATTGGCAGCTGTGGCAGTTTCCAGACTATTCAACCCACAAATGACAAAAAGGTCAATGGGAAAACTTCATAAGAACTGGGTGAAATAAGAGTGCATGGTCTGGCTGAATCCAGCCCCAGGTTGAGGGTGGTGGAGGTGGTGGTATTGGCAACTGATGGTGCCAGCAGTGGCAGAGGTTGATTCTTAAATTAACCCACAGACACTGGGGGATTGAGCAGTTGATACAAAATCCCTGAAGCCTGCGACATTATAACCACGCTCACACCCACACCCACTGAAAGTAGAGTTCTATCTCAACAAAGACATAGAAAGTCAAATATTTGGCTGGATAGATGGATAAACAGCATAAAAGAACCCAGACTATAGAATCTTACTTTAGTAACAAGGAAGATCAGGACATACAACCAGAGGATGCCAGTAGAGTCAAAACTCCTACATCAAAAGCCTCCAAGAGGAATATGAACTGATCACAGGCCATGGAGGAGCTCAAAAAAAGGATTCTGAAGATGGAGAGAAGTACAGGAAAAATTGGGAAGAGAAATAAGAGTGATGCAAGAAAGTAACGATAATCAAGTAAATAGCTTGCTAAAGGAAACCCCCCCAAAAAAAATACTAAAGAAAATTACATCTTAAAAAATAGACTAACTGAAAGGGCAAAAGAAATCCAGAAAGCCAACAAGGAGAAGAATGACTTAAAAAGCAGAATTGGCCAAATGGAAAAGGAGGTCCAAAAGCTCACTGAAGAAAATAATACCTTACAAATTAGCATGGAACAAATGGAAGCTAATGACTTTATGAGAAATCAAGAAGTTATAAAACAGAATCAAAAGAAAGAAAAAATAGAAGACAATGTGAAATATCTCATTGGAAAAACCATTGACCGAGAAAATAGATCCAGGAGAGATCATCTAAAATTATTGGACTTCCTGAAAGCCATGATCAAAAAAAAAAAAGATTAGACATCATCTTTCAAGAAATTATCAAGAAAAACTGCCCTGATATTCTAAAAACAGAGGGTAAAATAGATATTGAAAGAATCCAATAATGCCTTCTGAAAGAGATAATAAAAGGAAAACTCCTAGGAATTTTGTAGCCAAATTCCAGAGTTCCCAGGTCAAGGAGAAAATATTGCAAGCATCCAGAAAGAAACAATCTGAGTATTGTGGAAATACAATCAAGATAACATAAGATCTAGCAGATTGTACATTAAGGGATCAAAAGGTTTGGAATATGATATTTCAGAGGTCAGAGGAGCTAGAATTAAAACTAAGAATCACCTACCCAGCAAAACTGAGCTTAACCCTTCAGGGCAACAAATGGACATTCAATGAAATAGAGGACTTTCAGATATTACTCATGAAAAGACCAGAGCTGAATAGAAAAATTGACTTTCAAATACAACAATCAAGAGAAACATGAAAAGATAAACAGGAGAGAGAAATCATAAAAGACTAATTAAAGTTGAACTATTTATATTCCTTCATGGAAAGATGATATTTGTAATTCATGAGACCTTTCTCAGTATTAAGGTAGTTGATGATAGATAGATAGATAGATAGATAGATAGATAGATAGATAGATAGATAGATAGATAGATAGATAGATGATAGATAGATAGATAGATGATAGATAGATAGATAGATAGATAGATAGATAGATAGATAGATAGATAGATAGATAGATAGATAGACAGCACAGGGTAAGTTGAATATGAAAGGATGATATCTAAAAATAAAATTAAGTGGTGAGAGAGGAATACATTGGGAGAAGAAGAAAGGAAGAGATAGAATGGGGTCAATTATCTCACATAAAAGAGGCAAGAAAAAGTTTTCACGGTGAAGGGAAAGAGAGGGGAGATGAGAAGGAATGAGTGAACCTTACTCCCATTGGATTTGGTTGAAGGAAGGAATAACATACATACTCAACTGGGTATCTTACCTTACAAGAACGTAGAGGGGAAGTAGATGGGGGGAGGATAGAAGGAAGGGCTGATTGGGGAATGAAGTACTCAGAAACAAACACTTTTGAAAATGTACAGGTTCAAAAAAGAAAATAGAATAATTGGGGGAGTCAGGGTAGGATGGAGGAAAATAAAGTTAGTCTTTCACAACATATTATGGTGGTGTTTTGCATAACTATACATGTATAACCTATATTGAATTGCTTCCCTTCTCAATGGGAGTGGGTAAGGAGGGAAGAAGGGAGAGAATTTGGCCCTCAAAGTTTTAAAAACAAATATTAAAAAATTGTTTCTTACATGCAACTGGGAAATAAGATACCACAATGAGGTATAGAAATCTATCTTGCCCTCCAAAAAAAGTAAAGGGGAAAGGGATAAAGAGGGAATCATAAAAGAAAGGGCAGACCAGGGGAAAGGGTAATCAGACTTCATGACATCTCTGAGTGGGGGAGAGGGAAAAGATGAGGAGAAAGTTTGGAACTCAAAATCATGTGGAAATAAATGTTTATAATAAATAAATAAACTTATATCTTAATAAAATAGAACAAAAAACATCCCTTCACTTAATGAGGGAAGGGAAACATACACAAAGAGACAACAAGAATAACTGATGAAAATTTATGAGAATAGACCAAGACTTCAAAGGAATTCAGCCCATTCTTGTATTTAGACTCATCTTACCTAAGCCTCCTCCCTTTTTTGTTGCTGGTGTTAAAGCATTTTTCAGTCATGTCCTTTTCTATCCATTTGTGCTTTTCTTGAAAAGGATACTGAAGTACTTTGCCATTTCCTTCTCCAGCTCATTTTACAGATGAGGAAACTGAAGTAAACAGGGATACATAACTTGTCCAGGGTCACACAGCTAGTAAAAGTCTAAGGCCAGATTTGTCTTCCTAATTCAAGTCTTGCCACTCTGTCCACTGTGTCACCTAGTGGCCCACATCTCACAGGCCTTTAACATCCGCAGGTTACACAGAACCAGTCACTTCCCTGGACCAAACATTATTTCTGGGAATGTAGCTGTTTATGCATTGATTCATACATCCCTATACAAGGACAGATCAAAGACACTGAGATGGCTATTAGGTAGAAAGAACACATATCTAGTACTTTCTTTGAATGAGTTCCACTAGTGGTTTGTATTAATGATTCAATAAACCTCCTACTCACTTTAAAATGAGTGTGGCAGCAACAGAGGCTTCTTGAATTCCCCAGTCCAACAACATGATTGTGTGTTTGTAGGTATTCTTGTTTTAAAAAATTAATAACAATAATAACATAATATATTTCAGATCTCACATATATAATATGTTTAAGTATACCTGTATATCTATTATAGATAGTGGGGTGAATAAATAAGGCAAATTTAAATACTTTACTTCAGAAACAGGAATTAAAAAACTGTTGTCAACTTTATATTATGTAAGACACAAAACCTGGGAGTGACAACTAACATTTTGGTTGGTAGTCAAGAATGAAACCTTCAATTGATTTCAATTCAATGAGCACATATTAAGTCCCTATCATATTCAAGGCAATGTGGATACAAATAAATGGCATAGTTCTGAGGAAGCTAACCTTCTTCTGGGGGGTGGATGAAGGAGGGAGGTGACAAGGACAGTTATATAGAAATGAGATTGTTGTGTTTGTCTTTCATTTTCAAAGAGGATCATGACATCACGATGATGACATGACTTGCAGTTGATTTTGATTTGAATGAGGGAGGACTGTGAAAGGTCACCAATCTCACCTTCTTCTCCTGAGCCATCTGGGTCCAGTGGTCTGATATTCATCAGAATGACTAGAGATGGTCCAGGATGCAATGTGAGACCCGGGTCATTTTAGCCTAAGGTTTTATCACATTCTCACTTTGAGTGAGATACATCCAATCAGTGAAGAGGCTTCTTTAAGTAGTTACTCAATGGATGGCTCCTTTTAAAAAACAATGAGATAATTATAAAATGTAGCAGGTATTAACCTCAAATGTGTCAGGATATGTTTCCCCTAGAAGTGACGAGTTGAGCTCCAAAAGAATCTAAGGATTCTAAGAAATAAACATTTACTAAGCACTTTCCAAATATTATCTTATTTGACTTCCACTGCAACCTTACAACCCTGGTTATTGTTCTCATTTGGCAACTGAGGAACCTGGAGCAGAGGTTAAGGAATAATCAGCACAGGGTCCCATAGATAGTATGTGAAGTTATATTGGAAATCAATACTTCCTCACTTCAAGTCCAGCTCTCTATCTACTGTGCCAGCTAGCTGCCTCTGGGAGTCTAAAAAAGGGGAGGAATTATTAAAAAGGTATGATATTTAGAGTGACATTGGAGTAAATCTATGCAAAGTCTCAGGAGCCAGAGGTAGAACTCCCAAGTTCATGGAACAGCAAGAGTAGATCAGTTTGGCCAGAACAACTCCATTATTATTAAGAATCCACTATATCACTATGGGCTAAGTACTATACTAAGCTGGGGATACAAAAAGTGACAAAAGATAAGTCACTGCCTCATGGAGTTTACAATCTAGTAGGAAAGATAAGATGCAAATAAATATATCCAGAACAAAGGCATATATATAAAGTAAACAGGAAATAATTAACAGAAGGAAGGTACTTGAATTAAGAATGGTAGGGAAAGACTTCCTATAGGAAGTGGGAATTTAGTTGTGACTTAAAGGAAGACAGAAAAGAAAGAAGTGAAGGGAGGTAAAATGGGTATAATAGTAACACTTACCTCCTAGGGTTGTTGTGAATGAAATGATATAATAATTTTCAATTATTTTATTAACTAAAAAAGTATAAAAATCCTACCAATTTTTACTAACATTATTATAATTATTATTAACTACTATTTTTAAAAAGCATAGAACCAAATAGATATGTAGGAGAGTTCTATCAAACATTAAAATAACAATTTAATATTACCTTTTTTTGCAAAAATAGAAACAAAGAATCCTGCAAAACTCCTACTGAGACAAATGTGATACAAATTGATTAATAAATAATTGATCAACAATTTTGAAGTATTTGCTATGTTCAAGGCACTATGTTATGTTAGGGATGCAAAGAATGGCCAAAAATAAACATCAATTGTGTAAAGGTGTTTTCTTTCTGATGGGGAGGACAACATGGAAAAAGTAGGTATGTAATATAATTCAAGAAAGATGGCAAGAAAGATCTGAGCATATACAGAACCAGGGAAATCCTCCTGCATATGATAGATTTTGAGCTGAGTTTTGAAAAAAGACACTTATTCCAAGAGATAGAATTAAAGAAGGTTCCTTAAATACACAAATATTTATAGCAGTCCTTTTCATCACGGCAAAGATATGGAAACTGAGGAGATGCCCATCAAGTGGGGATGGATGGGAAAAGCTATGGTATGTGATTATGATGGAATACTACTGCACTATAAAAAAGGATGAGGGTGGGGACAATTTCAGAAAAACTTGGGAAGACTTCTATGAACTGAGCAGAATGAGCAGAACATTCATTATACACAATAATAGCAATACTGTAATGATAATCAAATGAGAAACACATAGCTATTTTAACAATTCTAAAGCAATCACAAATTTTAAAATAATGCTACCTACCTCCAGAGAGAGAACTAATAGACTCAGTGCAGAATGAAACACTTTTTCACTTTATTTTTCATGGTTTTTTTACATCATGACCAATGTGGAAATGTATTATTCATAACTTCGTATGTATTATGGGTAAAGTATTTCTGGTTTTTTCAATGGGAAGTAGAGAGGTTTGAAGGGAGGGAAGAAATTCAGAACTGAATTTAAAAAAAAGTTTGTATAGTCATGACTTAAATGAAAATATAATTAAATTGATTCTCAACCAGTAAACTTTTAAAAATTAATAAATAAATGAATTAACAAAAAATAAACTGAAAATTCAAATCTGGGCCTTGAAATGGAGCAAATCTACAATACAATATAACTGTTCAATTTGCACGTGTGTCAGATAGAACATAAGGGTACAGTACAGAAGTATATCCATTATCCTATTTACCTGATATTTTAATCTGAAAGTTTTAGACATGCTATCTAAGATATGGGCAATATGCTAACAAAGCACTTTCAGGATTCAGAGACTGACAAATGAGACATTCATTGCCATGATATCTTTAAAAAAAACCTAAAATATGAAATGAAATAAAAAAATCAAGATCCAAAGTGGAAGTTTTGGAGGCATGACTAATTCATAGTCTATATGATTTGTCAGGTTTTATGAATTTTCAACCACAATTCTGTATGTGTCAAAAATAAGATAGCTGAAAAGATTTTGCCAGATAAAAGAAGTAGTAGTTACACTGTATTAAGACTATCCATCTGGGGTATTGTGTTCTCTTTCAGGGAGAATACCAATAAGGTATATACCAAGTTAGGGAGGATACCAATAAGCCAGAGAAGATCTAAAGGAATATGACAGAAGTGCTAAAGGACTTGGAATTATGAAGATTACTTGAAGGAACTGGAGATGTTTTAGAGTGGAGAAGAAAAACCTAAGGGAACATGAGAGCTGTCTTCAAGATTTTGAAGGACTGTCACATAAAGCAATAATTCAGTTTGTCCTTCTTGTTTTCAGGGAACTCAACTAGGAGCAATGGATCTAAGGTATAGAGATACATAAGCTGAATATAAGGGAAATTTTCCTTATAAGCTGAGTAATCACAAAGTAGAATGGACTGCCTTGAGATGTCATGGGCGTCCCTCTATCTAGAAGTCTTCCAGAAGCAAAATTTTGATGACCACATGAGTTATATGGAAGAAAAGAGTCTCTTCTAGGTATTATTTCAGTCATTAAGCTTCCAAGATCCCTTGAATTCTGATATTCTATCCTTCTGAAATATGAGTTTACGTATTCCAATAGTAATGAAAAAACCCTTGGTACTATACATGCTATAAGTAAATGCTGTCTGTGAAAAAAACAACTGGAAAATAGACATTTTCCCTAGTTATTGGCCCATCTTTCTCTTAAATATGTTCACCTGCATGCATGCATGCATACGTGTGTGTGTGAATTCATCAGCGTGAGGAATATCTGGAGTAAAAACCCATTCCTTTGAAGATCAGCACATCTGTATTTCATAACTTTTAGTGTTAGAGTTACCTGAGCTAAAAAAAGATGAATTGACTTGTCTGTCGTCACCCAACTAGCATACATCAAATATAGGATTTGAAAGTAAACCTTCCTGACTCCAAAGCTAGCTTTTATTCTACCTTCACACATAAACTGCAGAAAAACTTTATGTAGGTGCTTTCTGAATGAGGGAGTTATACCCATCTCCTAAAGACTTTCTTTTTCTGAGCTAGAAATGTATCCACTGTTGGATAACTTCTTTTTCTAGCAACTTGGCAAGTTTTTAATTGATCTATTAATTTTCCTAATAGGACACATCTTGGTGAAAAGGTCATTTTAACCCCAGAAAAGTAATTCAGTGAATTGCCTCCTAGAGAAATGCTTGTGATATGACATGCTCCAACATCTCTTTCTTTCCCTCAGAATTATATTCATCAAGAATCTTGACAAGTTAATGAAGCATCTCTTTCTCTGTCTTAAAAAAAAAAAAAAGAAAGTAGACTGGCATGTTTTCTTCAAGTTGTATTTATGTGCTTCCAAAAATTTCTTCATTTGACCCTCAAAATACCTTTTAACACTTTCCTTCCATGTGATGTCAGCTGCTCTGGGGGCCACTTGGTTCACTACCAGACAATTTAAAAATAATTCCATCATATTGGTCAATTCTCAAGGGTCTATCTAGAACTAAGTAGACTTATAAAACTATCTGTAAAAAGATCTCCTATTTCAGTTTCCATTTCCTTTTAATACCTCTGATTATATTTTACTTGGACTGGGGAACAAGTCAAATCTCAAAAGTTTAAAATATGGGTAAGTGTTTCAGCAGCTTTGACACGCCTGTTCGGGTCCCTCTACACTCATCTTTCATTCTAATAAAACTGATCAAAGTACGTTCCCATTTGTAAAGTTAGACTCCAAATGATTTTACTAGAATAATCCCTTTACCATCATTTTATCTTCTTTCTCCATTTATTATCCACAGTGATCTTCAGGACTTTCCCACTTCCTAACCTGCACCTTTTTTTCTGTCCTGCATGTACTTGTTTTAAAAGTCTGTCAACAGTTGGTTGAAATGTTTAGTCTTGTTTGATATTAATATTCCACTTTTATTGCTCTAATTATTTAGCAGATTTTAGGTCCTCTTAATAATCCCCAAAGTTCTTTGAACAATGTTACCTTTTTCTGTTTATGCTTGATGTTGTTCCTTAGCAACAATTGAATTCTGCTGACTTTTTATTCCAAGAGATTTATTGAGGGAGTGACTATTTTGTGTGAGAGTGAACGTGGACATTCCAGGTACTTTCTTTTTGATGACTGCTTTCCACTCTCCCCCAACAAGTTTTTAAATTGAGATTATAGTCTTTCTCTCTCTCTCTCTCTCTCTCTCTCTCTCTCTCTCTCTCTCTCTCTCTCTCTGTCTCTCTCTCTCTCTCTCTCTCCGTCTTTCTCTCTCTCTCTCTCTCTCTTTCTCTCTGTCTCTCAGTATATATATACATATTTACACATATATGTATGTATACATATATGTGTGTATGCTTGTATGTGTGTATATATACATGTATTTATGTGTATGTATGTATATGTATATATATGTAGTCAAAACAGTACTTAGAGCAAAATTTACTTCTCAAAATTTGTACTCCAAAAAAGGATAAAGAACACACAACTAAAAAAACCAGCAAAAGGACAAATTGAAATTCCCCAATTTAGTACCAAATTAAAATCCTGAAAATTAAAGGTGAGATTAAAATGACTGATAGTTTAAAAAAAACTATTAAGCTAATGAATAAATCTTAGAGTTGGTTATATGAAAAACAATTAGATAAGCCATTAGTTAATTTGATTTTAAAAAAAAGAAAGAAAACCAAATATGCAGTATCAAAAATGACAAGGATGAAATGAAAAAGAAATTAATCATTAGAAACTATTTTTCCCAATTATATACCAATAAATCTGATAATCTGAGCAAAATCACTAAATATTTATGAAAGCATAAATGATTTAGGTTAACAGTTCAGAAAATAGAATGTCCAAACAATTCCATTTTACATTAATCAATGACCATAGTAACCTAGTGTGTTATAAACCCAAAGACCTGAATTAAGATCTCACTTCAAATTCAAAGAATTTTCAATTCTTTAAAAAGAAATTGAGCAAGCAATTAATGAATTCCCTAGTGAAAAATCCCCAGGACCAGATAAATGGGTTCATGAGTGAATTCTAGCAAACATCTAAAGAACAACTAATTCTAACACTCCATAAATTATTTGGAAAAATAGCGAAAGATGGAGTCCTATCAAACTCTTTTTATGACACAAATGTGATGCTGATACCTAAACCAAGAAGAGTCAAAACAGAGGAAAAAATTATAATCCAGTTTCAATGAATATCAATGCAAATTTTTTGAACAAAATACTAGCAACTCAATTACATCAATACATGACAAGGATTGTGCATTATGATCAGGTGGGATTTATGCCAGGAATGCAACATTGATTCAATATTAGGAAAACTATCAAGAAAACTGACCTTGTCAATAACAAAACCAACAGAAATCATATGATTGTATCAGTAGACATTGACAAAGCTTTTGAAAAAGTGCAGCACCCATTCTTATTTTTAAAAAAAACTACTCAAGAGCATAGGAATAAATGAACTTTTCCTTAAAATCATAATTAGTATCTGTCTAAAACCAACAGCAAATGTTAACTGTAAAGTGTAAACCTTCCCAATAGTATCATGGGTGAAGCAAGAGTGCTCATTATCACCACTATTATTCAATATAGAACTAGAAATGTTAACTTTTACAGAGAAAAAAAAGAAACTGAAGAAATTTGATGACATAATGGTATACTTCCAGAAACTTAGAGCATCAGAAAAAAGTTACTTGAAATTAACAACTTTAACAAAGTTGCAGGATATGAGATAAGCCGATATAAATCATCATCATTTTTATATGACCAAGGAAACCCAGCAACAAGAGATAGAAATAGAAATTTCACATAAAATAATTGTAAACAACATAAAATACTAAGGAGTCCACCTGCCAAGACAAACCAGAAACTATATGAATACAATTATAAAATACTTCTCACACAAAGTCAGATCTAAACAATTGGAAAATAACAGTTGCTTATAGGTAGGCCTACCCAATACAATAAAAACAACAATTCTGTCTAAACTAATTTACTTATTCAGTGCTATACTAATCAAACTTCCAAACAATTATTTGATAGTTAGAAAAAATGACAGCAAAATTCACCTGGAAGAATAAAAAGTCAACAATATCAAGGGAATTAATGAAAAAAGTGCAAAGGAAGGTGGCCTTACAATACCAGATCTCAAACTATATTATAAAGCAGTGATCAAAGCTATTTGGTACTGGCTAAGAAATAGAGTGGTGGATCAATGGGATAGATTATGCACACAAGATACGTTCATCAATGGCCATAGTAACCTAGTGTGTTATAAACCCAAAGACCTGAGCTTTTGTTATAACAACTTACTATTTAACAAAAGCTACTGGGGAAAACTAGAAAACGATAGGACATAAACTAGTTATGGATCAATATCTCACACAATATACCAAGGTAAGGTCAAAATGGGTGCATGATTTAGACATAAAGGATGACACCATAAGCAAATTAGAAGAGCAAGAAATAGTCTAGGCAGGGAAAAATTCATGATCAAAGAAATAGAGAGCATTGCAAAATGCAAAATAAATAATTTTGATTACATTAAAATAAAAATCTTTTGTACAAACAAAATCAACGCAAGTAAGATTGGAAGGAAAGTAGAAAAGAGGCAAATAACTATAGCAAGTGTCTCTGTTAAAGGTCTCATTTCTCAAATACATGGAGAATGGAATCAAATTTACAGGAATATAAGCCATTCCTCAATTGATAAATGGTCAAATTATATGAACAGGTAGTTTCAGATGAAGAAATCAAAGCTATTTACAGGCATGTGAAGAAGTGTTCTAAATAACTTTTGATTACAGAAATACAAATTAAAATATCTCTAAGATACCACCTCACACCTATCATATTGGCTAATATGGTTTTTAAAAAAGGAAAATGATAAATATTGGAGAGGATATGGGAAAATTAGGACACTAATACACTGTTGATGGAAGTATGAACTGACACAACTTCTCTGGAGGACACTTTGGAACTATGCTGAAAGGGCAACCAAATTGTATATACTTTTTGATCCAGTAATATCACTACTAGGTCTGTATCCCAAAGAGAATGTAAAGAAAAGGGAAAAGGACCTACCTGTGTAGAAATATGTACAGAGATCCTTCACAGTGGGAAAATATTGGATATTGAGGGAATGCTCATCAATTGGGGAACTGTTGAACAAGCTGAGGCATGTGAATGCAATGGAGTATTATTTCTCAATAAGAAAAGATAAACAAGTAGATTTCAGAAGAACCTGGAAAGACTTGTATGAACTGATGCAAAGTGAAATGAACAGAACCAGGAAAACACTGCATACAATATTAGCAACATTGTGCAATGATCAACTGTAATGTTAATTATGAGAGTTAAAGATCTTCCGCACCCATTAATGAACCTGCCCATTAAAGGATGTTGGATTACAGGAGATTTGTAGGAAGGCCCACATCTTTTGTTAATTACTAATAAGGCACTGGTTCTCAAGGATTGTGATGCCCTCTGGCTCACTTTGAGTTGAGGTTTTATTTTGGGGCTTACTCATCAGAAGTGTTTGTTTGGCTAAACAAGACTCTGGGTACCTGCTTTGAAAACCCAGATGTTGGTGCTTCTTTCTCTGGTAACTATGTATGTATGTAGTGGTCTAATAGTTGGATCTGTCTGTTGAACTGTGATGTATGTATTGCTTATGGACAGATAATTGGAACCCCTGTCTGTTGATCTTTATTTCTCTATATTTTCTCTGAATTTCAGGGAGCTGACTTTTTCTCCCAAACTAAGTGAATGATATATATGTTTGACTAAAACATTGTTTTAATTAATTTAGTTTAATGAAAACAAAAGATTGTTGACCCCTCAAAAGTTGCTTTCCTTTAATAAAAGCAGATCTAAGAATTTGTACAGCAGGCCCTCCACTGTAAGTCCATGTCCTTGCTGTTACATCAACTTTGAAAGATTTAACTCTTCTCAACATCACAATGATCCAAGATAAATACAAAGGACTCATGAAGGAAATACTATCCATATCAAGGTAAAGAACTGATATGCATGTCTGAAGGCAGGTCAAAGTATATTTTTTTCACTTATTTTTTCTTTTGATTTGTTTCTTCTTTCACAAATGTGACTAATTTGAAAATATTTTTACACGATAGTACATGATAGTACAGATAGTACTGTATCAAACTGCCTGCCATTTTCAGAACAGGGGAGGGGAGGAAGGGAGGGAGAAAAATTCAGAACTCAAAATCTTGTAAAAATGAATGATAAAAATTTTCCTGATGTAACTGGGGGAAAAATAAAACACTACTAAAAATAAAACCAAAAAATGTGTTTTCTCTCTCTTGTACCACCCTACTCCATTGAAAAGAGAGACAGAGAAGAGAGACAGACAGACAGACAAACAGAGACAAAGAGAGAGAGAGTCCTCATTCACTAAGTCCATCATCTCTCTTTCATGATGTAGGTAGCATTCTTCATTTGGAATCACAGTTGATCAGTGCATTGATCAGAATTTTTAAGTCTTTCAAAGTTGTCTATCTTTACAAGGTCATTTTTATTATATAAATTGTTCTGCTTCTGCTCACTTTATTCTTCATCAATTCATACAAATCTTCCCAGGTTTCTCTAAAAATCTTCCCAGGTTTCTCTAAAACTCTCTCTTTGATCATTTGTTACATCATAATACTTTTAAGGAACTTCTTTCAGCAGCATAATTTCTTTATGACAAGACACTGTTTTAAATGAGGCATTATAAGGATTGTTTCACTCCTTTTATTTGTACCCTGAGCACTTAGTACGTAGTAGAAATTTAGTAAATGCTTGTTGAATTATTTGACTAAGGTAAAAACAAAATCACCTATTGAACAAGTTTCTAAAAATGAATTTTTTCTATCTAAATTAAATTATTTATTTAGTGCCATACCACTCAAACCACCAAAAAAGTATTTTATAGAGCTAGAAAAAACAATAACAAAATTCATCTGGAAGAACAAAAGGTCCAGAATTTCAAGGGAATTAATGAAAAGAAATGCAAAGGAATGTGACCTAGCTGTATCAGATCTTAAATTGTATTATAAAGCAACAACCATCAAAACTACTTGATATTGGCTTAGAAACAGAGCAGTGGATCAGTGGAATCTGTTAGGTAGAAAAGACACAGTAGTCAATGACTATGGTAATCTACTACTTGACAGATCCAAAGACTTCAGCTTCTAGGATAAGAACTCACTAATAAAAACTGCTGGGAAAATTGGAACATTCTACATCAGAAACTAAGTTTAGACCAACATTCTTACACCCTATCCAAAATAAAGTCAAAATGGGTACATGATTTAGATATAAAGGTTGATACTACAAGCAAACTAGGAGAGCAAGGAATCGTTTACCTATCAGATCTATGGAGAAGGAAAGAATTTATGACCAAAGAAGAGATAGGGAACATTATGAAAATTAAAATGAATGATTTTGATTACATTAAATTGAAACATTTTTGTATAAACAAAGCTATTACAACCAAGATTAGAAGGGAAGCAGGAAGCTTGGAAACAATTTTTACAGTCAGTGTTTCTGATAAAGACCCCATTTCTAAATATATAAAGAACTGAGTCAAATTTATAAGAATATGTCATTCCCCAATTAAGAAATGGTCAAGGAGGGAGGAGCCAAGATGGCGGAGAAGAAAGATACACATATGCTAGCTCCCAACCTACAGCCCATAAAATACCTGTAAAGAAGAACTCCCAACAAAATTTGGAGCAGCAGAAGCCACAGAACAACAGAGCAGAGGAGATTTCTGTTCCAGAGAGACCTGAAAAACCAACACGAAAGGTCCATCATGCACCGGACCCAGAGCGGAGCCCAGCCCTGCCTCTGCCGCATGGCACCAAGAGGAGCAGATCCAAGCAGGTTTTAGGGATAGAATCTCCAGCCACAGAACAGGTCCCTCAACCCACAGGAGCCAAAGGTCAGTGAGAGAGTCTTTTTGGCTTGCTGAGAGGGGAGTAGGGTGTCCCCATAACTCAGGCCCCCTCTGGAGGCAGCAGTGGAGGCAGCAGGGGACGGGGCTCTCAAAGCAGGCAGGAGCTTGGATCCATCATTGAAGGTCTCCACATAAACCCCATGAGGGAACTGAGCCCAGTGTGGTGGCCCTGCCCCCACCTGAGCACCTGAACTTAATCTCACACTGAATAGCAGCCCCACACCTGCCAAAGACCCTGAGGCTGGGAAGCAGCATTTGAATCTCAGCCCCCAAGCACTAGCTGGGCAGATCTGGAAGCTAGGTGGGTGCAGAGACGAAACTCAAAGGTCAAGTAACTGGCTGGGAAAATGCCCAGAAAAGGGAAAAAAAATAAGACTATAGAACATTACTTTCTTGGTGAATAGACATCTCCTCCCATCTTTTCAGATGAGAAAGAGCAATGCTTACCATCAGGGAAAGACACAGAAGTCAAAGCCTCTGTATCCCAGACATCCAAAATAAATATTCAATGGGCTCAGGCCATGGAAGAGCTCAAAAAGGATTTTGAAAATCAAGTTAGAGAGGGGGAGGAAAAACTGGGAAGAGAAATGAGAGAGATGAAAGAAAAGCATGAAAAGCAGGTCAACACCTTGCTAAAGGAGACCCAAAAAAATGCTGAAGAAAATAACACCTTGAAAAATAGGCTAACTCAATTGGCAAAAGAGGTTCAAAAAGCCAATGAGGAGAAGATAGCTTTCAAAAGCAGAATTAGGCAAATGGAAAAAGAGGTCCAAAAGCTCACTGAAGAAAATAGTTCTTTCAAAATTAGAATGGAACAGATGGAGGCTAATGACTTTATGACAAACCAAGAAATCACAAAACAAAACCAAAAGAACGAAAAAATGGAAAATAATGTGAAATGTCTCACTGGAAAAACAACTGACCTGGAAAATAGATCCAGGAGAGACAATTTAAAAATTATGGGACTACCTGAAAGCCATGATCAAAAAAAGAGCTTAGACATCATCTTTCATGAAATTATCAAGGAAAACTGCCCTGAGATTCTAGAACCAGACGGCAAAATAAGTATTCAAGGAATCCACCAATCACCACCTGAAAGAGATCCAAAAAGAGAAACTCCTAGGAACATCGTGGCCAAATTCCAGAGTTCCCTGGTAAAGGAGAAAATATTGCAAACAGCTAGAAAGAAACCATTCAAGTATTGTGGAAATACAATCAGGATAACACAGGATTTGGCAGGTTCTATATTGAGGGATCAAAGGGTGTGGAATAGGATATTCCAGAAGTCAGAGGAACTAGGACTAAAACCAAGAATCACCTACCCAGCAAAACTGAGTATAATACTTCAGGGGGAAAAATGGTCTTTCAATGAAATAGAGGACTTTCAAGCATTCTTGATGAAAAGACCAGAGCTGAAAAGAAAATTTGACTTTCAAACACAAGAATCAAGAGAAGCATGAAAAGGTAAATAGCAAAGAGAAGTCATAAGGGACTTACTAAAGTTGAACTGTTTATATTCCTACATGGAAACACAACATTTGTAACTCTTGAAACTTTCTTCAGTATCTGGGTAGTTGGTGGGATTACATGCACACATACACGCATGCACACACACACAGACAGAGAGCACAGAGTGAATTGAATAGGATGGGATCATATCTTAAAAAATGAAATTAAGCAGTGAGAGAGAAATATATTGGGAGGAGAAAGGGAGAAATGGAATGGGGCAAATTATCTCTCATAAAAGAGGCAAGCAAAAGACTTTTTAGTGGAGGGAAAAAGAGGGGAGGTGAGAGAAAATTATGAAGTTTACTCATCACATTCGACTAAAGGAAGGAATAAAATGCACACTCATTTTGGTATGAAAACCTATCTTAGAATACAGGAAAGTGGGGTAGAAGGGGATAAGCAGGGCGGGGATGATGGAAGGGAGAGCAGTGGGAAGAGAGAGCAATTAAAAGTCAACACTCTTGGGGAGGGACAAGATCAAAAGAGAGAATAGAAGCAATGGGGGGCAGGATAAGATGGAGGGAAATATAGTTAGTCTTACACAACATGACTATTATGGAAGTTATTTGCAAAACTACACAGATATGGCCTATATTGAATTGCTTGCCTTCCCAAACGGAATGAATGGGGAGGGAGGGATGAAGAGAAGTTGGAACTCAAAGTTTTAGGAACAACTGTTGAGTACTATTCTTGCTCCTAGGAAATAAGAAATACAAGTAATGGAGTATAGAAAGTTATCTGGCCCTACAGGACAAAAGAAAAGATGGGGACAAGAAAAGGGAGGGATGATAGAAGAGAGGGCAGATTGGTGATTGGGGCAATTAGAATGCTTGGTGTTTTGGGGTGGGGAGAGGGGACAAGGGGGGGAGAAATTTGAAACCCAAAATTTTGTGAAAATAAATGTTAAAAGTTAAATAAATAAATTAAAAAAAAAAGAAACGGTCAAGGGATATGAACAGCCAGTTTTCAGAGGAAGAAGTTAAAGCTATCTATAGTCATATGAAAAAATGTTCTAAATCACTATTGGTTAGAGAAATGCAAATGAAAACAGCTGTGAGGTACCACATCACACATATCAGATTTGCTAACATGATAAAACAAGAAAATGATAAATGCTGGAAAAGATATGAGAAAATTGGAACACTAACGCATTGTTGGTGGACTTTTGAACAGATCCAACCATTCTGGAGAGCAATTTGGAACTATGCCCAGAGGACAATAACACTGTGAATACCCTTTGACCCAGAAATATCTCTTCTAGGTCTATATCACAAAGAGATCATAAAATGGGAAATGGACGTGTACAAAAATATTTATAGTAGCTCTTTTGTGGTGGCAAAGAATTGGAAATTGAGAGGATTTCCTTCAATTGTGGCATGGCTGAATAATTTGTGGTAATGAATGTAATGGAATATTATTGTGCTATAAGAAATGATGAGCAAGCAAACTTCAGAAAAACCAGCAAAGACTTATACGAACTGATACTGAGTGAAATGAACAGAACCAGCAGAATGTTGTTCATACTAACAGTTGCATTGTGTGATAACTGTCTTTGCTAGACTTAGGTCTTCTCAGCAATGCAAAGTTCTAAGACTCAAGATGGAAAATCCACATTAACAGAAAGAACTTAGGTGTCTGAATGCATAAGGAAGCATACTATTTACTCTCCATTTCTTTGGTTGTTTTATTTTCTTTCTTCTTATGGTTCCTCCCATTAGTTATGATTCTTCTTTACATCATGACTAGTGTGAAAATATGTTTAATATGACTATAAGTAAAACCTATTTTGGATTGTGGGAGGGAGGATAGGGAAAGGGAGAAAATTTAAAAACTCAAAATCTTACGGAAGTTAAAAAAAATAAATAAATTATCCCAACAAATAAATAAAATAAAAGTATTCTCAGTACTTAGTGGACTGGTCCTTGACAGAAAATGCAAAGATGCAGTCTGATGCTGGAACCCAGGTGAAACTTTTCCAGTTTGGTAAAATCTGCTAGGCCTTGTAACTCATCCCATAATGTGGCATCACAGAATAGAGTCTATGGCAAAAGACAGAATCAAAGACATACATCAGTTAGAAAAGCAGGTAGACAAGTCATATAGCAAGAGTGAACAGATGGACAGGCCTAGTGCTTTGACACCCACAAGACATTAGGAGAACCAGAGGTAGACCACTATGGAGATATATTAATTGGATCTTCTATAGAGGGTTTATAGAGAGACATGGAGGAGAAAGCATGGAGGTGGCTAGGAATTGCACCAGTGGAGATATGGCCAGATCAATGACATTACATGCCCCTATATGACAATAATGCCCCGTTTCATTCATATGCTATGGATATCATATGCAAAGTATATATTTATAAAAGGTACATTGTCATTTTAGAAAACTGATGATAAATATGGGCACGTAAGTAGCTATTTCACTATAGGAAATACTTCCACATTAATTCAATTCAAAAGAATATGACTACTCTCTCAGATCTGTCATTTTTCCTTACATACTGATGAGTTACTTTTCTATCCTCTATTTGAAATGCCTAAAAAGATAAGACATTTATGAAGTTAGTGTGCTGAATTCTGACATAAGGAATGTATGACTCAGTGATAAAGGCCTGCTTTACTAATGTAGAGTATTTGTTTATCCATCACGTTTCTGTCCATTTATCAAATATTTAAAGTTTTGGGGGATATTTTCAATTTATCATTTTGAATAAATTCTCTCAATGCATAAGTATATTTTAAAAACAAATTGTCATCAGTAAAATTGCAATTTTAGCAACCTAAAGTAGTCAAAAAAGAAGGAAAAACAGCTCCATTCTATCCAATAAAATCTGAAATTCTGGAATGTTCTATTCTATTAATTATTAAATAATAGATCAAATCAGAGATTTATAAAAGTGCTTAGCATGGTTCCTAGCACACAGTAGGTGTTATATAAATGCATATTCTCTTGTTTCCTCTCCCTCTTTCTTATTTTTCCTACCTCAAATCTCTATATCGGTAGGTCTGTTATGTGTACATCTACATAGAGTAGCATATACATAAATATGCATTATGTTTATATATAGATATATATGTATGAGCGTACATAAATATCTTTGTTACTGTTATTGTGTAATCATTTCAGTTTTGTCCAGCTCTTCATGATCTCATTTGGGATTTTCGTGGTTGGCCATTTCCTTCTCCAGCTCATTTTTCAGATGAGGAAACTGAGGCAAACAAGATTAAGTGACATGCCCAGGATTCTACAACTAGTAAGTGTATGAGGCCAGATTTGAGTTCATGAAGATGAGTCGTTCTGACTTCAGGCCCAGTACTTTGTCTACTGCCCTATGTAGCTGCCGTGTATAAAGGAATCTGTCCCTTTCTGCAGTACATGTGCTTTGGCCCTTTGGAAAAGGACACATGCAACCCAAAATCTCTTGACTGGTCTGTATGAGTATTTAAGGTGGGTGGTGACTGAACCAGGAAGAACACCCCTTCACATTCCTCATTATACCGTAAGATTTAAAGGTTCTACCCATTCTCTCTTTTTAAATGGCCTTGGGACTCTGCCAGCTCTCCTTTGTACTTCCAATGAGAGGATTTCTCTCTCTTCCCCCATCCAAACACACTGGTAGCCCACAACTTGAGCAAATGGCAGTGGGGCCATATATTGATCTAGGAAAGCCTGAGAACAGGTTTCAAGTCCCTGACTTTCTCTTGTGCTTTGTGTTTTCTTCCCAAAAGCACAGGTATGTGACCAGCAACCACTGATCCTAAGAGATGGATGGCTCTAGCCTTGGAAACTACCTTGTGATTTTGAGTTCCTGGCTTCTTGAGCTGGTGCCAGTTACTCAGAAGAAAGGGCTTGCTGCAACTACACTGTTTCTCAAAAGAGAAAAACAAAGGCAGGATCATCCATCCTGCAGGGACTAAATAATGATGTCAGACTCAAATAGAAATGGATTCCTAAAGTTCACAAATTGTCTTAGAATACCACAAATGAATATTATATATATATATATATTTTTTTATTTTGTTAAACATTTCCTAATTATATTTTAGTCTGGTTTAGGCAGTACTAAGGAGTTTTGTAGGCTACCTCTGAAGGATGGGTCACAAATTTGACACCTCTGGAATAAAGAGCCATTCTGACCATCTCCAAACCATATTACTTCCATTCTGTCTAACCATCATACCTTCCTCTTCTCTATGGGAACTAGGACACTATCCTTGGAACCAAATTGAGCTTGAAGGTGAGTTCTTGCCTTACTTTTCCTGGCTGGATATAGGCTGGCAATTCGTTCCTTGACAATCTCTAAACTACTCTTAGACTCTTGCTTTCCTACTCCCCTTTATGGGCTGTCTTCATTCCTTAGAATGTCAGCTTCTTTAAAAGCAAGGACTGTCTTTCTTGCTTGTATTTGTAAACCTAGCATTTAGCACATAGTAAGTATTTTAAAATATTCTATCTATCTATCTATCTATCTATCTATCTGTCTGTCTGTCTGTCTGTCTGTCTGTCTGTCTATCTGTCTGTCTGTCTGTCTGTCTGTCTGTCTGTCTATCTATCTATCCATCTACCTACCTACCTGGCTAACTATAATCTATCTATTCCTACATTGACCAGAAAATTTGAATCTTGTGAATCATTCAACCAGTCCAGACCTGAAGTCAAAGTAATATGTTTATTTGATTTGAATCCAGAACGTTCTGCTTCCAAGTGTATCACTCTCCCTACCACCCCAATATGCTCTATAGTAAGCACTTCATAAACATTTTTATCTAATCTACACCTCTCTCTCCCCCTCATTCCTTTCCTATCCCATACTTAGTTCATAATTATTAACTACTAAGAATAAATTTTCAAGATCATGGTTATTAACTACTGAGAATAAATTTTGCCAGAAAATTATATCCATCTGTAACACTGATTCATAGAAGTAAAGGGATACAGGCGGCATCCAGCACATGCTGTGTCTGACCGCAGTTTTTTTTCACAGAAAAGTAGCAAGGAGGAATATACATCTTTTAATGTGTTTGGCATTTCCCAGATCAGCTTGAAACTTACGTTTCTAGAATTTACAGCTTAAAGGAGGGAGATGAGGCAAAAAGAGAAACACTATAAAACCTGACCTCCCCTGGGCAATGTCAGTCCTACCCCAATTCACGCTGAAAGATAGGGGAAAATAGATAAGTTGTTGGCGAGAGGAAGGGAGATGGAAGAGGAATATTAGGGTAAAAGAGATAGAAGCAATTGCATTTTTACATTATTTATTCTCACTTCTAATCAAGTACCAGATAGAAACAACTCGATTTGTAAATTAGAAAACAATACCACAAACATTAAAAGAACGCCCTGTAGAGTTTTTTGCTTCATAGCTAATATATTGCAAGCTAAAAGGTAGTTACCAAGGAGGGAATACTAAACAGTTCCTTTCAATAGTTGTAAATCATGAGAAAGATTTGCATGCAATATTAGATAGCTCTAACTTCCATACTCAACCAATTATGAGACAGCCAGACTTTCACATGCACGGAAGGAGTCCACAGACAAAGGAGCAGCATTTTCAGGATATTACCCAATGAAGGATTTAAAAGGAACTCAGCCTGAAAAAGCAGGAGGGCTGCTCTGATAAAGGAAACATTTGTGAGGGAAGGTTGAGTCCAACATGACATTAGAAAAACTGTTGAAATCTTTCAAGTCTAAGGGAAAAGCAAGGAGAAGGAAGGATGCACTTTTCTTCAGTGGAAATTCAGACAGTCTGTCAACCCACCCTGTTTGGGCTGGCAATTATTTCCCAGAGGGAAGAAAAACTGGTAGGAGCTGATGCAGAACCAAGGAGGCAGAGCCGAGAGAACAATATACACAATAAGTACAATTATGTCAATGAAAACAACACTAACGCAGCTGAGCTCAGACTGAGTGCAATGACTAATACTCCTCCCAGAAGACAGATGTTGAAACACACAATGGAAAAGTATTGAATTTGGTATCAGAGGACCTGGGTTCAAAACCTAGCTCTGAAATTTACTACCTGTATGACCTCAAGCAAGTCACTGAAGTATTCTATGCCTCAGTTTCCCCACCTGCAAAATGAGGGAGTTCAATTAGATAACTTCTAAGACGTTTCATGGACATAAATCTATGATTCTTAGATGACTCTTCTCATTAGAGATATGCTGGATTGCAGATTCAGAATATATAAATATACGTGTATATGTGTATACATATATGTGTATGTGTGTATATATATGCATACACACATATGTATAAACATTTTATACATGCTTCTATTTATCAGTTCTTTTTCTTGATACAAATAGCATTTTCTTTCATACGTTCTTTGTAGTTAATTTGGTTACTTATAATACTCAAAATGACTTAGTTACTCAAAGTTGTCTTAAAATATATTGCTGTTAATGTGTGTGTGTGTGTGTGTATACATATATAAATATATATAGAGACAAAAAATTGTGTCTAATGGTAGCCATCTCTAAGCAGATGGGGGAGACACAAAAAGGGGGAAAATTTACTTGATAACCTTTTTAAAAAGAATAGCAAGTTGTAGACAATAGATTTGCAGTTTCACATACAGTCATCTTTTTTCTATTCCATTATGTTATGGAAATGCTTGCTTTATTTGTTAAGTTCATAATTAAACAATTTTTTTTAAAGAAGAAATTATTTAGCCAAAATTAACATGTTATAAAAATGATTATTATTAATTCTCACTTCTCATCTGATACCATATGAAAGTAACTCAACATGCATATTATAAAACATGATATAGGGGTTTATATATTTATGTATTCATATATAAGTTTTTTTATGTTTTTATACATACACAAATCTAAAGCTTAAAACTCCGCTAAAACTTCTTTGAGGAGAGTCTTTCTGTACATATAAATATAAACACACATACACACATATGTATGTTTCTCGGAAATCTTTAAGCTTTTCCTGGAAAGCCAACAAAAAAATACATGGTTTCAGTCAATACTGCCAGCAAAGGATCAAGTCCTATAAACTATTAAAAATCTACCTCTTAAATTTAAGACACCCAAAAGTGACAGAGTTTTGTTTTCCTATTTACTGGTAAGAAATGGATCATTGGATCAAGCTCTGGAACAGGATGGAACCTCAGAAGTTATTTAGTCCAACACCCTCATTTTATAGATAATTAGACTGAGGCCTAGAGGGGTGAATAATTTGCCCCAAGTGACACATTATTAAGTACTAAATGGAGCAATGGGGAGTTAGGTGGTATAGTGGATAGAGTGTCAAGCCTAGAGTCAGGAAAAATTGTTTTCCTGAGTTCAAATCTAGCTTCAGATGCTTAACAGCTGTGTGACCCTGGGCAAGTCACTCAGTCTCATTTACCTCAGTTTCCTCATCTATAAAATGATCATGGCAAACCTCTCGAGTATCTTTGCCAAGAAAACCCCAAATGACATCATGAAGAGTTGGACATAACTAAAAAATGACTAAATAAAATAAATACCAATCACCCGACATGAGTGTTGTTGACTTTGATTGACTGTGTAATGATGAGGGATAGGATCATAAGATAATAGCTGGAAGAGACCTCAGGGATCACCTAGTCTAATTTCTTCATTTTACAAACAAGGAGAAAAGTGAAGAAGTCATTAATCCTGGCAAAGCCAAGATTGGAACCTAAATCATCTGACTCCAAATCCAGCTACAAAAATATTTTTTATTATAACTTTGGAAAGGAAAGTTTCCAAGACTTTATAAGTGAAAGGGAGATAGAATAAAACTTGGGGAAGGAGAAAGGAGGATTTATAGACCTGTCCAGATTATTCTGATTCAATGGGAAGAACTCTTAAGTGTGGAGCTTCCTTGTACTGATTAAGATCAACCCATTATCTATGACATCTAGATTTGGAGTTTCCTGGGGGCAATGAGAGGTTAAGTGACTTGCCCAAGATCACACAACCAGCATTTCTCAGAGGCAGGACTTGAACCCAAGTCTTCCTTATTCCCAAACCAGCTCTCTATACAACAGGGCATAAAATGACAGACCCAGGAGAATCTATTTCTTTAACCATATTACATGTATTGTAAAAGGTAACCCAGGTATCAATGGCCATTACATCTGTGCTCAATTTGCCTGTGGAAATCTTAGCACCACTGAAGTAATAAACCATCTGAGATAGTACAAAGATATCTAAGCTAACCAAAAAACTTTTTTCATGGCTACTAGCATAGAATAGGGCTGATCTGACAGTGTCAGACAATAATGGGCATTTCCCCGCCCCCCATTGTTGAAAGGTAATGGATCAGAATCAATAGGGCTGAGGTATAGTGTATTTCACTGTGCAGTACAGTATGGCAATTGGAGAAAGAGAATTGGACTAGAAATTGGGACACCTGGATTCTAATCCCATGTCGGCTATTAAGGTAATATGTGGCTTTGGGCAAGTCATTTTTCTACTCTAAACTTGAGTTTTCTCATTAAAAGAAGGAAAGAAGGAAGGGAGAAGGAAAAGGAGGGAGGGAAGGAAGGAAGGAAGGATAGGAAGGAAGGAAGAAAGGAAAGATGGAAGGAAGAAAGGGAGGAAGGAAGGGAGGAAGGATAGGGAGTGAAAAATGGAGTGTAGAAAGGAGGGAAGGTGTGATGGAGGGAGAAAGAGAGAGGGAGGAGTGGAGGGAAATGGAGGAAGAGGAGGAAGAAAGGGAAGAAGGAAGGAGAAGAGGGAAGGAAAGAAGAGGAAGGATGGAAAAGAGGGAGGAAAGAAAGAATTTCTTAAGCTTCTACTATGTGCCAGGCACTGTGCTAAGCACTTTACAAATATTATGTCACTTGATCTCCACAACAACCCCAGGAAGTAGACACTGTCATAATCCTGATTTTACAGGTAAGGAAACTGGGGCAGGTAGAAGTGAAATGACTTGCTCAGAATCACACAACCAGTAAGTATCTGAGACCACAATTGAACTTAGCTCTTCCTGACTCCAGGTCCAGTGCTCTGTCCACTACCTAGCTACCTCTAATGTGAATTAGATGATCTTTAAGATCCCTTCTACCTCTATACCTAGGATCCTTTTGATAATATTCTGAACAAAGAGAAACAACATGGCATATTCAAAAAAAAGAACTAGACTAGGAGCCTCAAAACATGAGTTCATATCCCAGCTGAATCATTTACTTAACTCTGTGACCACAAAAAAGTCACTTAGCCATGAAACTCAGTTGTCCCATTGGTAGGGCAGGAACAAATTGTCCTCATCAACTTCAAAGCACTTTTGAGGATCAAATGAGATAATGGATGTAAAGTCACTTTAAAAAAAATTAAGTGCTACCCATATATAGTGGGGACTACAGATCATTCTCTCTTTGACATACAGTAATTCTACTGTTTCCCTCTTAGATGTTTCAGGAAGCAGCCACAGGTAATGTGAAAAACCCCATCCTTCAATTACCAGGCAGAATTTCATCAGGCTAAAGGACAATGTTACAGAGGTTGGGGTGCTTTTCTACTAACATGGATTATTAAGTTCGTGGGCTATATAATAGAAGAGAGAGAAGAACTTATTATGAAAAGTAACTGAGTCAATTTGGAATTGGGGAGAGAGGCTTCTTTGAGAGGTCCAAGGAAAGAGGTTATAATTACAATTAAAACTTGCCTCCCCTAAGATCTTTCATGTGTGAGGCCCGGGGCTGTAGGAAATATAAAAAGAAAGAAGGCATCAGAAATAGATGTACCTGGAGTCACATTTTGTGCTGCGATGGTCAGGTATTCTAGCGGTGGAAAGCCACTCCTGTGAGAAAGAGAACCACCACCATCTGCCAGGTACTGATAATTGCAGGAAATATAAGCTACAGGCTTTATGAAGGAGAGTAGAAAGAGCCTTATGAGACTCCAGTGTGTATACAGGGATAGGAACTAATGGAGGCATCAGGTGCAGACCTCATGTTGCAGGATGATGAAAAGAATTATGAAACTGAACAATGACCAGGGACAGCTCCTGAGAACAGCTGGAGAAGGAATCTAGAGTGAGGTTGTGATTAATGGGAGTTAGAATACAATAATGTGAAATCAGATTTCGCGTGAATTATAAAATGATGCCAGACTGAATTTAATAGAAGCCAAAATTCAATGAATTCATCAAGTTCAAGCTAGTGAAACGTTGAAGCATGCTAATATATCATCAATCTACACATGCCTATCATTAAGTCATATGTGGATATGATGTGCTAATAGGTACCATATTACCAAAAGTTGTGCTAATTTTTTAAAGGTTGTTGTTCAGCCATTTTAGTCTTGTCTGATTCTTCACAATCCCATTTGGGGTTTTCTTGGCAAGGATGTTGAAGTGTTTGCCATTTCTTTCTTCAATTCCTTTTACAGATAAAGAAACTGAGGCAAACAGGGATAAATTGAGGATCCAGGGTCACACAGCCACTAAGTGTCTGAGACCAGATCTGAACTCAAGAGAATGAATCTTCCTGACTACAGGTCCACCCCTCTATCTATTGTACCACCTAGCTGTCTTTTTTTTTTAATGGAGCTTTTACCAAAATGGACAAAAGAAGGAATACTTCAGATGGAAACACTGCTGATGAAAAAAATAAGAGACTTGTTATTACACTAAAAAAAATTAAATGTAATTGAACAACATGAATGGGGTCATGGTAACCCTAAAATAGAAAGAGATTTTGAAATACCTAACTCTATGATATGGAATGTTATAAGGCAGGAAAAATAAAAGAAAAATGCAAAGTTGCATCAGCTTTTTGTGGTTTATAAACAACTACAAGGAATGAAAGTGTTACAGTGATAGAAATAGAGAGTCCCTTAGCGATCCAATTGAAAATTGTAATTTAAAAATGCATTCCTCTTAGCAAAACAGTCATTCAGACTTAAGGCATTAAAAGAAAATAGAAATAAAAACTTTTACTTCAAGCAATCATTGGTTCAATCATTTGAAAACTAAGTTCAATTATATAATATTAAAATTATTAAAGAAGCAGCCAGTGAGGATGAGAAGATGGCAACTAAGTATCTTGAATCTTTTTTAAGAATATAATCAAAGGTGATACATTGATCAACAAAATTTCAATGTGAATGAAACAGGATTATTCTGGAACAGGATGCTTTCTAAAAGTTACCTTTCAAAGAAAGAAGAAATTCGACTTTGATTTAAATTGTCTAATATTTTTATTAGTTAGTAATTCAGTAGATTAAATGTTGGGCCCGGAGGCAGGAAGACCTAAATTCAAATTCTACCTCAGACACTTAACTAGCTGTGTGACCTTGAGCAAGTCACTCCACCTTGTTTTCACAAGAAAGAAAATGCCAAAACACTCCAGCATCTTTGTCAAAAATTTAAAAAAAAACTTCAAAAAACAAATAAAAAGGGGTCACAAAAAGTCTGACACTGCCGAAAACAGCTAAACATAATGCAAAAAGGGAACTTTAATAAAAACCAATACATTTCGTTATTCTCAAAATCATTGAGCTCTGAGAGGCTACAACCATTAACGGCCTTCAGCTCTTTGGTGGTCAAATAAGAAAGAGTAGGTAACTAAAGTTGTTTTCAAAGACTGGTTTTAAAGATGTTTTAGCCCTGTTGTTGATAAATATTGCAAGGGCAATAGCATGTTTAAGATATTACTGATTTTAGGTAATGCTTCCGGTCATTCCACTATACTTAGTTCATTGCATGAAAAAGTGAACATGCAGACTCATCCAGATGTGGATAAAGCTCTCTGTCCCTCCAAGTATATTTATGAAGACTTAGAGAAAGAGAAGTCTATGCTGCTAAAATATTTTAAGATAATAAAACTTTCATCATATTATCAGTACAGGTTTAACTTTAGATATGATATTCAGCAAGTTTTTTTTAAATCTTGCTTTCTATAACTGCTATTACTTTTTTATAGTAAACTTGAACCAGAAATACATTTTCTTATTCTTTGCTGTTCTGTTAAATTGGGCTAGAATCAATAGAGGTAGCTAGGTAGTGCAGAGAGTAGAGTGCAGGGCCTGCAGTAAGGGAAGATCCATCTTCCTCGGTTCAAATCTGACCTCAGACATTTACTACTGTGTGACCCTGGGCAAATCCCTTAATTCTATTTGCCTCACTTTCCTCATCTGTAAAATGAGGTGGAGAAGGAAATGGCAAACCATCACAGCATGTTTGCCAAGAAAACCCCAAATGCCAGGAAAAGTGGGCATGACTGAACAACAAAGAACCAGTTACATATATATATATACATATATATGTATATATATGTAATGTAATTTATATATAATTCCAACTTTGAATAATGCAAGTTGAAATAATGCAACCGCTACCAGGGGTTCTTGGTCCATATTGACCTGGACCGAAGCTGTATAAGAATAATGACATTGCACGAGTTGCCAGAGGAAGAGTTAAAAATGTTCTGGAGTTAGAGTGCCTGTATTCAGGTCTCACATGCCCTTTACTCACTATGTAACTTTTGGGAAATCACTTAACCTGTTATCTGAGGCCCAGCTTCCTCTGCTGTAGAAATGAGGGATTAGAATAGATGAGCTATAAATTATCCATGATCTTCTATGGTCTCCATCTGCTGAGGACCCTAGACCCTAGATTCTCTGGGTAAAGGCAATGAGCCAAGAGTGGGAGTTTCCCCATTGTATATCTGGGCCCTTCAAGAGAGGGCCTCCAGCACCAGGATTACTGAAATGCAAGGTACTGCTATTTCTATAAAATCTGCCATTAAAATACCACCCAGAAACCAAAACTGAAAAGACTGTTTATGAACTAGTTGTCTACACAGACCAAATTAATCCTGTAGTTAATAAACCTTCACTGCTTCATTTGCTCTGAGAATATGTCCTCAGAGCCGCTACTTACTGCAAATGTCCTTTCTTTGCCTTTCAAATTTCTTTTTCTCTTATTTGCACTTAAATTCTTCTCAAAGACTCTTGTTTGGTGGTTTCCTCTTCCTAAAGGAATTGAATGAGTCACCTCTGACTGCAATAAAGAATGAAGATAATATTTGAAGTGGCAGCAGCCTGAATAGATAGATGTAGGAAGGCTTTTTCTCTGTCTGGAAAAACATATTAAAATCCTTCAAGACTGTGATTTAGTTTTAAAATACGTTCCACTGTTTTGTTTTTTTTGTTTTCTAAAGGTTCTTACATTTTGGCTTCGTTAATAGCAGTTAAGTCTTCCTCTGTAGTGAGAGTACCGCATGCCATGCCATGACAGATAATATACTTGCTTTTAAACTCCAGAGTTAAAAAGCAGTCTGAGTCAGGACCAGAGCAAAATCAGCTCTGTTATTTTTCCCTTTACTCAGTGGATCAACACCAAGAAAAGACAACCAAAGCAAAGCTCTTTGCCTTCGGCCACAAATATAACGAATAATAATTGCTCTCATTTAGCACAAAGGTTGTGGAGTTTTTTTTGTTTGAAGAAAGGGAACTGTGCAGAGTGGGTTAGCCCACAGAATGTGGAGAGTGTGTTAGTCCAAATACTTTGGAAACACTTTCCACTGATGGAGATTGGAAATTTATGTCTAACTTGCCAATGGCCCAATAAGTACTATTAAATGCATTTTGCAGGGAGCGGGAATGAGCACTAGGTACTAGTCCTAGGACAGTAGATGGAGTGCAGGGCCTGGACTGAGGAAAAGGAGACACTGACTTAACTATGTCACTCTGGGCAAGTTACTTAACCCTATTTGCCTCAGTTTCCCCACCTGTAAAATAGCAAGGAGAAGAAAATGGCAAACCACTCTAGTAACTTTGCCAAGAAAACCCCTGTGCCAGGCACAGTGGATACCAGAACAAAGAGGGAAGTAATCACTGATCTCAGAGAGTTGCCTGGGGGCACTAAGAAGTTAAGGGATTTCCCCAAGAGTCAGACAGTTTGTAAGTGCTGCCAGAACTTCTTGACTCAAAGGCCAGCCCTCTGTCCAAGCTGTCTCTCAACACATAAAGTTCACAATCCAAAAAAGAATAACACAGAAAAATATCAATCGGCACCAGCATTTCTGCACCAAGGGCTTCATTTCATAACATATGAAAATCTGCTTGTCCAATTTCCCATGACAGAGGCACTAAATACAAAGGAAATACCTGGATTGAGGGACTAACCTTAAGATCACAGATTTAGAACTGGAAGAGATTTTAAAGTTCCCTTCCTCTTTTGTTATTTGGTTGTTCTTACTCAAGTCCTACTCTACATATGACCCCATTTGTGTTTTCTTGGCAAAGGTGCTACAGTGGTTTGCCATTTCCTTCTCCAGTTCATTTTACAGATGAGTAAACTGAAGCAAACAAGGATACATGACTTGTCCAGGGTTCCACAGCTAAGTAAGCACCTGAAGCCAGATTTAAACTCAGGAAGATGTCTTCCTGACTCCAAGTCCAGCACTCTAGCCACTGTACCACCTAGCTGCCCCTTCCCTTTTAATTATTTCCTCTCCTAGATGTAGATTATTTGGAATATATTTATCTGCATGTTGTTTCCTCCGCTAGATTGTAAGCTCTTTGAGGACAGGGACTGCCCTTTTCCATTTTTCATATCCCCAGCACTTAGCCCAGCATCTGGCACGTAATAGACACTTAATAAATGTTTATTGATTGATATTATTGATCAATTGTTTAATGGTCACCTATTCCAACCTTGTCACTTCTTAGGAAATAAACTGACATCTAAAAAAGTTAAATGACTTGCCCAAGGTCACACTGGCACTGTGCAAGAGCTTGGATTCAAACACAGGTTCTTGAACCCCCAAAAAGGTAAGTAGCTTAATAAAGTAGAAAGAGTAGTAGACATGGGAACTGGGTTTACATCCAAGCTCATTTACTAACTGTGTAATCTTGAGCAAAGTTATTTGTAGAATCCTTAGTAATCACGTTCAGTTTGCCATCTACTTGTCTCTCAGTTTCTGACAGGTGCTGCAGTCATAAATGCTGCCATCAGTGACTGCTCTTCTGGGGCCCAACTACCAAATGCCTTATGTATTCAAACGGGAAGGAGAAGAGTGAGAAGTTCCAAACTTCCCTATCCCTTTGCTACTCAAAAATCATTGGCTTATTCTGTCATATACACAGGCACAGAGCTATGTCTAATTCTTTCAACCAGTACCATCTAATTTTATTTCATTTTATTCATTTTATTCAATGGTTAAAATACTTCACTCCTTCCAAATTAATTACAGACTTGTTCATCTCTAGTTTGTGTCTCAATTGATTGATTTTTGCTTTCCTTAATTGGATATGGGACATGGAACACCCTTCTTCCCTTTAAAAATCTGTTTTCCTTTTGTTTGCTTTTATCTTTGTGGCTTGGCTGATAAAAGAAAAATTCAGTATTTATTTCATTGTACCATTTCTATCACCTAGCACCATTGTTCCTGTCTCCCAAGTATATTTATTAATGGAAACCAGGAAAAACTCAAAAGAAAAACTGAGTTGTAAACTTTAGCTCATAGTCTAAACACTTTATGAGTTGAGGTAGAATCTTCCCCTCATTGTTTAGTGTTATGGGGACTACATTGTTTTCTTCTAATATAACTACTGTTAATCTCTCTCTTTTTAAAGAATTCTTTAGTGCTTGTCATTCTGAAGTTCTTTAAATTACCATTCAAAAGTGTTTTTACTGCATCTGACAACATATATTTTTGAATTGCATCTTCGGGGAAGGACATATAAACACAAACTATGAGTCAAATATTGGATTCCTGGAACAAACATCTCCAAAGTGCCCATTAATGGAAATCTACCCATTATTTGCAATGAGAAGAGGAAAAAATTCAGAGAGATTGTGATTGGGCACTACAGTTTTTTTTTTATGAGTTAAAGTTTCACAATAGCTATTGATTGCTATATATCTTAGCAAATGCAATTTCCATTCCCTGTCCCAAAAAACCCATACATGGAGATATCAATTTACAATGTGTTCCTTAGGTATTGATGTCTCAGTGTACTAGATTATATTTAAACATATACTTCTCTGCTTCAACAAAAGCTGTCTTCTGATGAATGAATGAGGAAACGAAGTACCTATGGCAGATAAGTGGTAAAGTGATACAGTACTGAACCTGAGTCAGAAAGACCTGCATTCAAACTTAACCTCCAGAATTAATTAGTTCTGCAACCCTAATTGTCAGTTAATCTCAATATGCCTCAGTTTCCTCATCCGTAAAGTGCAGATAATAATTGCACCTCCCTCCAGGGTTTATTATGAAGATAAAATAAGATAATATTTGTAAAAAACTGTATGTATAAATGCCAGCTATTAGCTTTTATTGCTGTTAAATACTTTCCAGGCACTGTGCTAAATGCTGAGGATTCAAGTAAAAAACAAAAAAATTAAACAAGACAGTCCCTAACTTTAATTTTAATAGGAGAAAGTAGAACATTTAAAAGAGTGGTGACAAGAGAGAGGTATTTGAACCTGAGGAGTTACAAGGATGGTTCCTTGATCCATGGGGCAGACATCTGATATCCTTTCCAGAAGCAATGGGTCTGATTGTTAAATTCAGCACACAGAGACCCAGATGCCTCCAAAGACCAAACATAAAATAGAAGTGCATGAAGTATACAATGTAGTGACAAAAAATCCTTAATTGAGCTTGTGAGTTTTTATTTTTGGATAGTGTAACAGTTACAGTTTTATTTTTAAAAGCCAGAGAGATCCTTTTGGGAAAGAGGTGGTAGAAGATGGGTGTGGATCATCTCACATAATGTCAATTGCTCTCTGGAGCAGCTATTTATGCCGAATTGTTTTTCTTGGTTATAAGCAAGTATTTTATAGTGGTGCAGGTGGTTTACTGGGAAGTTTTCCTGATATAAAAAATAATCATCATCATAAAAACTTCTTTTCCCAAAAGAAAGTAGGGAAAGGACTTAGGAAAGAGAAGGCAAACTCAGCCAGTGATCTTGCACCTATTTAGAAGGATAACATATCAAAGTGCCTGCCTTACGTTCCAAAAATCCATCTGTAAGATTGAACTAGGTCTCTTTCAAGTGCAGTTTTCCAGCAACTGTCATATCTACCCTTGAGTCCATTCTGCTTCCATATATGGCAAGTTCTTACTTAGTTATATCTGCTATTTCCAATCTACTACTGGTTCCCAAGCCATGCAGACATTTATGAGATTTTCAACATCTGGTAATAAATTCCTCCTGATATAATCCTTTAGAGGAACTTTGTGAAGCATTCTGCAGCTTTGTCTCTGAGGGACAAATGTTCATAAATAAAATATTTATCTTTGTAGGAAAGAAAGTCCGTCTGGCCAAAATGCACTATGAAAGCAAAGATCTCCAGGATAAGAAGGGATAGGAGGCCATGTTCAAAGTCTATATGGTATCCCAGCATTCCCCTGAATATTCAATGATGACAGAGCTAATAAGACCACCAGGACATCTAAAATTTCCCCATAGTACAAAAAGCCGGGAAACTCTGGGAGCTATTCTATAACATATTCTTCTTTGATCTTCTTCCAAATCCTTTAATTATCTTTTCAGAAAGTTGCCTTAAAAAAATAAACCTGGCCTATACTCAGTGATAATATCTATATTTATGAAAGGAAGTAAATGGTTTCAGAATTCAGAATGGGTTTAATCAGTTATGTCCATCTACGCAGTGGCTTAGACAGGAATCAAAAGGATTAGCCAACCTAAATATATCACTAAATAATTAGTTTAGCAACAACAACAAAAATTATAATTTAAATAATACTTCTGTGTGTTTAGAAGAAGATCCTTCAAATAAAGTTTATCATAAATTTCAAAAACCATTACATGAGACAGAGAAGACAACTTATTCTTTTCTGTTTACTTATTTGCAAATTAATATCTTCAAAGCTATCCAATTTAGAATTTCTGGAAGTAAAAGCAAGTTTACTTTGTCAATTTCTCCCTGAAGTGATTATGCCCAAAGGGTATAAAGTACTCTTGCAATCTAAAGACTTGGGTTTGAGTCTTTACTTCTCTATCTACAGCATAATTAATACCAATAAGAAGAAGAAGAAGCATCTTTATAGTCCTTACTGTGTGCCAAGAAATTTAAGTGACTTACAATTATTATCTCATCTAATCTTAACAATCCTGGGAGATAAATTCCATTATTACCCCCATTTTCAAATGAAGAAACAAGAGCAATAATAGCAGCTACTATTAATATAGCATGATTATGCTAAGCACTTTACAACATTATCACATTTGATCCTTTTAAGGACACTTAGAGGTAAGTGAAACTATTATCTCCATTTTACAAACAAGGAAATAACATTTGTATAGTGCCTACTATGTGCCAGGCACTATGCTAAGCACTTTATAGTTATTATCACAACAAACCTACAAGGTAGATGTTAGTATAATCCCCATTTTACAGATGAGGAAATTGAGGCAAACAGAGGTTAAGTGACTTACCCAGTGTAATATAGCTAGTATATGAACTGAAACAATTACTGTAACCTTTCTGAGCCTCAATTTCATGTTTTATAAAATTGGAAAAGTAGTATCTGCCTGGCCTATTTAGGAATATAAAATTTAAGGATAGAGTCTTAAAGATAATTCACTCAAGTTCTCACTTTATATATGAGGATGTTGAACATTAGAGAAAATAAATGACGTGCCCCAAGTTACACAGTAAGTAAGTAGCAGAATCACAGTCCTGATCATGCCAAATAGATTTAGCTCTGCAAGGGTCCAGAAAGATCATAATGACCAAACCCCTCATTTCACAGATGAAGAAACGGAGGCCAAGAAAAGCGAAGGGACTTGTCTAGGATCCCTGTGGCATAAGTAGCAAAGGCAAGATTTGAACCCAGGCTCTTTGACTCTAAATCCATCATTCTTTTCAGTACATTATTTCTTCCAGAGATTTGTGAGAATCAAATGAATTAATTTATGTAAAAGTGTTTTCTAAACTGTAAAGCACATAGCTGAAGAGCATTCAAAGAACAGCAGAGATGCCCATGGGGACCATGAGTAGGCTGCAGCACACACTAACAAGGAACTTTGTAATTTCTGTAAGGGTGACTTGGAGGAGGAGAAGTGGGGGAAATGAACTAATCATGTCTCAAGAGCAAGAAGTGAGGAATGGATAGCTTATCCATTCCATTAGTAACAGATGTTGAGAACTCATCTGGTAGACGCCTATGGTGAGCTTATGGGAGGAAATGGACAATAGTTCAACAGGACGGGCTAATACAGAGAAGTTGTTATCTGCATCACTGGAAGGAGTGACTGCAAGGATGGGCTCAGACCCATTTGCCTACCAGAATATTAGAATCTGTGCTGCATTGTTGGATGGTACTCACATCAGTGAAATCACAGTTCTGTCAGAGTATTTGATCGTAAAGTGAGCTATCATCATTAGACTTGTTTTCTTCAAAATTTATCTCAAGTATATGACTGTCTAGGTTCATGTGTAACTGCTGCCTATCTGAGCAACAAAAATATGCATTTATTCTGCATATACTTATGTATACGTATGGCCCCACTTGATAAAATGCAAATTTCTTGAGGATAGGGACTGTTTGCTTTTTCTTTTCTCTGAACCCTGAGTATCTAGAACAGTGTCTGGTTGACAGTAAATACTTAGTAAATATTTGTAAATTGATAATAATAGCTAGTAATTTATACTGTACTTCAAAGTTTGCAAAATACTTGACAAATATTACTTCATTTTATTCTTACAACAATCTTCAGAAATAGGTGCTATAATCATCCCCATTTCACAGATGAGGAAATTGAGGCATGAAGAGATTAAGTGACTTGCCCCAAATGATCCAGCTAGTAAATATTTAAGGTTAGATTTGAATTCTGGTCTCTGATGGTAGGGTCAGGGCTCTATTCACTATACCGTCTCACTGCCTGAGTCAGAAATTTGATTATTACTAGTATTAGCCAGAGACTTAAAACTTGAGTCAGTCAGGCTGCTGGCATAGCCAACTCTTTTGATTGTTTAGCAGTGTCTGGTATGGAATAGCTTGATCCGACAGATAAAAGGTGGCATTTGCTTTTAAATGTGTGATCATTGGTGTAAAAGGTGACAGAAATAAGGGAAAATGCACAGTAAGCCCTAGGCCAATACAAAGAGAGGGGATGGGAAGAGAGCTGACAATTCAAACGCTGTCTGCAAAAAACACATCTCCATCTCACTGCCCTTGCTGCTAAACTGGTAGCCTGACTTACCCCTCAGTCCTAAAGGGCAGGCAGCAGGAGTTGGGCTAAAGTGAGAGCCAAATGAGGTCCTTAGGCCTATTTTCCTGTTCAAGGTGGCCTCAGAAGAGCAGCTCTTTCATTAGCTATTTAATTGTCCTGGGAAGCCTTGAATCAATATTGTGATTTCCTGTTTGCACCTGCCAGCAGTGAACAATCTGCTTCTTTTTCCAGAGCCTCTTTCTAAATTTAACATGGCAGCTCGAAAGAGGAGAGGGGGCGGGGGGGATGAGCAGGAAGGCTCTCAGGCCAAATGACTCGGAAAACTCAAAATATATTTAACAATATAAAATGTGTTCATGACCTGAAAGGAACCCTATGGCTCTGGAGAACCTCCAGTGAGCCCCAAAGACTTCTGGATGTGACAGAAGCAAAAGTAAGAAAAAAAAAACAAAGAAGAAGAAAAAAGAAGAGCTCTGAAGCAAAGTAGAATTATTAACAGAAGATTCAATTTGAATTCCTCTGCTGTGCAGATGATGGGGGAAAGTGTCAGGGAAGACGGGCTTAAATGTATCCTTTTTGATAAAACAATAAAACATTTGTGGTTTCACAGCTTTTTACTTTTACAAGCAAAAACCCCCATAAAGTTACAGCTGCTAACTATACCACAACGGGAGATGATGTCTGACTTTCACGCTCGGAGAATTTTTATTTTTTTCAAGAAGGTTCTTTTGGAACCTCCACAATATATATTTTTTATTCTCTCTTGCCCAATCTACTGCACAGGTCATCTAAGAGCGGGAATGTTAAAATATCTTATCCATAAGAATGAAAGCTCCTTGGGAGTGGAGATTATTTTATTCATTCACAGTACCTGATACATTAGTCACTTAACATATGGTTGCTGGCTGATTGATTGCTCAAATTCATATCAATAAATTATTTTCTACTTCAGGTGTTTTTAGCTTTTTCTATATCATGGATTTTTGGCAATCCAATAAAAACTATCACTCTCTTCTCAATTTTTCTTTAATTCATAAAGTAAAACACATAGAATTACAAAGGACATCAACTTTTTTTAAGTTATCAAAACATATATCAAAAAAAGTTATAGATCCCAAGTTTAGATCCTTTGTTCTAGAGCTATGTACTCACTGGTCACTGGACATGATTATCACATGTAAAGGGTCAAGAACTTCATGGGTTTTCATGACCAAAGAATTGATCTTTAAATAGCCAACCTACTGTGGTCCAGGCCCTCCAAATTATTCAGTTCAGTTTTTGAAAAGTTTTTACAAAGCAGATTGGTTCTATCAATGGGATTATGCTCAATGTTTTTCCTTTATGGCAGAAACTGTACCAGAACTTTTGTTCTGTGGGCAAAGTCTTCACAACACCTTGGGTTACCTCCACACAACAATGAAGTTGCTAAAGGAGAAAATTATACAACATTTTATTCAGATCACCACAATTAATTGTTTTGAGTCATTCTTGTGAAGCTTATGGACCATTCTCAAAATTATGTTTCTAAATGAATGTACCAAAATATGTTCAAACACAAAGAAAAATCAATAGTACTAGGAAAAAGGGGGAAAAAGGGAGGGTGGAGAAAAGGGAGGGAGGTAGTAGTGGGAAGGAAAACTCCAGTGAGGAGGGAAAAGGGAGAAAAGAGAGAGAAATGTATAAATGGGGGGAAATAGGCTGGAGAGAAATATTACTACACTGATAGTTATCATAACTGTGAATGGGAATGGGACAAACTCTCCCATAAAAGGGAAGCAGATAACAAGAGTCGATTAAGAACCATAATCCTACAATATGTTGTTTACAAGAAACACATTTGAAGCAGAGAGACACACACAGAGTAAAGGTAAAAGGCTGGAACAGAATGTATCATGCTTCAGGTGAAATTAAAAAAAATAGGGGTAGCAATGATAATCTAGGACAAAGCAAAACTAGATCTAATTAAATGGGATAAGGAGGGAAACTAAATACTGCTAAAAGGTACCATAGATAAAATTGTGCATACTCTTTGGCCCAGCAATACCACTTCTAGGACTCTGTACCAAACAGGTCACAAAAATGGGGAAAAGGTCCTGTATATACAAAAATATTTATAGCAGCTCTTTCTGTGGTGGCAAAGAATTGGAAATGAAAGGGATGTCCATCAACTGGGAAATGACTGAACCAGTTGTGGTATATGAATGTAATGGAATACTATTGTGCTACAGGAAATGATGAGCAGGCAGACTTCAGAAAAACCTGGAAAGACTTATGTGAACTGATGCTGAGTAAAATGAGCAGAAACAGGAGAACATTGTACATCAGTAACAGTCCATTGTATGATGACTGACCTTGATAGACTTAACTCTTCTCAGCAGTACAAGGTTCTAAGACAACTCCAAAAGACTCATGATGGAAAATGCTATCCACATCCAGACAAAGAACTTTGGAGTCTGAATGCAGATGGAAGCATACTATTGGCTCTCCTTTTATTTTGGTGTTTTGTTTTGCTTTCTTCTTTCTCATGGTTCCTCCAGTTAGTTCTAATTCTTCTTTACATCATGACTAATGTGAAAATATGTTTAACATTTCTGATTTCATTCCACTTCAAGGAGTGGGGAGGAGAGGGTTAGAATTCAAAACTCAAACTTTTATGGAAATGAATGTTGAAAACTAAAAAGTAATTATATATTAAATTACATATTATTATATATTATCTTATATTAACATAATATAATTAATATATTCATAGTTTATATTAATTATATATTAAAATATGTGCACAGATTCTAGGTTAAAAATCCATATTCCCAGGAAAACATTGTATGTATTATCAGCAACATGTGATGATCATACTTATGAATGACTTAGTTCTTCTCAGCAACACAAAGACTGAAGACCAGTTCAGAAGACTCATAACGGAAAATGCCATCCGCTTCCAAAGAAAGAACGGATGGCCTCTGAATATAAATCGAAGCACACTATTTTTACTTTCTTTGTTTGTGTGTGTTTTACCTTTTGTTCTCTTTCTTCCCTCCTGTCATGACTAATATGGATACATGTTTTACATGATTGAACATATATAACATATAAAATTGCTTACCAACTTAGGGAGGTAGGGAGAAAAATGGAAATAAAAACTTTATATTAAAATGAATGTTAAAAATTATCATTACACATAATTTAACAAATAAAATACTATCTACAGGGAAAAATAAAATATATAATAAATTCAATTCAATTCTTTCAAGGCTAAAAAAAGAACCTATGATCTACATATTTAAAGGCATATGGCTCAAAAATTTTTACTTTTATATGAAAATGAATCTAGCTTATTCCACAGAGGCTGCAATGTAAGGAATTCCACAGTTTAGGTAGCTTGTTTCTCACCAATTCCCAGTCAAAAGAAATCACTAGGGTTCACTGAATTGCCTGTACTTTACTTTTTCAATAACTCTTCGAGTTTTCTCTCTCTCCAAGTCTACCTATTCTTACTTTGCACATAGATCTGATGGATTTGGTAATCTCATTTCTCAGTTCACAGCACATCAGAAGCAGGACTGGTAGGGGAAAGCAAGCTGTGCAAAAAGATGACTGACAGACTGAAAGTTGAGAGAATGGACAGAAATGAGAACAAAAGTTGACATGAGAACTTGAAATACTCAGTTATCCACATTTAGTGTAGGAACACAAAGCCCTTTAGATCTCAAGAGGCCAAAAAATTGTTGCAATGAAAGATAAAAATGGATGTTCATAGTGACAAGCCTGAGTCATTAAGAAACAAACTGGACTCTCAAGGTGCGTGTACATGTGTGTATACATATACATTTATAATATGCATACATATAAGGATGCATACATATATACACATACATATGTACATACATACATATATATGTAGATATATCTGTTGAGGAAGTCACAGAAGTGAGCACTATGTACTAGAAATATTCCCGAGAGAAGCCAAGATGGTGGAGAAGAAGGACACACCTCTAGAAGTTCTGCCCCCACAGTCCATAAAATACCTGTAAAAAATGACTCTAAACAAATTCTAGAGCAGCAGAAGCCACAAAACAAAAGAGTGAAAGAGATTTCCAGCCCAAGGCAGCCTGGAAGGCTGACAAGAAAGGTCTATCACACCAGGCACAAAACAGAGCATAGCCCAGTGTGGCAGACCAGAGCAGGCTTCAAGGCACCACCAGCAGCAGCAGCAATTCTCAGATTCCTCAACCCACAAACGCCAAAGGCAGCTTCACAAGTCAGTGAGAAAGCTCTTTCACTTGCCTGAGAAGGGAGCAGGGTCCTCTTGCCCTAGCCCCAAGTGGCTGCAGCTTCTGTTGTTGGATCCCTGGCCTAAAGCCCCTGGGGGAATTGCGCAGCTGATCTGAATCTCAGCCCTGGGGTGAGGAGGAGGAGGAGAACTGGCTGGCATGGTATACTGGTGAAGGCTCTGCAGAGGAAATTCTACTGACAGATCTTGGGCAGAAAAAACTGCTTGTAGTTCCTCACAGACCAGAGTGCACTCCTCTGCCTTGGAGGAACTGAGAACTTACAGGTGGCAGAGTATACCCTCCTCTTGACAAAATACTCCAAAGTCAAGTAGTTGGCTGGGAAAACATCCCAAAAAAGGAAAAAGAGTAAACCAATAGAAGGTTACTTTCTTGGTAAGCAGGTATTTTCTTCCATACTTTCAGGAGAGAAAGGACATTGCAAAACATCAGAGGAAGACCTAAAAGCCAAGACTTCTGCATCCAAAACCTCCAAAGTAAATACACAATATTCTCAGACCATGGAAGAACTCAAAAAGGATTTTGAAAACCAAGTAAGAGAAGTGGAGGAAAAATTGGAAAGAGGAATGAGAGCAACGCAAGAAAATTGTGAAAAGTGAGTCAACAGCTTGTTAACAGAGACCCAAAAAATGCTTTAGAAGTTAACACCTTTAAAAAGAGACTAACCCAAATGGAAAAAGAGGCCTAAAAAAGCCAATGAGGAGAAGAATGCTTTAAAAACCAGAATTAACCAAATCTAAAAAGAGGTTCAAAAGCTCACTGAAGAAAATAGTTCTTTAAAAATTAGAATGGAACAGATGGAGGCTAATGACTTTGTGACAAACCAAGAAATCACGAAACAAAACCAATGGAAGATAATGTGAAATATCTCATTGGAAAAACTAACTGATCTGGAAAATAGATCCAGGAGAGACAATTTAAAAATTATAGGACTACCTGAAAGCCATGATGAAAAAAAAGAGCTTAGACATCATCTTTCATGAAATTATCAAGGAAAACTGCCCTGAGATTCTAGAACCAGACGGCAAAATAAGTAATCAAGGAATCCACCAATTACCACCTGAAAGAGATCCAAAAAGAGAAACTCCTAGGAATGTCATAGCCAAATTCCAGATTTCCCTGGTCAAGGAGAAAATATTGCAAGCAGCTAGAAAGAAACAATTCAAGTATTGTGGAAATACAATCAGGATAACACAAGATCTAGCAGCTTCTACATTAAGGGATCAAAGGGTGTGGAATATGATATTCCAGAAGTCAAAGGAATTAGGACTAAAACCAAGAATCACCTACCCAGCAAAACTGAGTATAATACTTCAGGGGGAAAAATGAAATTGAAGACTTTCAAGCATTCTTGATGAAAAGACCAGAGCTGAAAAGAAAATTTGACTTTCAAACACAAGAATCAAGAGAAGCATGAAAAGGTAAATAGCAAAGAGAAGTCATAAGGGACTTACTAAAGTTGAACTGGTTACATTCCTACATGGAAAGACAATATTTGTAACTCTTGAAACTTTTCAGTATCTGGGTAGTTGGTGGGATTACACACACAGACACACACACACACAAACACAGAGACAGAGAGCACAGAGTGAATTGAATAGGATGGGATCATATCTTTAAAAAATGAAATTAAGCAGTGAGAGATAAATATATTGGGAGAGAAAGGGAGAAATGGAATGGGGCAAATTATCTCTCATAAAAGAGGCAAGCAAAAAACTTTTTAGTGGAGGGAAAAAGAGGGGAGGTGAGAGAAAAACATGGTTTACTCTCATCACATTCCACTAAAGGAAGGAATAAAATGCAAACTCATTTTGGTATGAAAACCTATCTTACAATACAGGAAAGTGGGGGTGAAAGGGATAAGCAGGGGGGGGATGATGGAAGGGAGGGCAGTGGGAGGAGGGAGCAATTAGAAGTCAACACTCTTGGGGAGGGACAAGATCAAAAGAGAGAATAGAGGGAATTGGGGGCAGGATAGGATGGAGGGAAATATAGTTAGTCTTACACAACATGACTATTATGGAAGTCATTTGCAAAACTACACAGGTATGGCCTATATTGAATTGCTTGCCTTCCCAAAGGGAATGAATGGGGAGGGAGGGATGAAGAGAAGTTGGAACTCAAAGTTTTAGGAACAATTGTCGAGTACTGTTCTTGCTATTAGGAAATAAGAAATGCAGGTAATGGGGTATAGAAAGTTATCTGGCCCTACAGGACAAAAGAGAAGGTAGGGACAAGGGAAGGGAGGGATGATAGAAGAGAGGGCAGATTGGTGATAGGGGCAAGTAGAATGCTTGGTGTTTTGGGGTGGAGGGAGGGGACAAATGGGGAGAAAATTTGGAACTCAAAATTTTGTGAAAATGAATGTTAAAAGTTAAGTAAATAAATTTTTAAAAAAATAAAAAAAAATTATGAGACTACCTGAAAGACATGATCTGAAAAACAACATAGACATCATCCTTCATGAAATTGTCAAGGAAAACTTCTCTGATATTCTGGAATCAGAGGGTAAAATAAATATTGAAAGAATTCACCAATCACCTCCTAAAAGAAACCCGAAAAGAAAAACTTCTAGCAATATTATAGTTAAATCCCAGAGTTTCCAGGTCAAGGAGAAAATATTACAAGCAGCCAGGAAGAAAGAATTCAAGTATTGTGGAAATACAATCAGGATAACACAGGATCTGGCAGCTTCTACATTAAGGAATTAAAGGGTTTGGAACATGATATTCCAGAAGTCAAAGGAACTGGGATTAAAACCAAGAATCACCTACCCAGCAAAACTGAGTATAATACTTCAAGGGAAAAAATGGTCATTCTGTGAAATAGAGGACTTTAAAACATTCTTGATGAAAAGACCAGAGCTGAATAGAAAATTTGACTTTCAAACACAAGAATCAAGAGAAGTATGAAAAGGTAAACAGGAAAGAGAAATCATAAGGGACTTACTAAAATTGAACTGTTACATTCCTACATGGAAAGATAATATTTGTAACTCGAAACTTTTCTCAGTATTTGGGTAGTTAGAGGGACTATACAAATATATATAGACATAGGGCAGAGAGTGAATTGAATAGGAAGGGATGATATCTAAAAAAAAATAAAATTAAGGGGTGAGAGAGGAATATATTGGGAGCAGGAAGGAAGAAATGGAATGGCACAAATTATCTCTCATAAAAAAGGCAAGAAAAAGTTTTTTTCAATGAAGGAGAAGAGTGGGAGGTGAGAGGTGAGAGGGAAAAAGTGAAGCTTACTCTCTTCACATTTGGTTTAAGGAGGGAATAACATGCTCATTCAATTTGGTATGAAAATCTGTCTTACACTACAAGAAAGTAGGGGAGAAGGGGACAAGTGGGGTGGGGGGCATGATAGAAGGAAGGGTAAATGGGAGGAGGGAGTAATTAAAGATAAACACTTTTTGGGGAGGGGTAAGGTCAAAAGAGAGAATAGAATAAATGGAGGGACAGGATAGGACTGAGGGAAATATAATTAGTCTTTCACAACATGACTATTGTGGAAGTCTTTAACAAAACTACACATATATAGCCTATATTGAATTGCTCACCTTCTCAGTGGGGATGAATGGGGAGGGAGGAAAGGAGAGAAGTTGGAACTCAAAGTTTTAGGAACGAATGTTGAGAATTGTTTTTGCATGTAACTGGGAAATAAGAAATACAGATAATGGGGTATAGAAATCTATCTTGCCCTATAAGAAAAGAAAGAAGGTGGGGATAAGGGAAAGGTGGGGTGTGATAGAAGGGAGTGTAGATTAGGGGAAGGAGTAATCAGAATGTATGGTGTTTCGGGGTGGGAGAGGGGGAGAGATGGAGAGAAAATTTGAAACTCAAAATCTTGTGGAAATGAATGTTGAAAACTAAAAATAAATAAACAAATTGGAAAAAAAAAAAAAGAAATATTCCCAAACTGATACTATTAAAAGTAAATTGTTTTGGCACTTAAAGGTCCAACCTTTTTTACCTGTAAAAATTCTGATTTTTAACACTACAGTAACATGATTTAAGGTAATCTTAAATCTACAATTGCCTCCTGAGTCAGCTCCTGAGGCCCCTTCTCCTATTAGCTCCCAGAGTAGATATCTCTCATTCTTCAAACATAGTCATGATTCCACTATCCAGGGAAACCCTACCCCGCTCTACTTCTTTTTCACTTTCCCTATGCATTATATTCCCCACTTATAATGTAATCTCTTTGAGGGCAGATATCTTCTTTTTTGCTTATATTTCTATCTTTAGCACTTAGCTCTGTTCCTGGCAGATAGTAAGTGCTTAATAAATGTTTTCACTTGTGTTGACTAACATATAAAATTCCTTATATGAAGCCTCTTATTCCCTGGCAAGACTACATATAGGAAGTATTGATAGTGCTTAACAGAGAGCAACCTCTTGGTGTATGTATATAGGGAAGGTACAGAGTAGATGGATTATGTGGTCATCTTTCTGACCATATTTGTAAAATTTTCAATCAATTCATTTCAATTTAAAAACTGAGTCACATCCTCTTCTTCAATCAAGATAATAATATGGGCAGGGGTGGGGAAAAAGGGAAAAGCTGTAATGATTTAGATCACTGTTAAATTCCAGGAATGTGCTTTTAAAAGCCAGCAATTGGCTAACTTCTGTCTCCAACAAAAACTGACAGATTGTGTTTATGTTGACATATCTGTTTTACAACCTAATATTTTCTCTTCCTTAAAGGGACTACACACACACACACACACACACACACACACACACACACAGAGGAAATAAATAAAAGTAATTATCCTTCAGGCAGCTGGATAGATGGTACAGTGGATAGAGTGCCAGTCCTGGAGTCAGGAAGACCTGAGTTCAATAGGCCTTAAACATTTACTAGCAGTGTAACCCTGGGCATATCACTTAACCCTATTTGCCTCAGTTTCCTCATCTGTAAAATGAACTGGAGTATCTTTTCCAAAAGAAATCTAAAGACCAAACAGCAACAAGAAAAAGAAGAGCAAGGAAGATGTTTCACTTTACTAGACTCAGTCATTGTCATTCTAATTTTCTGATAATTCCCAAGAAAACAACCATAAATTAAATCAAAACACAGGAGAATTTGATCTAGACTATGGCAAAAAGTCAAAAGATTTCTCTAAAATGTTTCCAAAATCTAAAGTATTTGGTAAAGTTGAGAGATTTTTTAAATGCTATTGATATTTCTTTGCATAAAGTACTTTTTCATTGGTAGAGTAATTTCTAACCTTTGAAGGAAATAAAACCATTGACAGTGGTTTATGTGATTCATGACACTCTTCAATCTACCCCAAAATTGACATGGGACGTACATTTTTTTAATTGAAGAAAATTCAAATTAATTTTCTTTTGAGTATGCTAAGACTTTCCTTTAACATAACTCAGTCTGGTGAATAATTAATAATCATCGAGGAAACAATCTGAGCTACATGATTAACAAAACAGGGATAATGAACAGGTCAATTGACTGCCCAATCAGTCCAAAGACCCTGAATACAGAGTGAGATAGATTGTTATGTATTAAAAATAATTAATCAAATAAAACCAATTAATTAAAAGAACATAATTAACCAGGATATAAAACTAGGTCATCTAATTTCTAATGGGAAAAAAAATTAGAACCTTTCCAAATTGGGAGGGGAGAGCTAATAAGTACAATTCCCTAAACTCAGAAAAAGAGGTGTCCCACTCCTCACAAATGTCTATATTCAATCAAAAGAACATAGAAACAGTAATCGATCAACCAGTACCGGGTCAGTGTACAGATAAGATATGTGGGTTGTTTCAGATGTTTAATTGTGAAAAAAATTCCTTGCATCAGTCTTCAGATCTGGCTGGATTTCTGGTCAGCATAATCTAGTCCTTGGTTGAGGATGTCTAAGCAACAAGTAGAGATGGTACAGCTACACAGCCGCATAAGGCTAGGTTCAAAGGACAAAAAAATTCTCACAATTCCCATAATTAAATAAAGTTTCTCACGAGACAGAAATTGGATTAGACCCATAATTGAATAGAAAGAGAACTGAGTCACAAGAAGGAGTCAGTGTAGTTCACTCAGTTCCCACAATAGTATAAGTAAACTACATTGATTTCAAGGTCAGAGGACCTGGGTTTGAATCCTGATTCAGACATTTACTAAGTCATTGATCTTGGGGCATTTAGTAAACATTTGTTGGATGAATAAAAGGGAAGAAGTTAGTAAGCAAATTCTTCCTTCTTTCCAGCAGAGGTCTTTGATATAGAGATGAAAAAGTAGCAGAATCAAAAGTTTAGCTACTCTGATTCACCACAGCTCATTCAGGCAACCAGGTATTTCCAGACCAGTACCATCATTCATAGGCTGTTGGGGAAACAGTCCAACAAATTTTGTGTGTGTGTGTATTGTTAATTTTGTTCACTGTCAATTCAATTCAATTCAACAAAGTTCTATTAAGCACATACTATATGCCAGATACTGTGAAAGGTGTTGAAAACACAAAAATGAAAATGAAACAATTCCTCTACGCAGATAAATACAAATGTAGGTAAAGTTATTTCCAGGGATGAGCAATGATTACTAACAACTGGAAAGATCATGCAGGGGATGGTCACTAAGTTATACTTTCAAAGAAGCTAAGTGTTGGGAAAGGGAATACCAGAAAAGTGGTTTTGAATAGACTCAATCAATTCATACAACTCCCTGATTTCACAATGGGCTACCAAAGACAGCTAGCAGGGATTTTAAATTAAAATGCCAGAGCTACATTCCAAATGGTATACACCTACAATACAAGCTGTGAATTTTTTTTTCACTGACTTTGCACGAGTTAAATAGGTTAGTTTTGCAACCTTGTCAGACTTCAGAACTCTGGAATCTGGGACCCGATAGCATAAAGAAAGTGAAAAGTAGTACATATAAGAGTAGCCTTTGATCTCTCTCACTCTAGAAAAGTGCCTCCGGAATGTCAGTGTTTCTCATCCCTGCTGGGTTTCAATTGGCTCATCCCCTTCCCCTGAACAAATGAGAGGAAGAATGTTGAACTCAAACATGAAAGTGCAACAGCAGGCTACAGAGAACACAACTCTTATACTCACCGGGTGATCAAGACAATACGTGAACCATATGTGTCATCTCTGTCCATCTGGCACAGCCAACATGGCCAAAAAAAATAACACAAGCAAATGACAAAAGAAAATCTGCTTCCCTGTCCTCTGAAAAGCACACTGAACTTCATCTTTTCAAATATTTTCTGTAAGTCATTTGAGTCATGAGTTGATCATTTCGTCATGTTATCTCATTTGTATCATATTTTGCACATGGTTGTTTGCTTATTGTCTTTCCCATTTGATTCAGAATTCTTCCACAGGAAGGATTATCTTTTGCCTTTCTTTGTATCTCCAGTCCTTATCAGTATACCTGGAACATAAACAATAAATAATTGTTGTTTGACTGACTCACTATGTGTAGTGTTTTGATTAGGCTAATTGCTACCTTGGGTGTTGCAGTTAACTTTTCTACTCCAAGCTTATAAAATCAAAAAGAAAAGAAAATATATTGCTAATAACATGAATATAGCATACCTTAGAGGTGACATGATAAATGTCTTCAAGTAACTGAAGGCTTGGCATTTGCAAGATGGATTAGACTAATTCTGCTTGACCATAGAAGGAATATTGGAGCTATTGATGGGAGTTCCAAGGAGATGGATTTAAGCTCAAATTAAGAAAACTTCTTAAGAAATAGATCTTCCAAAAATGTCATGGGACATGCAAGATAGTTGGTTCCCCCTTGCTAAAGGTATCCATGAAAAGTATTGATGAGCTGGATATCAAGGTTCTAACTAAAGCTTTCTATACTTTCTTAGTAACCTCAGCAATTCCCATGGATTTAAATATCAACCCTATGCAAATGACTCCCATATCTATATGTGCAGACTAAGTCTCTTTCCTAAGTTTCAGTCTCTCATCACCAGTTTTACTAAAATTACCTATTTCAAATTGGATTCTCGGAGATATCTTAAATTCAACATGTTCAGAATTGAACTCATCTTTTCATAAACCCTTTTCTATTACAAAATGACTATTTATGTTGTAGGCATCACCATCTTTACTGTCTCCCAGGCTCATAACTTGGCATGATCCTGGATTCCTCACTCTTCCCAACCCCATATATCCAATTAGTATTCCAATCTTGTTCTTTCTGCCTTTTACTACATTTATCACAACCAAGACATTTTCTCCACTCACAGAATACAACCTTCATTCAGGCCTTTACCATCTCCTGACAAGACAACATTAACTGGTCTCCCTACCTCAAGTTTTCCTCACTCCAATTTATCCTATATATTACTACCATATGACCACCCTACTCAATCCACTCCAGTGGCTTCCTATTACCTTTAAGATCAAATATAAACTTTGTTCTGCTTTTAAAGCTTTTTGAACACAATCTGGATCCTATGTATTTTTTGAGCTTCATTGGACATTACATCTTTACAATACAGCCAAACTGACATTCCTTCTGTTCCCCACATAAGACATACCACCTTTCCTTTCCATAACTTTGCACTGGACATTCCTCCTCCCTGAAATTCATTTCCTCCTTACCTGTACCTTATAAAATCTTGCTCTTCCTTTAAGATATAGCTTAGGTTCCATGTGTGATGGCAATCAAAATAGGATCTTTTGCTGTTTTTGTTTTAGTATAATCAAGTGCCTCTAATTGAATCTTGAATTTATCAATCAAGAGTCTTTACAAGGAGTAAAGTACAGAAACAAGAGTTTCTAGAAACTAGAAACAGTGCATGTATTTTTATTTTTAATTATTTTAATGTGATTAAAGATCTTTCCCACCCATTGATGGGCCTGCCCATTGTGGAAAGTTTGATTATGGGAGCTGTATGGTAGAAGGGTCCCAAGTATCTTTTGGCTTTTTCTGTTGAGGCATTGGGTCAGAAGGTTATGGTCTCTGGCTCTAAAAAGGTATAGATACTCTGAGCTGAGGTTTTACTTTGGGGCTTAGTTTCTGGTAAGAAAGTTTAAGTGCCAAATGAGGACTCTGGGAAGCTGCTAAGGAGCCCCCCAGCTTTGAGAACCTAGATGTCATGCTTCCCTCTCTGGTAACCAGGGTCAGATAGTTGGAGTTCAATTTTCTATTGAATTCAAGCAGAGAAAGCCATGTCCATTGATCTTTCGATTTCTCTGTATTTTCTTTGAAATTTAGGGTGCTGACTCCTTGAATTAACTGAATGATATATGTACTTGGTTAAAGGAATGATACATGTGCTTGATTAAAGTGATTGTTAATCCCTTGAAAGTTGTTTTCCTTTTGTGAATGAAGATCTAAGAACTTGTGGTAGCAGGTCCCTCTGTATATTTTGGGGTGCTTACTGTTGCACCATCTTGTTCATGAAGCCTTTCCTGATCTTCACAAATGCTATTCCCCTCTCTTCCAAACTACTTTGTATTTAACTTTTTCACCAAGCTACAGTTAATTTGGTGTTTGCTGTCCAAAAACTCCAGGAAAAATGCCAGGAGCAGAACAGAGACCTGTGCACAATGTTTGTAGATCTAACTAAGACCTTTTATATTGTTAGCCATGAGGGCTTATGGAAAATTATGTCAAGTTTTGGTGCCCTGAGAAGTTCATCAGTATCGTACATCAATTTCATGATGGCATGCTTGCCCAGGTCCTAGATAGTGAACAGTGTTCTCATGCCTTCCTAGTCATCAGTGAAGTGAAACAAGGCTGTGTGCTTGCTCCCATGCTTTTTAACATAATGTTTTCAGCCATGTTGTTAAATGCTTTCAATGAGGATGAACATGGCATCAAGGTCAGCTACTATATTGATAGTAAATTCTTCAATTTGAAAAAGCTATAAGTCAAAACCAAAGTGGAAGAAGTGTTGGTGCATGATTTTTTGTTTGCAGATAATTGTGCACTCAATGCAGCCTCTGAAGCTGAGATGCAACAAAGTATGGATCAATTCTCTGCTCCTTGTGCTAATTTTGGTCTAATAATTAACACCAAGAAAACACAGGTGCTCCATCAGCCACCACCACACCATCCATATGTGGAGTCATCAATTACAACAAATGGGAAAGTTTTGAATTCAGTGAATAAGTTCTCTTACCTTCTTACTGTACTTTCCAGTGATGTATACATTGACAATGAAGTTGACGCATGCATTGCCAAAGCTAGTTCAGTGACTGGGCATCTCAGAAGAAAAGTATGGAAGAGAAGAGGTAGTAGACTGATAACCAAACTGACGGTCTACAGAGCCATTGTGTTGACCTCATTGTTGTATGCTTGTGAAGCATAAATAGTCTACTAGTGCCATGTCAGGAAACTGAATTGCTTCCATTTGAATTGTCTTAGGAAGATTCTGAAGATCACCTTGCAGGATAAGGTACCAGACAATGGATTCCTTTCTCTAAATAGACTACCAAGCATCTATGCTTCAGAGAGTGCAACTCTGATGGGTTGCCCATGTTGTTCTAACGCAAAATGAACACTTGCTGAAAAGACTATTTTATTGAGAATTCACAAAGGTCAGGTGACCATATGGTGGTCAGAAGAAACGACACAAGGACACTCTCAAGGTTTCTCTCAAGAACTTTGTAATTGATTGTGTGATATGGGAGACACTGGCACAGGGTCTGGCATGCCCACATCAGAGAAGGTGCTGTGTTCTATGAGCAAAGCAGAATTGAAACAGCTCAAAGGAAATACAAGATGCACAAATTTAGAGTATCCACCCCAAAAGTTCACATGGAGTATTTGTACCCAGTTTGTGGTAGAGCACTCTGAGCTCATATTGGTCTGATCAACCACAGTCAGACACACTGAAACTGTATCACAGTGATGTCATTTTGGTCCTCGTTAGGAACAAAGGACAGCAACCAAACATAATTGTATTTCCTAACTTTATATTTATGCTGCATGTGTTTAGATCTTCTCATCTCCCCCATTAGAATGTAAGCTTCTTGAATCCTGGGATTGTTTTATTCTTTATATTTATATCACCAGTGCCTGGCATAGTGCCTGACACACAGTAGGTACTTGTTGATTGACTTATTGATCAAACAGAAGAAAGTCTTATTAGGGTATAGGTTGACCACTGAGCTCCTTTACAGTTCTGAGGGTATGTAATTATTGAAATCTTGCTACAATTATGTATATACATTTTTTACACATGTATATAATACATGAGGCAGCTACAGTGGATAGAGTACTGGGCTTGGAATCAGGAAGACTCATCATCAGGAGTTCAAATCTGACCTCAGAAATTTACTAACTGTGTGACCCTAGCAAGTCCCTTAACCCTGGTTTGCTTCTGTTTCTCATCTGTAAAATGAGCTAGAGAAGTAAATGACAAACCATTGCATTATCTTCACCAAGAAAATTCCAGATGGGGTCACAAAGAGTTGAACACTACCAAAAAACAACTGAACAATGACATGTGTATTATATACAAAGCATTATTGTGCATAAGTATATGTGAATGCATATATATTACATATAATACATATGATACATATAACGTATTGAACCTTAAAACTGTACTAAGATTTTTGGAATACTATAAGTGTATGTGTATATGTTCATATTATGGAATATAGGCCAATTTCACAACCTTATTAAGTTTTTTTTTTTACATATGAATAATAGGGGATATGACATACACTTCCCTGGAATAAATACATGTTACCCTCTACCCTTTTATAAAACCAAATCTAGACTGTATAAAATATGCATGCAGCCACTAATGGGTGTTACCTTCCCATAATTTACCCATACATTATATTGACTCCTTTATAAAGATATTATATTTTAGAGGGACAGCCATCATTTGGGGGTAACCACTTTTCATACCAATGCTGTTCACTTACTATAAAAAATTTTTAAACTTGAATTATCCAGATGATTGTTCCACCTTCCAATATTCTTGTCAAGACCACCCGAAGAATAAACCAGGACTAGAAATAGAAACTATAAATGCCAAATAAAAACCAACCCATCTGTTTTTATTCTTCAGATTCATTAAAATGACAAAAAGTGAGATAGAGGGGAAAGGAGGTGGTAAAACGAGGACAAGTAATCTTGATTTTTTTAAAGTCTTCTCACATCAGTCACAGTGCTAAAAGCAAAAAAAGTTAAAGTCTATCCCTTTAAATACATGGTCTTTATGTGGACTGCTTGCTTTAGGAATGCTCAGCAAATCTGACCAAATTCGAAAGTTTTCTCCCTGTGCTGAGCCTAAGATGGGCATTGTCATAATCAACCACTCTGGGTACCAAGATCATCTTAATGTGCATGATGATTTTTACCCTGGTAGCTTTTTCAGTCAACTCCTCAGGATTGTTTTACTCAAAACCTTGCTGTGTCTTATTTTTTATTTCCAGATGTCACATTTCCTTTAAATAACTGTGGGGATGTCAGATCAAATTAGCCTTTTCATTTCAGAAGTGAAAACCTCTAGCGAATAAAGATAAATGTTTATGGCAGGTTGGGTAATAAAGTGCTGTCTCATGAGGACCAGACCTTAAACTAGAAAAGTGACTCTTAATGCTTAACACCTCCTTCAGGAAACTGAGTTGTTTCTCCTGTCATTGAAAATGACTTCTGGCTTAACCACAATTCACCACACAGAATGTATTCTAACCTGTTCCCTCACTTCTCTATTTAACAAATTAATTTTGACCTTTTGCTGATGGAATTCGGGTTGGTACTATCATTACTTCAGGTATCACACTGTATTTCATGGCCATTTAGCTCTGTTGACTAGAATATGGTGCTAATAAAACCAGATTTAAGAGCTTGACTCACCAAACAGCCAATTACCTTTATTCTCTTCCAAACAGCCACAGACTGCAGCCCTGATGCCAGCCACTTCTCTCATAAATATGCAGTATTAGTCACAAGGGATACCATCTTAGATAGGGGATGATGGATGGAATTGTGCAATTTATCAACATTACCAAAAATATGGCTAAGGCCAATGTCCTGCTCACAGTGGGTTTAGAAGGTTTCACCTATGTAAAAAAGTTAGTCAAATTTATAAGAATATGAGTTATTCCTCAGTTGATAAATAGTCAAAGGATATGAACATGAAGGGGCAGTTTTCTGATGAAGAAATCAAAGCTATTTAAAGTCATATAAAAATGCTCTAATTCACTAATGATTAGAGAAACCAAATTGAAACAACTCTGTGGTACCACCTCATATCCATCAAATTGGCTAATATGACCAAAAATGTTGGAAGAATATGGAAAAACAGAGATACTAATGCACTGTTGGTAGAATTATGAACTGATCCAACCCTTCTGGAAAGCAATTTAGAACTATGCCCGACAGGCTATAAAGCTGTGCATACCCTTTGATTCAGCAATACCACGGCTAGAGCTGTACCCCAAAAGAGATCAAAGAAAAAGGATCTATATGTACAAAAATATTTAGAGCAGCTCTTTTTGTAGTGATAAAGAATGGGGAATTGAGGGAACACCTATCAATTGAAGAATGACTGAATAAATATGATTCCAATGAAATACAATTGTGCTATAAGAAATGATGAGCAAGATGGTTTCAGGAAAACCTGGAAAGACTTACTCAAACTAATACAAAGTAAAATTAGTAGAACCTGGAGGACAGTAAGATCAGTATTGCACAATCAAATATTTTCATCAATGTAATACTCAGAAACTATTCTCAGTGACGACCATGCCATTCTCAGAAATATAAGGATCCAAGATTATTCCCAAAAGACTTATGATGACAAATGCTATCTACCTCCAGAGAAGGAACTGATGGAGTCTTAAATGCAAACTGAAGCACACTATTTTTTAAAAATTCTTTATTATTCTTGGGTTTTTTTGGTCTGTGTTTCTTTTTGCAACATGACTAATGTGGAAATATTTTGCATGACTACACATATATTATCTATATCGCATTGCTTGCCTTCTCAAGGATGAGGGAGGAGAAGGGAGAGAATTGAGAAGTCAAAATTTTAAAAAGATATATATTAAAAATTTGTGTTTACATGCACTTGAGAAAAACTAGACATCATATGTTTAAAAGAACAATTTTTCACCTACATATGTCAAAAGTGGCATATTGCCAATAGGAAGAAAGGTGGGTACCATTGGACATGGAATCAGAGACCTGGCTCAAATCTTGCCTGATACTTAGCAAGCTTTTAACCATGGGCACATTACTGAACCTCTTTCGGTATCAATTTCCTCATGTTTAAAATGGAAATAATAATATCACCTGTCTCACAGGGCTAATTGGATTTTGAGTGAGAAAAGTCATGTAAAGTGCTCTTTACAAGCTTTAAAATGCTTTTTTATTTATTTGAAATATGGGCTATTATTATTAGAACTCCAAGACCTAGTGTAGGCAAAGTAGCTGTTATGTTTATATGTTAAATGCATCTTTCCACAGTTTTTCTGTCAATTGTTAATTTAACAACCTGGAAGAATGAGGCCTTCAGGTCTTAGAAACTTATATTTAGCCAAACCAAGCCTAGGATAAAACATTGCAATTCTCCTTTTTGGTTTCTTTTGTGCCTGAATCTTATCAAACGCTGCGGGAATTTTGGTGAGCTCTTTTTTTGATATAGCATGGGATTGTTAGGATATTGGTAGAAAGGGATAGGATTGGTGATTTGTGTATGTTTGTGGGTTCATGTGTGTGTTTTTAACTTCTATATTTAGTTCTTCCAAGATCACCACATAAACTTGCTTACAGGAACTTAAAGGAGAAATTGTAAACCTCACTGCTGGAAAGATCTCACTGAAAAAAGGAATTTTTTTTTTGGAAAATCCTTGACATTTCAGCTGAAGTTTCCAAGGAAAACTCTTCTTCAGGACCAGCCCTACACAAAAGAAGCTGTTTGTTTTGGAGAAAAAATTAGCAATACACAGACACAAACCATAGGGGATGAATGAAGCAAAACTTTAGAGACACTACTAACAAGAGGAATTAGAATATCATTTTCTAAATTTACCTAGCCCTGAAAGGTGTTGATGAAACACTGAGGACCTTCAAGGACATTCATTTCCCAAGGACAATTCATCATCTTCCTAGTAGACTGGAGAATGGGAAAGAGAATCTCTTGAGATTCTGTGACTGCTTTATGCAAAAAGGAGAAAGATAGAGACTTGGTAGAATAGTAGAGAAATGACTGAAGACAGGACAAGTGATCTTCCAAGGTTTTCTGAAAAGTTTGATCCAGGGCTTGAGCTCATGGGCTACTCAAAAGTACAATAGACAGAACACCATAATCCAATTTCACACTATGTCAATCTCATAGCAGTACATAAAATTTTCCTAGGATAAACTGTTCTTGGACTCTTTCTCTGTGTTCAGGAAGAAGAGGGTCATCATATGAGGTCGGGGGAGAGAGGGAAAACATGATCATAATTTCAGTGCCTTGGTTGAAAGTATCAGGGGAATCTGCCCCTTCACCACTTAGTGGAGAAAAATTATTATTGCAAGTTAAAGAAAATCCACATCTGCTTTTGTGCAAGTTCCTTCAAGGCCACATCAGGATTTTAGAGGGATGACTATGGCTGCTTGTGCAGTACCCCACCCTGTCTTGAATAGGGCATGCCTGTCCCTACTGTTGAGCTCTTTTGCTATCAGGATTAGCATGGCTATTTAATGGGCATCACCCTTATGACGACAGACCTGGAAGTTCCAAGCACCTGAGTAAATGATGGCCAATCAGAGACCAGGGTCCACTAATGCCAGAGTCTGTTTTCAAGTGATAAGAGACTCTCATGCTTTTTCAAGTCCCACATGTTCTTTGGAACATCCCAGGATCTTCTGGCAAAAAAAAGTAATAGCTAGTGTTTATTGACCTTGGAGGACAGTAGTACTGACTTTGAGAATAAAAATAAATTTGTCTCCTCTTAGAGTACAAACACTCAGAATGTGTCCCCAGGGAATCCACTGCAGAGAGAGTTTGCTCGGTTCTTCTAACTTCCAGAGGGGGCTTTCAAAGGGTCAAACATTTATCTCAGCGGACTTCCCTGGGCACATTTCCCATTCTGTATGTACTAAATAAGCAAGCATCTTCCATCTTCAGTGCAAAAGAACTGCCCAGGAGCCCTTCTGATTCCAACAAGGTGTTAAACCTGGCCAGGTGCTGTTATCTTTACCTTTACAGCCCATACAAAAAAAAGGATATTAAGTTCCTTTCCTTCCCAATCTCAGAAGTCTGTGCTCAAGTCAAAAACCATGAATATACCAACCTGCTGTTTAGTATTTGGGGATTTCTTGTTGATGAATATCATGCAGCTAAAGTCTGGCTTGGCTGCAGGAAGAAACCAGAAGAAAATAAAGATGTGTTCTCACTGGTAACATATTGTAGGGCAGGATGTTATTCTAGTGACTCATTTGCAGAAAAATGTTGTAGGAAAACTAAATGCAGCCTGTGACAAGTATCTATGGCTCTTACTTGAATAATAAACATGATCAGCTCAGTGGCCTGTGTTCCCTTTCCCGAGAGTTGTGTCTACCCAATGCCTATACACCCTATAAATTCTGGATTAGTCATCTCAATTGGTTAGTCAGGAAACATTTGTTAAGTTCTTACTATTAAGCACTGAAAATATGAACAAAGATTTTTTAAAAGTCCCTGGTACTTCCATCTATGGAATGTCAAATGTCCATAGTAACAACAATTAGAGCATTTATAGAGAGGGTTTTTTAAGGTTTTCAAAGAACTGTGTATGAAATTTCATTATGATTGTGCTAAAGACATAATAGGAGATTTACAGATGCAAGCAGATTTCATTTATTTATTCAATAAGCATTTTTCAAGTGCCTTTTCTGTGCCGAATATAGTACTGGGTGCTGAGGAAGAGACAAATATAGGGATTGTAGACCAATAGTGTTTTCACCAGATCTGCCAAGACCAGAACCCATCAAGGCTATACTGGCACAGAAGCCCACCAGAAGTTACTTAGACCTGATGGTCCCTGTGAAATCATTCTTCCTACCCAACATGCTCCCTAAACAAAATTAAGGGAAGATAATATATTTGTGGAGATGACTTACAATCTAAAGGGGGACAAGAAAATTATAAGACAGATACCATAAAGGAATTCTAGAGGTGTAAAAGATTATTCAAGGTTTATCAAGGAAGTGATTACCAACCAAGGAGAAGATTATGACCAACTGGGGGAAACAGCTTCATGGAACAGGTGACTTGAAAGCACCAATAAGATTGTTGATTGACTGACTAATTGATACGACAATAAACCAAGGGCTTTGGTATTTTGTAGATATGGCAATGTCTATGGGGCAGCCAGGCACCACAACGGATAGAGTGCTGGGCCTGAAGTTAGGAAGACTCATCTTCCTTAGTTCAAATCTAATCTCAGACACTTATTAGCTGTGTGACCCTGGGCAAGTCACTTAACCTTGTTTACCTCAGTTCCTCATCTGTACAATGAGCTCTAGAAGGAATATCAAGTAGCTTTGCCAAGAAAACCCCAGACAGCGTTACAAGGAACTGGGCACAAATGAAACAGCTGAACAACAACAAAAATATGACAATGGAAGGTTAATTATTTGGATCACCATAATAGGGTTATAGGACTTGAGTCTCCTACTCTTTATCAGCTCTACTTCCTGTGTTGCCCAGAACTCTGCTCACACTGAAACATCCCAGTGTCATATCTATCTAGCTCTGATAGCAAGTGGTGCAGCAACTTTTCAATGGATGAATGAATGAGTGACTGAATGACTAAGAGTGAATTAACAGCTAATAGGGATATTTGACATTACAGAGATAAGATTCTTCAGTGACTGATCTATCATCTGAAGTCATTATACCACCCTTTTCCAAGAATCATTATTTCTGCCTCAGCTTCCTCCACAAAGAAGCTCCCTTTGGGTTTGTAACATTTTACTAAGCACTTTGTTTGGTCTTTACCATTTACTTAGATAATAAAAAAGACATGTTGCAGTCCAGATTTTTCTTAAGTGAGGCACCAAATGCCTCTCTTTCCCACATACTAGCCAAAGGCATGATTCCCACGCCATATAAAGACACTAGATATCAAAGGAAATAATTAAAACCTCTTAAGGGGGAACTTCTGCCTGATTTAAGATTTGAGGCCTCATTGTTCATTTTGGCAATCATCATGTAGAAAAATACTGGTCTTTCTCCACCGCATCTAAATGATTCCTTTGTTGACTTTACCCTGTAGCTTTAATGGCCCCCAAAAATATTCCTTTCTCATCTGATCAGAAGCTTGTATCTCGTTTCCTTTTGGACAGTCAACTTACGTTCAAGTATTTCTTCTAGCAAGGAAATAAAACTTCTCAATCCTCTCAATCTTATGAAAAATCATTAATACCATATATAAATGTCACTATTTGTTCTCTCCCCTAAGAACTTTTAAAAGCAGAATTATCCTTAGGGTAAAAGAATCAACCTTTTCACACTATGTGCTTCAAGGATACACAGATCAACTATAGAGATTAGCCCTGAAATAAAATTCATGCAAGTATATAAAATACAATGATTATCAAAATATTCAAACTGTCCTCCCTTCATAGATTCTGGAAATATTTGTATTCCTCCAATTCCACATACACACACATAACTCTCTTACTCTAATCAAGTCAACCTGTTTGTCTCCACCTGACTACTCAGAGAGATTTTTGGCTTGAGTGGAAAGTACATGAGCAGTTGCTATTTGAGAAGACTCTGGGCATGTGCCAGAAATCCCAATTCCAAAGCAATAAAGTTGAAGAATATCTTAAGGGCAATGGAAAGGCATGTATAGTTGTGCACAGTGATATAATAATAGTTAGCACTTACATAGGACTTTAACATTTACAAAGTATATCACAAATATTTCCTTTTATCCTCACAACAACACTGAGAGGTACTATTATTATCCCTATTGTACAGATCAGGAAATTAAGGCAAGTGCTAAAGTTCACACAACTAGTAAGTACCTGAGGCTGAATTTGAACTCAGGTCTTACTAACTTCATATTCAATGATCTAGTCACATCACTACCTAATATATGTTATATAGAAGGAATTATACAAGTAAAGCTTTATAAAAGATGGGCTCAAAGAAATTCATGACCAGAAAGAGAGCTAGCAAGTCATGTGGTTATGTATGTCAAGAGAAGTCAAAGAAAGGTCCCACTATGTTGCACGATCTATGGCAAAGTTATAGAAGTACATGGACAATAGAAGGCACGTGATGGATGAGTATAGATGATCTTTGATCTGTATTGCAGAGTGAGTGTTCATAGCAAGGAAAATATGGTTCTATCAGAAAATTGAAGTATTAGTGCTGATATCCTCTACAATGATTTTGCTTCTGAACAATCACTTTCAGCTTTTCTGTGGAAATGTAGCACTTAAGCCATTTCTTCCACACAGAAGAATGATTACAATTCTTTTGTGAATTAACCAATAGACTTGGGGTTGTTTCTTTTCTTTTGTGAGTCGAATCTACACTCACATTCATGCAGCTAACTGAGCCAAAGATGTCAAGTCTTTTTCATTCTCTCTACTTTCCTCTCAGCATGAATTCTCCTAGTCTGTCCTGATATTGGGATTGGAATGAATACTTTCCTTTCAACTCCCATCAAGTACCTGACACTTAACATCATGAATTACCATAGTTTCACTTAGTATTACTAGAGGAGTTGAGCAGAACTTGAATCATTTATCTTGCATTTCTACTGTACCATCTAGATTTCTGCCTTTCTTATCTGTAATAAAATAGTAGTCAAAAGGAGAATAGCCACGCAATGTGATATGGTACTAGATCCATCACCCTACACAGGATGACATTATTCATTAGTACTTGGTTTCATTTCACAGAGAATAATTCACTTTTTCTAAATGTATTAATTCTGTCAGAGCACTTTGGTACTATTTAGCATAATACACAGTTAAGCTTATTTGGCATGCTAACGTAGTACTGCATGCAGAAATAGCCATCAATCAAATTACAAAGACAAAAAATATTGTCTTCAACCATTCCACCTTCCCCAAAAGCAACTCTGTCTATCCTTTTTCAAATACCTATCCTTTGCTATATTCCTGAAGAGTCCTGCCTTCAACTTAATTTCTATTTCCCAAGTAAATCATTACTTGATAAATGTTTAAAATATTACTCTTTTTAGAAGAAGATGCAGTTAAACCACTTCCTCTCTATCCCTACTCACTAACGCTTCCCTTGAACATGTTCATTATTGGATTCTATTTATTTGATACACCAGCATTAGTCCTGTCCTCAGGCGTTATTCTGCTCTGTAGCCAGGAGCAATCCCTACTAGCTTTAGTTCTATGCCACAGACCCACTTTTTAAAAATTTGTAATTAAATTTTATTTTCCCAATCAACGAAAGTTGGCCTTTTCTCCTATCCATATCTCCAACTCCCATTCTCTTTGAGAAAAAAAAGGAAAGCAAAACCTGTATTATAAATATATAATTCCCACATTGCCCATATCAAATACATACATATACTGTATATAACCATGATATATGTGTATATATACATTTATTGTCATTGATATGTGTATGTATATAAATATGTGTGTGTGCATATGTGTATGCATATGTGCATATATATGTACATATACATACATGTATACATGTGTATATATATGTCTGTGTTATCTATCATGATTGATCACTTCAAGCCCCATGAGATACTGATAATTCATGGTATTAATCAGAGTGGTTAAATTTCTCAAAGTTGTTTGTCTTTGCAATATTGTTGCAAGTGATCTATTGTTAATTTCATTGTTTACCATTTTCTATTTTCATCTGGAACTAGAAAGCTCTATAATGTTCATTTTACCAGAAAATTATCTACATCCAGCTATATTCATTGCCTCCCCTAGCTACCACCACCATCACTTTGGAATTCTAAACTCATAATCAAATCCATACTGCTACTGCTCCAAGAAAGGCTGTATCAAGATGATCTCTATAGTTCAAATCACAGTCTAATAAGTTTCTAAACCCCCAATACCACTACCCTCTATGCTATCTCTCCCATTACACCGTAAGCTCCTAAGGACAGGGACAAGCCTTCATTTTTATATTTGTATCCCCAGTGTTTCAAAAGGACTTGGCACATAGTAAGTGCTTAATGCTTTTGTATGCATTCATTTATCCACTAACTTTAATTTGTGTTCATTATAGAAAACAGAATCACAGTCATTAAAAGAAAAATCAGTTCTTAAATCCTGATCATCTCAAATTTCATGTAACATTTCTAAAATTTGACTTCTCCAATATGAATTTATAAGTGAATTTATAGGATCGTAGGTTTAAAGCAGAAAGGGCCTTTAGAAGCCCCTTATCCAGCTCCCTCATTTTACATATGGAGCAACAACCACAGACAGGTCAAGGGCCTTGACCAAAGTCACACAACTAGTTTGCATGTCTAAGGTGAGATCTGAACTCAGGGCCGCCTGAATCCAAGTCCAGAACCACATACAATATTTCATGCTGCCCCTAGTTACCTCAGGGAGACACATTTGCACTTTCATATTTGCCTGACAGAAATGGCACTTGCTTTGCACGTTTACTCATGAGAAAAAAACATTATACCATCTTCAGATAAGGTTCCATGCTGGAAATGCAAATCATAATATAAAATCAATCTCATATTTATAGAAATCTCTTAGAGATTTTCAAAAAGCATGAATGAGCATCAAAACGTAGTGAACTTCTGTCACTGTCACTGGAAGTAGTCAAAGCTTTGTATTTCAGTTTTATTATGGCCTGTCCTCTGGTAGACATTTTTTTTCTTTTCTCTTCTTCTCTTTATCATTTTTCTTTTCTCTTCTTTTTTCTGTATCTGTCAGAGGATTTGCACAAGTTGCTTATATAATTAGGAAATAACCACATATTACATGCAGTGCCTGCTGTAATGTATTCCATTCAAATTGCCATATGCTTGTTGAAAATATGAGGTTTTTTACAATAATGACACAATTAAACCACATTTGCCAAATAGCAGTCCAAATATACTTTGCTTCAAGAAATATGAAGTATCAGGCAATGAATTAATTTAGATAATGGATAGGCAGAGGGAAGGATGTTACAACATGTATGTATGTATGTATGTACATATGTATATGAAATCCATATCAGACTCTCCTAACAAGGAAGCCATAAGGTCAAAACATTCTGTTAAAGACCCCATGAAGAGATGAAGACATTTTAGTTTTGTTTAGGGTTACAGTAAAGGCCTCATGTTAGGAATGATAAATCTTGGACCTTTAAGGGTCTTTTGGAATATATTTGATTTTAATATATAACAGTGGCACAATTCAAAAGGCAACTTCTACTTAACTTCTTGAGTGACCCTTGTTCACATTCTACTTGGGCATTCAAAGAGGGAGAGAAAAATAGGCAAAATGCGGGGAATGGTGCAGGGGAGACAGGGAAAACAAGGGAAGGAGAAAGAGATGTAAACAGAGACAAGATAGAAACAGAACTGGAGACAGACACAGAGAGACAGAAACAGAGTTAGAGACAGAGAGTAGGAATGAGAGTCAGAGTGCAGATCTTTAATGCATCCAACAAAGTAGGTGAGCTTATTGGATCTAAATTAGAGTTACAACTCTAAGGTACCTGAGCTAGGCATTCATCCCAGGAAAGGAAAAGAAAAATTTTGGCATTATTTCCTACAAACAAGTCATGTAGAGGAAGAAGAGAATGAAGACTGTTACAGAAAAGTAAGGGAAAGCATGAGGTCATACATGGGCCATCACATGAAATAGTAATGCTTATGGTAAAGACAAATCAACATGACAATATTTCTTGAACACTTATTATGTACAAAGCACTTTGGAGAACATGAAAATGATTATTTCCTGCCCTCCAAGAGCTTCTAATCTAGTTGAGAAGAAAAAGACATAAAAGCATGAAGTGATTCTAATCAGTCATGTGATTTCTAGTAAACTATTCACATTTTTCTCCACATTTCCATATGATGTAAATTGGAGAGGATAGATTTTTAAGTATTCAGTCTTTAGAGAATGGAAACAGCTAAACTCAATTGTGATGTTACACACCATTCATCTAGGCTCAAACTTTTTGATTAACAAAATTTGCCATATGTGTCAAGGCTGTTCAAAGAAAAACAGAGAATTAGTCTAGATTACACGGGTTGGGAGCCTATAGCCTCAAGGTCCCATGTGGCCCTCTAGGTTCCCTTTGCAGTCAAAGGGCTATACTTGAGGACCTAGAGGGCCACATGTGGCCTCAAGGCCACAGGTTCCCCACCCCAGTCTAGAATTTCTAAGTTATCATTCAGCTCTAGGTCTCTCCAATATTCTAATGGCTCTAGGATCTCACTGTGACACATGAGCAAGCATCTTTCTTTTTTGTTCATGCTCTTTGGATCATTTAAAGCTTAGTCTTTAATTCCTTGTTTGTAATGTGTTTCAGCTTCAATTCTCCCAAGTCTGTAGTGTGCTCGAAGCTCTATGAACACGGAGTAAGTTTCTTTTTGGTCAGTAATATAACATAGCATACATTTTTTTTTTAATTCCTTGAGATTTGCTAGTAGTAAAAGAGTTCATTTCTCTCCCCTCCTTCCTCTTTATTGGTCATTCTTAGAAAGCAGAGATTGGGTCTTGTTCATATGGCCAACAATAGGCAGGGACCATAAAAAATACTTCTGAGAAGAAGCTCTATTGCTGCTATCCTGGTTATTTGTTGAATTCCAACACTGACTGAGTCAATTTTGTGGGAAACAAATTTTCAGTGAGGGGGCTTTGAAAGATTTTTTGTAAGCAAAAAAGTATGCTTCTACAGTCAGTCAACAAGCCTTTATTGTTATACATTTGTTGTGCACCAAGTACTATAATAAGTAATGAGTGTCCAAGGAAAGGCAAAACCATGGACCCTGCTCTCAAAGAGCTCGTATTTTAATGGAAATGGAAGAGAAGGGAAGGCAAAGCAAGGGAGAGCAAAAGAAGAGAATGGAAAGGAAAGAAATGAGCATTTGTAAAATACTACATGTTAGGTACTATACTAAACACTTTTTACAAATATTGTCTGATTTAATCCTCACAACAACCCAAAAGGTAGAAGTTATTATTATCTACATTTTCCAGTTGAGGAAATTGAGGCAGAAAATAGGAGAGAAAACGTGAATAACTGGGTATGCATAAGCTATACATATTGTAGATTGAAGGCATTCTGAAAGAGGAAGACCTTAGCAGCTGGGGGAGCCAGGAATGGCTTCTTACAGAAGGTGGGATTTGAGCTAAATGTTGAAGAAAGCCAGGGAAGCTGAGAGGCAGATGTGGGGAGGGAAAATATTTCCAGCATGGGAGAAAGCCAGTGAAAATTACCTCCCCATGTGTTTCCAGAGGGTATTCCACTGACCCTGATTGCTGAGGGTGACACCCAGCTGGGTTCCATTACCTCTACCTCAAGCTAATGGAATCTCCAGACCTGCTTCTTACTCCACCCAGCCAATTCAGCACCCCCAATTACTGCTTACCAGAAGACTTCTGCACTTCCTGGGTATAGTGAATAAATCTGTTGTGTTGGTGGAACAGGATGAAGAAAAAATATAGAAGTTTGTATTTGGGGTGGGGACCTGGTCTGAGGAGCAGAGGTATAGCAACAGTAGCAACAATGGTAGTGATAGCAAGAAAACAGAGGAGCCATCATGGTACAATGGAGAGAGTACTGGCTCTGGAATTGATTTATATCTTGCCTCTGACTCTTACTATCTGTGTAAACTTGGATAATCACTTAACTTCCATGGGTCTCATTTTCTCAATCTATAAAATGGGGTAAAGAAGACTGGACTAGATGGCTCCGAAATTCCTTCAGTTTAATATCTCTGATCCTATGAAACGGCATGTAGAGAGTGTCAGCTATCTTGGCTGAGTGGCAGGAGCTAATGGAATCTGAGGTAAGTCAAACATGGAAGAACAGAATTGGAGAACTGGAAGTCGTCTAGTTCTACAATCTCATTTTTCACAGATGAAGAAACTGATCCCCAGAGAGGTAAAATGAATTGTCTACCATCATACGTACTCATCATTTGAAGATGTTATTCATGTAGCCAGGGCATGGCCCCTTTAATGAGGCAAGGAAAAGAAAGACATCAGGCTGGGAGGGAAACAACAACAGTTAGTATTGATAATCACTCCGAAGCCAGGAGGGTTCAGAAGAGAGCCTTTAGGCGGAGGCAGGGGCCCCATGGCATCTGAGCTTCAGAGTGTAGTAGGCTCAAGGTTCAGGGAAGGGAAGGGAGACTATCAAGTAAAATCTAAGTCAACTGGGCATCTTCTAGCCATCCAAATTTACCTTCCTTTGGACAGGAGAAGGAAGCTGTGGGGGGCAGGGACAGACAGGAGACAAGAAACTGAGTCTACTCAGAGGGTTGTGTTCATCCTTCATTGCTGAAGAAAAGCATGCCATCAGAGAAAAAATGACCTGACTCATCCTGGCTACTTCTTAAACAGGCCTATTTAATGAATGGGCATTACCTTACACTAAGTGAGTACACACAGAGACCTTGACCTAAAGGGGCCAAGGTCTCCCAGTGCATCCTGGGTCATCTCCAGTCATCCTGAGGAATATCTGGTCACTGGATTCAGATGGCTCTGGAGGAGAAGTGAGGTTGGTGACTTTGCACAATCCTCCCTCACTCAAAACAAAGTCATGTCATTATTTCTCTGATGGATGGTCTTTTTTGACACTGAAAGACAAACACAATGTTATTCATGTATAGTTCCTCAAACTTAATAGAAAATTTAAACCAGTTCTTTACTTTCTCTTTTCTCTTTGCAAAATTGTGACCATGAAAGAAACGTGTGAGAAAGATCCCTGAGTTTCTCATATGTGGGGCATATTTTCTTTGAGTTCTAAATCTCCCGCAAGTTCATATGGATCTGTCATGTGAAGTTATGAAGAGATGCTGAGTGACATATGCTCCCTCGTTGGGAAGTTTAAAAGCCCCATGAAGGAATTCTCACAAGAAGGTTTGTGAACAAGATGTAGGGTACAGAAGAAGACACCCAAGAAAGGAACAATAAGAGACATAAACGTAGAGGAGAGAGAGAGAGAGAGAGAGAGAGAGAGAGAGAGAGAGAGAGGAGGAAGGGAGGAAGGGAGGGAGGAAGAGAGAGTAACCTTTATTCCTGCTAATGCAAATGAAAGGATCCATGAGCCCCCATTGGCATCTGGTTTATTCCAGTGAAAACAATCCTATAAATGCTGGCAGAAAACTTTGAGGGTTTCTCATTCATTTGGCAAAAAGTAGCATCCTCCAGGCATTGAGGCATATTTGTTCCTGGTCCAAGACTGCACCTTTCAGGCACTTAAGCTTCAACATTCATCAGGTAGGGGAGTTCTCTTCTCATTCCATAGCCTAGAGTGCCATTCAAAAGAGCAGTTCAGGAACAAGTCCAGCAATAAATGATTGGTGAAGCCACAAATTGATCAACTATGCTGAAAATCAATTTGGAATTATGCTAAGAAAGTGAATTAAAACCCTTTGACCCAGAGATTTCACTGCTAGGCACATATTACAAGGAGGTCAATGATTTTAAAAAAGGAAAATAAAGAAAAGGAGAGAGAGGGAGGGAGGGAGGGAGGGAAAGGAAGGAAGGAAGGAAGGAAGGAAGGAAGGAAGGAAGGAAGGAAGGAAGGAAGGAAGGAAGGAAGGAAGGAAGGAAGGAAGGAAGGAAGAAAGAAAGGTATCTTCTGCATCCAACTATTTATAATTGGCCTTTAGGAGCAAAGAACTGGAAACAATAGAGATGTGCATTTACTATGGAATGACTAAACAAGTCATGGTACATTAATATAATGGAATTTTAATGTGCTGTAAGAAAAGAATAATATAATGAATATAAAGAAGCATGGTAAGACAGGAGGAAATTGATGCAAAGTAAAGTAAGCAGAATCCAGAGTGGGGGAACCCAATGATTATAACAATGGGAATGAAACAACAAACCAATCAAAATTGGAAACAGCCCAAAACATAATGATCAAGGTTGTCCCAAAGAAGAAATATGAGAAGGCACCTGCTTCTTTACGGAGGCAAGGGATTATGTGTGTGTAACCCTTTGTATTATACTGAATTTTTTTTTCATTGTATTGGCTGGTTTGTGGGGAAGGGAAGGATTAAAGATATGTTGGGAAATTTATAAATAAATGTTGCACAAATGTAAAAGTGATGAAGTGATGTATAACATTTATGTATGTGTGTATGTAGATGCATGTGTGTGCATTTACTTATTTATTTAGGTATTTATGTGTACATATAAAAGCATTTAACTTAAAGATAGGGATTAGACCTCTGATATTATTAGTATAGAGAACTTCTGGGTAAGGAAACTCCGTCTAGCAATGCAGATCAGCACCTTCTCTGCAACCCTAATTCTGAGAGCCATCTTGAGCACTGAGCGGATAGATGACTCACCCAGAGTCACATAGCCAGTCTTTGTCAGAAGTAGGCTTGAACCAGGGTCATTCTGGTTCTGAGACCAGTTTTATTATCAATTATCATAACATACTGGATTCAGTTGGACTCAAGGCCTAGAGTTTCTGGAGGTTTGGGGAGGTTATAGTTTGTAGAAGTGGGAGTTTGTTTGACTTAACCCTTTGACATTTCCCTTGTCTTCTAGTCTAAGTAAATGTCTTTTGCATTACAATGACCTAGTGTTTCATTCTGACTTTTTCGGGGGGGGCTTCAGATAAGATGGGAACTCATGAACAATGAATCAAAATGAATGTACAATTATCCTTTCCACATCATGACTTTCCCCATCATGGTTTCAATACATCATGGATTGGCATGAGAAATTAAATGAGAAGTTTTTAAAAATTTTGTGAAAGACACAGATGACATGTGAACATGACACAGAAAAAGTTTAGAAACTCAGAAATTCATAAAATATATATATAGTATTGCACAATGTCATATATTTTATCTTTTAATATCATAATAATTCAGACTCTTCTCTTGTACCAAGGGAGGGCCAAAAATTTTATGTGGATTTTCCAAATCATGAGACACCTAATCCCCTACAATGTGAAAGAGAAAAGTGTATTAAGTGCATTCACATTATTCCTATCCCTTTAAGGGCCATAAATGTGGGATTTATCAATGTGGAGGGAGCATACCAGGGGCCTTGAGGTCCTATATTAGAGAACTGACAGTATTGCATGTCATCACTCCCATAGCATCCTTTTTTTAGCAGCAGATAAATAAATGTTGGTTGATGGGAAATGATGACTGTTAAATCTGATGGAAAGTAATGTAACTATTAGATGGAAAGGAACTGACAAATAAGAGCTCTCTATGGCCTCTTTTTCATGGCCAATACTTAAGAGCCTCATTAAGCAGTTAGAAGTACATAGTATAAAATGCCCTGAGCAAATATGCAGCCAAAATGAAGCTGGACCATCACAGAGGATGGAATTAATCTAAAACATGTCCAACAAGAAGATCAAATGAGAATCAATAGAGGTCAACCTAATGAAGATAAATATGAAGCAAATGATGTGGAAAACACAAATCAATTGCACAGCAGGGAAAGAAAATGGTTCAATTACATGCACACTAGATTTAGGCAGCTGGCTAAAGTCAAAGGCAAGGAGGGGACTCTTGGGTTTCAAAGTCTGGTGCAAAGTCCAACTTATGCCCACTAAGTCCCTTGGAGAAAATCTCAAACATTATGTCAGCTCTAGCACCATGGGGCCATTTCTTTTACAATGTGGGTTCGTTCCAGTGGTATGATAGATTCATAGATCAGCTCATGAGAACCAATTGTTAAATTTTCAGTGTGAGCATTTATACATCAGGAATTAGCAAATTGAAAATGAGGGCTTGACCTATTGTGTTTTACTTGTGCTAACTTAAGGAAGTGAGGGGGGAGATGTTAATAACACAGGTTGAAATTAAAAGTGTTGTAGGAACACCTTTTTTGAGAGCTAATTGTTAAACATTTACTGGCACACTCCTGATTCAGACAAACTTATGCCCCAAAAGTTCATTTCCTTTGAAAACCCTGAGGCAGACAAGTTGGCCCATCATCCCTCAACTCATTGCCCCAAATTTCCAATCCAATAGACACTGGAGAATATGGAATGTTTCTTGATTAAAAACAAAAACACATGGGATTTCAGGGACTTGTCAGCTTTAAATTCTCCTTTCTTACAATGGTGTAATTTTAAAAAAAGGCTTTGGACTCAAAGTTGGATAACCTGGATTTAAGGCCTATCTCTGCTCTTTATTGAATATGTCACCATGGACAGATCACAAAGCCTTAGTGCCCTCATCTGGAAAACTGGGGTAATAATATTTAAGTTATCCATGTCCCAAGATTTTTGTGAAGTATGTACTTTGAAAGCCTTAAAACACTATATGTGTGAATAATTATTGTAATTATGATTATATCTGTTTTGCCTTAGAAGTAAGGGCCAATGTTGATTAGTACAAGAATTATTATTTCATTTGTGTGGAAAAGTCCCAGTGGGGAAATTCCCTCCACCAATACATATCAGTAACTTATCTGTAACTTGTTGTCTAGGGCAATTAAATGTTGACTAACTGGCATCTGCTTCCAATGCCAGCATGAGTCATAGGAAGGACTTGAACCTTGGTCTTGCTAACTTCAAGGTACCTTCTTGGGTCCCCATATAATACTGTTAAGGGATTTGTAAAGATTACAGTGCTAATCACCAAGAGAATTTGAAATATAAATGAAGACTCTTGCATCAATGTTTTCCTTTTATTTAGGCAAAGATTCAGGGAGAAACATCATGGGACACATTTCAGCACCCTCCAAGACCTTCTAGGTTTCCTTCTGGAAATGTTCTCCACATGTCTTAGCAACCTGGTTGTATGAGTATTAGGAAAACAATCATGAGTCAAGGTCAAGTCCAGGAGCCACAAGAGTAGGGCAGTGAATAGTCAGAACAACCAAAGGGAAATGAAAAGATTAGTAGGAAAATCCAAAGATAGCACAGGGACCTCTGCAGGCAATTTTATCTTAATAACAGAACAAAAACAAACTCAATGTCTTTGGGAATGGAGTAGTCCTTTTCATCATTGTTAATACTGTAGTGAAAATAGTAACAAGAACTCTTCTTTGAATTTTTCTTACAGGAAAGCAAACTGGTCTTTTCTAGAATATCAAAATTGTTTTTATATGTGCAAATCAGTTTTATAAGCTAGGTGACACAGTGGATAGAATGCTGGGCTTGGAGTCAGGAAGACTTATCTTTCTGAGTTCAAATCTGGCCTCATTAGCTATGTGATGCAGGGCAAGCCACTTTACCCCTTCTTGCCTTAGTTTTCTCATCTGTAAAATGAGCTGGAGAAGAAAATGGTAAAACACTCCAGTATCTTTGCCAAGAAACCCCAAATGACATCGTGACCAAACAATGAAACAACAACCATATGTATATATAAAATATACATATATATCTATATGATGTGCATACACATATATATACATATATTATATATGTGTGTATGTACATATATAATATATACATATATTATATATGTACATATATAATATATACATATATTATATATGTGTGTTTGTGTATATATACACATATAAATACACCCTCTCTCCGTCAGCAAGACAATTTGTGATAAAAGATGTACAGAGTTAAAGAATCTTGGACTAAAGGTTTATCCTGTCTTTGAGACAAAATAATTACTGTAGCTAACTTAAACTTTACACTATTATCTAATGACAGAAATGCAATGCTTGATATCTTCTTTTACTATGTGTAACACAACTATCACCCACATATAGTATGAGATATTGTGTAAAGCTCACAGGGAGGCAATAATAGACATCCCTAGCCTCCTCTCCTCCAACCCTTTTACAGGAGAGACTTTAATTCTGCAGGGGAGGAGAAGTAGGAGATTGGGGCCAGAGGTTACTGCTCGGTTCTTCTATGGGTCCCAGGATAAAATTATTTCTATCTGTTCCCTTATTAGTCTAGTAGACACTTTTTTTTTAGATTTAAGCTAATTTCTGATTGCTATTTTTAATGGGGGAAAAAGGACCCTGTTTTTTATTTAAGGCTTAACTTCCCTTCAGATACCAGTGAACACTCATGCAAAGAGCAAAGAAACTGATTTCTTCTAATTAATAGCAAAACAGAAATCAGAAAAAGTATACATTGGAAAATATATATATGTACATATATATGTGTGTGTGTGTGTGTGTGTGTGTGTGTGTATAACAGATTAAAGAGGCTTTCCCATTGAGAGTAAGGTTACTCAGAATAACCAGAGAAGTCTTAGATCCCATTCAGTTGGGAAATTACCCAAAGTCTCAAGTGTAGCAAGCTGAGAAATAGGTGCATGAAGAAGACTATCAGCTCCTCTTATTGGCTTCTTCCCAGAATCTTTCTCCCTTCAGCAACCAAAATTAGGGCAGGATTGTCCATCTTCTCTCTCAGAGATGAAAGCCAAAAGGACCACAAAGCTTAAGAAATGCAAGAGACCAGATCTTTCTTTTTCTTGCCATTGCCACACTAGCCCTGCCCCTCATTCAGGTGGAGCACTGATCTCTATAAATGAGAAAGCTTATTATCAGTGGGCTTCGGGGATTGGGGAATATATGTAAGCATCAGGTTGCAAAGCAATGAACTTGGAGGCAAGAGACATCAGTTCAGTTCTCAGCCCAGTTATTGATTAGTTCTATGCCACTGGGTGGTCACTTAACCTATCCAAATCTCAACTTCATCTGAAAATGGGAATAATACATTTTCATTCTCTACTTACCGCAAGTCATTGGAAAGATCATTGCAATATGTCATTGTAATAAGATAATGTACTTTAAAGGACTTTGTAAATTGTAAAGGGTTATACAGCTTATTATCATAACTCCATCTTTAGTCACTAAGACACTTTTTAGTGAGAGAGACATAGAATTCCTGAGATTCCAGGGCTAAAGATTCCTCCTGAGGTATGGTAGTCCATCAACTGCCTCCAAGTAGTTCTTTGAAGTCCCAAACTGAAATGGAATTGAGTAAGGTCAGTAGTAGTGAGTGTGACCCAATGTCTTCCCATCACCAGGAATGAGTCTTTTTAAGGCCTTTCTGAAAGTTCTGAAAGTGGACTAACCCTCAAACCATTTATCTACTTCTGAAAATAATCCAACTATCTTTAACATCATCCATGACCAGGAATGGGATCAGACTCCAAGAGTTATTTCAGGGTAAACTTTAGACACTATGTAACTCAATATTTTAAACTAGAAAACCCAAAAGTCAATTGAGAAACACCTGAAATAAGGTGATTGTTGTGTGAATGGAAAAAAAAGATAGACTAAAGAAGTATCATGGAGGAAGACTTTGGAAGACTTGGAAACTTAGTATGGAGGTGAGCAGGAGAGTAAGTAAGAGAGAGTAGTCAGGGATATTTCCTACCTGGATTGTGAACCTGGGAAACTGGAGAAATGGTGTTGTCCTCAATGTAAAGACAGTTAAGAGGAGGTATAGGTAAGCCTTCAGTAAAGGATTAGTTCTGTTTCTGGGCCTGGTGATTTTGATGCCTATGAGATACACAAGTGAAGTCAGTTGTAAATATAAGACTGGGGCTCAACGAAAGAGATAAGAGATGGGTATGCAGATTCTGGAGTCATTTGTGTTGAGATGATAGTTGAACCCAATGAAGCCGATAAGATAACCAGGTGATTATAGAGTCATAAGAGGGACCTAAACCAGAGGTTTGGGATTTACCCACAGCGGGAATGAGATATTGGGTAATCCAGGAATAGGATACTTCATTTCTCAGTTCTGGGTTTTTTCTGTCTGTCCTCCATACCTCCATCCCTCTTCCACTCTGACTACTGACATCTCTGGCTTCCTTTGAAGTCCCAGCTAATATCTTATGTTCTAAAAGAACTTTCCCCAGCTCATATGAATTCTAGTGTCTTCCCTCTGTTAATTATTTCCTGTTATCTATAGCTCCATTTGTATTTTTGTTTGCATATTGTCTCCCCTATGAGATTGTAAGTTGCCTGAGAGAATAGACTGTTTTTTACTATTTTTTGTATCCTCAGAACTTAGCACAGTACCTGATAAATAGTAAGTCCTTAATAAATGCTGATTGATTGATTGACTGATTGGGTGATGAAGATACAGAAAAGCATTGAGAAGACTCAATGAGAGAGAGAGAGGAGGAAAACAATTTTTTGTTTTGGTTTGGTTTTTTTAATTGCTTTGTTTCCTAGACACTAAAACTCATTTAAATCTGGCTGATACTTAGATTGGGGTGAGGAAATTCCTTTCAAATTCCATCATCCTTCTGGCTTCTAACACTGGAAACTTGCAAATTACCACACACCATCGAACTTAGAAAGGCTGAAGGGGCAAGGTGGAACTGGCCTCACTGATTCTGCTTTCCCATCACAGCCAAAATTGCTGTTCTGGCTACGTTAGGATCAAAAGTTGAATTCTTCTGTTTATACACATGTACTTTATAAACTCTATTGATTATATTTCAATATACCTGTGACCTTATTGATATGACTATTTTTTCCAATGGAAAAAAAAACGAAACTCACTCATGCTTTTTCTTATGTGATTCTTTCCAATGTCCTACACATACTAGAGAAAGCATCTATCCAATGTATTAGAAACCTTAACGTTCCATGGGAATAAGTTTAGCACTCAAGACTGTGACTGTTCCCCTTCTGCTTACTACATGTCTGATTCACTTCCTTTTCTCTTACTATCTTGTTTTGGCAGGTATACTCCCATGTATCTTATACTGTCTAGAGTTATTTTAAATGGGGTATCTCACTATTTCTTCTTTCAGGGTTTTGTTTATGATCTACAGGAATGCTAATGATTTATGTGGATTTGCTTTGTATCCTGCTACTTTGCTAAAATTATTTACTGATTCAACTAACTTTTTAGTTGTCTTTGGAATTTTACCATGAAAATACACATAAGTCTTTTTTGGTAAGATGGCATACATAACCTATTTATGCCAGTCATATGGCATAAATCTCTTTCTCTCTCTATTGTCATTTGAGTCACTAATAATTTTAACTTTGATCCTTTGGAGATTGTGCTATTAGTTCAAAGTCAAGCCACATAACCAGTAGGCAGCATGACACAATGGATAGTGAGCAAGCCTTAAAGATCTACCCTCTGATACATAATGTCTGTATGACCTTGGGGAGTTCACCAATACCACTCAGAACTCTAGGCAACTCCCTAAGTTACAACGAAAATGCTGACCTCCAATAGGAAATGGAGTTTCCTTATCCAGCAGTTCCCTCTATCAATGAAAACACAGGTCCAGTCTCTGTTCTTATTAAAAGCATTGAATTCTTTATGTTGAGGACAGCTTGGGAATATCAAAAGAACTGTTCATTTTTTTAAATGCAATTCAATTCATTCTCTCCCATTCAATTATTAGTTTATATGCAGTGATATATGTGCTTTTAGGCTAACTAAATGAACTCCTAACCTAACTTCATAGTATGGGTAATACTCTTCATTCATTTTTTCCCAGTCTGGATCATTAGGTTGATTACTTTTAAGTGGTTGTGGATCTTATAGGGAGTCTTTATCTGGGTTTATTATAATTAGCACAATTGTCATTCATAAACAAGTATATCTGAAGGATTTGACTACCAATGGGAAATTTCTATTTGAACTCAATACTGGCACCTTCTTCATTGCAACAGAAAAGCATAAAATTGCTATGTTTCATTTTATGTTGATAATCAGAACAAAGTTATCTCTGATTGCATCTTGCAAGAATCCTGGATGATTTTAAAGTTTGCTTGAGAGTTATCTTAGTGGAGGATAGCCTTTAAGCCTTGCTCTATTGAGTCAAATGATTTTTGAATAACAATGAAAAAAAACAGCAGGATCTTGTATTCTCTGAATCTTTCATTTAATTATGTGACTGTAAAATTGTGTGCTGCTATAGAAAATCCTTTGTGAAAGCCTGTCTATCACACTCATTACTTTCTGAAGGAGTCATTAAATTGTCCCAATCCCCCTGGAGAAAAAAATTTGAAATTATTCAAGAAAAGTTAATAAATTCCCGCTGTTCTTTCTCTAGTAATCTCACTATAGGATTTATACCCAAAGGTGACCACTGACACAAAGAAAGATCTCATTTGCACCAAAATATTCATAGTCACCCTCTTTATAAAAGCAAAGAGTTGTGTACAAATTCCTTGCCCAATGATTAAGGAATAGCTGAGCAAGTGTTTGAATGTATATTAAGGAATAGTAAATAATCCCAGGCATTATGAGTCTGCACAGAATTCATCAATGTGGCCAATGGAGGAAAATATGTATATGAAAGTTGCTGGGGAGCCTACTTCAGGGAGAGTTGTGATGATGTGTAATAGAAAGACTTTTGAGCACACATAGATATTTTATGATGGGTTCCAGTAGACTTAGGAACTAGGAAGCTTTTTGATTGCCTGTAAGTTTCTGTCCCTCTCCCTTGGTAGGAACTCTTTTTCTTGACAAATGGCATCAGGCATAAGATGTTCCTTTAAGGGGAGAGGCCTTGGATCTTCTTCTCTGAGGCTGATAAGGCCTCATTCTTTTGCCATGGTATTTCTTCTTTAGATTTGGAGGTTCTGCTCTTGAAAGTTTCAAAAGGTAAGAAGAGTAATCTTGGGGATCCAGTCCATCAATATCTGAGGAGAGTTCTCTTCTGGTGATTATACCACATTTTGATTTGAATTTGGTGGGATAAGTGCTATGAATAAATTATCATAACTATGAATCCAGTTTCTCTGGAGACCAAGGTACTGTAGAGAAAAGTATGCCTTCACAGTGGTAGGAAGAAATGTTTGTACTCTTGTTGTCACTATATCTTCACAGCAAATATCTCTTTGTTTTATGTTAAGTGCTTAAATGGAATTGAAGCACTAGTCACTGAAGGGAACATATGTGGTGCATGAGGTCAAGTCCATGACACTGAAGAAAGATGAACCTAGTAGTCTGAGGGGGAGTGTGGCAACTTGACTCTGGGATAGTGATCCTGAGAGTAATCATTACAAATTTACGAGAGTATTACTGTGCCATAACAAAGGATGAAAATGGAAAATTCAGGGAAAAAAACCATGGAAAGTAATACAAAGCAAAGAAAGTAGAATGAAATTAACAATATCAAATTTAATTGAACAATTAAAGTCAGCAAAACTCAGGTCAAATATAATGGACAATATTGGATCTAAATTATTAAAGTCAAAAAATCCTTTCTTCAACATATAAACTGCACCACCAATCACAGTTACTATATGTAATTATTCTTAGTTGTTGTTTTTTATGGGAAAATACTAGGGAACCACAGGATCATAGCTCTAGAGAAGCAAGGGATCTACTCCAATATCATCATTTTACAGATGAGGAAACCAAGGTCTAGGCAAGTCAAGTGACTTCCAAAAAGTCACCCAGAGTATAAGTGGCTGAAATGCAATTCATAATTAGTTTGGCCCAACTACACTGCCCATCTTCATCTTTTAAAAAAAAAAAGTCATTTCCATATGCTCATATAACAGAATTGGGACTGAGATGTTAGTATCCACTCCTGGTGGTTTCATTGTCATCAGTGAGAAAATACATGGTTACAGTTCATAGAAGATCTCTTCCATTTTAAAAAAATATTTGTTTCCTTTCATTTGTTTTCTTTTTAAATACTTGTGATGACCCACATCAATTCATAGAATTACAGAAAAAGTGGAAGGAATATTTGAAGTCATCTAGTTGGGTGCCATGTCAAATTTTTTCCTCAGATTCACTTTTCCCTCCTGCTGCACGTCTGTGTTTTGATAAATGATACCACTCATAGTCTTTCATCATCCTCCCTGAAAGAATTTGCAAATGAGTTTATATTCTAAACCAGTGTTGCCTTTGGCTGTTACGTTTCTGTGCTGAGTAGGAAGATCAGTTGAGTGCTGGATGAAGTGATTCAGAGCTCTTTCACTCTTCTCATTGTAGAAACTGATTTTCATTAGCATAACTTAGAGATAATGCATTTTATTTTTTCCATGTCCTATTTTTCAGTATCAACAGCTTGTTGAAATAGGTCAGATAGGAGCAGGTATATATGTATAGGCTACCTTCTTATCTTTGCCCTTTCCTATAGCTCTGTATTGATTTTGATCTTTGCTCTAAATAGTTGAAGATTTGACTTCACACAGGCAGTTGACTTTGATAGGTCTCCCACATCTGGAAACAGTCATTCTCTGTTTGTTAACATGTAATCAATTTCATTTTCTTTTGGTGTGCTATCATTGTGGTGATTACTAAGTTCAGTCACTTCTAATTTTCTATTTAAAAGAAATGTTCCTGATATGTTGAGGTTTCTGAGTAGTCAACAAAGCTTTGACTACTTTCTTTTTGTTTTCCAAAACATATTTTCCAACATGCTTCCTCCCTCCATTTTCCCCTGTGCCCACTTTTGAAATGAAGTCACTGAGAATTTATTCATAGGTTTACATGTTCAAATCTTGTCAAGCTTTCATAGAAGTTATGATTATCTTAATGTTGGTCTTTTTTGTTATAATCAACATGAGAATCATAAAAGAAGATGTGCAAGCATCCCAAGAAATGATGGTTTGTGTTACCCTTAGGTGCACAATGAGATCAACTCTGATACTCATTTATTTGTTTCTCCAAGGAGAACCTGTGAACCACCCTGTCATTTAGCTGAAACTTCACTGTCTCTGTTTTAATTTAAATTGAGGATATTCATATTTAGATGAAGAAATATTTCATTTCTTCCACTAGGAAGGGAACTTGCTGATAGGTAGACAAAAATCTCACATATAATGTAGAGTATCCACAATTTAATTGTTTCTAAACAATCTAAAAGCCATATGGTTCTTAACATCCTTTGCCAAAGTTTTTTTGGCACCTTTTATTTTTGACACCATATGTTCTTCGCTTGTAAAAAAAATATATAAAAAAACAAAATGAGAAAAAAGTGTTAGACAGTATGTACAGCATTCTAACATTCTCTTTGGAAAGGAAGGAAGGAAGCTTTATTATTCAAATAATAACACATATTGTCCTGCTTCTCACCTTGTTCTGTACCAGTCTATCCAGGTATTCTCGTGTTTTTCTAAATTCCTCATATTCTTAATTTCTTACATAATAGTTTTTAATTATGCTATGTATACAGCTTCAGTCATTTCCTAATTGATGGGCACCTACTTTGTTTCCAGATTTTTTTATGCACCATAAAAGTTCTGGTATGAATATTTGGTGATATACTGGGCCTTTCATTCTGTCTTTGGCCTCCTTATGTCTATATATCCTGTGCAGCAATACAGTACTATCATGTTGTTAGGTCAAAGACTGCTGTTTGGTGTACGTGGGATATTTCTTTCTGATCTTTTACCTCCTCAGGGCTATTGCCCTAATAGAAAGATTATTGGGTCAATATTTCAATTGTTTTCTGGTTTGGTTAGACTCATTCACAGCTCCACCAACAGTGTACTTTACTTGTTTTAGATAGTCCATTCAACATGGACTATTTTCTCATTTAAACATCTTTGCCAAGTTGATGTGTATACATATAAATCTGAAAAGGTATTTCAATTTTCATCTCTTTTATCATTGGTAACTTGAAGCATGGTAGTTGATGATTTGCTTCTTGTTTTTTGAAAACTTTTTGCTCATATCATCTATGTTAGAGACAGAACTTAAACCCAGGCCTTTATGATTCCAAACACGTGTTTTATTCACTACTCAATCCTGCCTCTATTTTTAATTTCATATGTTTAAAATCTGTCTCTTATTAACTTATATGAAATTAAAAACTTTCATCTAAGGTTACCATCAATGTCTTAGTTGAAAGATCTAATAACCTCTTCTCAGTCAGCCTTTTTCTTGACCTCTTTGCGGCATTTCACACTATGAACCAATGTTCTCTCTTTCTGACTCAATAAAAGTGTCTCTGTCTATAACTACCATATCATGAGAAGATCTAGTCACTCTGCTTCAACTCCACACTAGTTAACTTGCCCCAAGGTCCTTGCCCTACCTCCCATCAATTTTCCAACTCCCTTTTATGTTTTGTCTTCCCCTATTAGAATATAAGTTATTTGAGAGTAGGGATTGTTTCGTGGTTTTGTGTCCCTTCACTACAATGCCTGGCACAAAGTAAGCACTTGATGCTCTATCTATCAATCTATCTATCTATCTATCTATCTATCTATCTATCTATCTATCTATCCCTTAGTTTTGTGACATTTCTCTCTCCTTGTTCTCCTACCTATGCAGCCAGTCCCCTTCAATTTTATTTGTTAGATCATTTTCCAATCTTGACACCATGTTAATGTGTACTCCAGGATATCATCGTGAGCCCCCTTCTATTCTCTGTATACTCTTTCTCATGGGAATCTCACTAGATCCCATGGTTTCAGCTATCATCTCTATGAAAATGAATACAAAATCTATATAGTTATTCCTACCCTCTTCTGACCTCTATTCCCACATTACCAACTACTTATTAGACATTTCTAACTGGGTGCTCCAAAGGCATCCTAAATTCAACATGTCCAAAATAGAACTTCTTACTTTTCAAAAAAAAAAAACCCTCCTTTCTTCCCTATATCCCTAATTTATTTTGACATTGATGACACCACAATCCTTCTAGTCAATCAAGTTTCCAATCTTGGTCACCCTCATCTCTTCACTCATACCCATCCCCAATATTCAAACAGTAGTTGCTAAGTCATATTGATCCTATCCCTGCAACATTTCTTAAATCCCTCTCCTTTTTTCCTATTGCCATAGATTTGTTGTTGCTGTGGTTGTTGGGTCATATTCAACTTTTTGTTACTCGATTTTGTCATGGGGCTACATACATCTTTTTGATTCTATTTGGGGGGTTTAGGGACAAAGATATTGGAAGGGTTCACCATTTCGTTCTCTAAAACATTTTTGCAGATGAGAAATTAAGGCAAACAGGGTTAAGTAAAGTGTCCAGGATCACACAGCTAGTAAATGTCAGAGGCCAGATTTGAAGTCATGAAGATGAGTCTTCCTGATTCCAAGCCCACTCAATGCTCCATTCACTACGCATTCAGTTGTACATAGCCACTATTCTAATCTAGAACTTCACATAGACTACTGGAAAACTCTACCTCCCAGTTGTTAAAGAATTATCCCCTTTGTTATTAATATAAAAAAAAATCCCCAGTCCTTTGTTATTTTAATGATTCAACTCTGTATATTTAGATGGCATATTCAATTGGTGCTTATTGTGGTACATGGTATGAGTGCTGGTCTAAATCTATTTCTTGCTGGCAAAGCTTATGGTGGTAGTAGTGGCTTTTATTTTTGTTGTTTTCCCAACAATTCTTGCCAGATAAGGAGTCCTGCCACAATGGCTTTATGTTCTCCAATTTGTTGAACGTTGGGTTACCACCTTTAATTGCATCTGATTCTTGTTTATGTAGTCAGTTCCCATGATTTTCTTTAAACTTGTTTTTAATTAGTACTAAATGGTTTTGGCAATGGTTAATTTAAATACAGTTCATCTGCTAATGCTACCCCCTTTTGCACCACTCTTTCACCATCACTGCCAAAGTAGAAGGTGGGGGGCACATGAGACTGAGAGGCATTTTTCTTTATCTTATATCATAGTAGGCAGCCTAACAATATAGTGATTCTCCCTAAGAAATGAAGCTTATTTTCAAAGAGAAGATTTAATCTAAAGCCAGGATCCTACTTGAAGATTTTTGAACAGACTGAATTGACTTAACCTTCAAAAACCTAGAGTGAGAGAATCTGTGTCCTCTCATGACACAGTGTCACAGACATTGCCCAAGAGTGAGGCATCTTCTTTTCTTTAATCATGGCTGGATAAATGTACTCTTGTGTAAGGATGTTATGAGCCAGATTTTTTTATAATCATCTCTATTGCCCATTGTAAAGTACTCTCCAAAGTTTGAAGTGATGTCAGATAAGGGAGTAAGACATTAATTGGTCCCTAGAATTCTTCTCTCTGCCACTGGGTATCTCGTGTAAGGCTTGAGCCTCACGTTGCATGAGTAAAATGTACCATAATAAAGATGGATTGTTTTAGGCATTGCTGGCTTGTGTGGTCCTTTAGGAAAGTCTCTTAGTCCCTGAGAAAACTGGAGCAGTGCATCATTTTAACAACACAATAAGGCAATGGAGTAGAATTTTGGTGGAGGCAGGAGACTTTGTAGACCATAGAATCATAAATTTAGATTAGGAAAGGACCTTAAAGGTAATCAAGTTCAACAACCTCATTCTTCAGGTGTGGAAATGAGGCCTGAGAGGTGAATGACTTGTTCAGTCACATAGGAAATAAGTGTCTGGAACCAGAATGTGAACCAAGATTTTCTGTTGGCAAAACCAGAATTTTCCACAATATATTGTTCTCTTTTCCAGATGTTTCATGGCAAAACTAGAATGGCATCCTTCTTACCATCGAACATATAGCTTGGATTCTAGACAGCTTTGAAAATGCAGACTAATTTCTATTTTTGCCTTAATTTTTTAAATAGAGAAAAATAATATCAGAATGCAATATCTGCCAAAAATCATATAAGAAATTAAAAGTAAATAATTAGGAGATTACCTATCAGTTTCACATTCTAATATTTTATATATTTTTAATTGCAAATAACAGATCATATCTAGGAAAGATGTCTAAAACTATGATAGAAATTTCTTTCCCACAACTTAGATATTTGCTTTTCCATAAAATTTTGTACTGTTATAAATTTTATCATCTTTATGGTACATTATGTCAATATCCAATACGCTTAACACACTGGTGATAACACTGTCTTCCTGCTTGTTCCCTGCTCAATGAGGGTTACTTTGTCTTTCAAACTTTATCTCCACCAATGCTACTTAGGGTTCAACAGCGTATGTATGAATTCTACCTGCTTGACTAGTTTCAGAATGAAAAGGTATATCCTCTTTAGAATGAAGTTATTGGTTGGGCATCTAGTATGGAAATAAATCTCTTAACTAGTGGAAATATCCCAGCACCTTGGTATAGAAGCCTTTGGCAGCATGTGTTATGCAAACATTCATGTTCATAGCACTGGAAATTCCCAAGCCCTCGGTAGCTAGCGTGGGAGTTAAGAGTTTATATCGTTCATTCATTCATTCAACAAGCATTTATTCATTGCCTAGCTTGTATTAGATATTCTGCTGGGTACTTGGAATACAAAGCCAGAAACTAAACAGTCCTTGAACCCAGAGTGGTCTTCTCATGGGGGAGATAACAAGAATTATATAATTAAATGCAAAATATATAAAAAATAAATAAGAAATAATGAGGGAGGATCTTTAGCAACTGAAGTGGGAAGGGACCAAAAAGGCCTCACAGATGAGATAGTTTTTGAGTGGAGCTTTGCAGGAATCTAAGGATTCTAAGAAATTAAAGAAAGGAATAAGTACATTTCAGGCAAGGAGAACATCATGGGCACAACAATGAAAGAGGAAATATCATATTCAAGAGTGTATGACGGGGACTAATATGTAATTAGACCAAAAAAGCAACCTGAAGCAAGAAACAAGAACAAGAAATTAAGTTTCCACACTAGCAATAACACAGAGCATCTAGGTAGTTCAGTAGAGAGCCAGGCCTGGAGTAAGGAAAATTCATCTTCCTGAGTATGTGATCCTGGACAAGTCACTTAATCCTGTTTGCCTCAGTTTCCTCTTCTGTGAAATGAACTTGGAGATGGAAATAGAAATCCTATAGTATCTTTGCCAAAATGGGATCATGAAGAGTCAGTCTGAACAAGTCTGACTGAAACAGAGCATTAACAAACAATTGTCAGAGAGGTTCAAAGAATATAATCCTTTCCACAGTCAATTTTGTTTTTACTATGAACAAAACTAGGAATCAGAGCTTTTGGTTTGTTTGTTTTTTTTAAATTTTGGTAATAACAGTAGGTGAAGGGACTTTTAGATTTTGTTTCAATAAATGTGTTCACTTAGTTTTGGGATACATTCAATAGTCAGCAACATTTTACACATGGAAGGAGTTTTAAATATCCATCAGTCCACCTCATTCTACAGAACAGAAAATTAAACATGGAAGAAACCTTAAAATCTAGCATACAGGGAAACTGATGTTCAGAGAAATGAAGCGACTTTCCAAAATTACACAAGAAGTTAGAGGTTAAACTGGCAATCAAGTATAGATTTTTCTGATTCCAAATTGGGTTTTTGCTTTGCATTACAATTTTCTTTACATCATTAAAATAACATATTGACTTAGGCAAATAAGCATATCATTTACGTAATGACAACTGAAGATTTATCTCTAAACTTACGAAAGATGACATTTCAAATTAATAGTTCTCACATCAAGATTCCCCTCCAACCCACCAGACCTCACAGAAATCCTTGTAACTAAATACTCATATTTTTTTTTCTTTCAAACTATGGGAGAAACCTAAGCCTCCTAGTTACTGAGTCTACTCTTATGACCTACGGCATAGATTTACACTGGCAACCTCATTAAAGTCTCATGAGCTGAAATAATTTACTTTAAAGTTTAATTTTCCTCCATGAATTCTCCCATTTGATTAACTCTTTTTACTTTATCATCTTAGAAGCACACTAATAGAAAGGAAAAAAAATTACTCCTATATTCAATTATAAAATAATTCAGGCTAGGAAAATTATTTTTGAAAGGAAATAAGTAAAACTAATTCTTCAATTTCCTGGATGCTGTAAGTACTTTATCATGTAAGGCTATATCTCTTTGTGCCCCATCTCTGGCCCCTATAGGGATATGTATCTATGATTAGGGTAATCTGTAGGAACTGAGGAAAGCAATCTCTTGGAGCAAGAGGAAATGATCAAATTAAACCCTGTTCAGCCCTAAATTTGTGATCTTATGCCTTATCAGAGAAACTGTCCATTTTTGTGTTCTATAAAAAATAAACACAGCAACATGCTTTCTCCCTCTAACTCTTCAAGACTCCCTCTTTCTTTTCTTTTGTGCATTCTTCCTTAATGTAGCAAGGAGATGTTGGTGGCAATGTAAAACAGACATTAGAGAGTCACTTACATGTGATCTGAGAGAGCTTAATACTTTTCCAGGTCAACAGATGGTAGGAATCAGAATATTTGCCTACATCTTCCAAAAGCCCATGGTCAAGGCATATGTGTGCATGACATATTGTTGTTCTGTTATATCAACTCTTCATGACACCATTTGGGTTTTCTTGACAAAGATACTAAAGTCGTTTGCCATTTCCTTCTCTAGATCATTTTATAGATGAAAAAACTGAGGCAGACAAGATTAAGTGACTTGCCGGGGTCACACAGCCCATAAGAGTATGAGGCTGGATTTGAATTCAGAAAGCTGAGTCTTCAGGACTCCAGGTCCAGTACTCTACCCACTGTGTCACCAAGCTTCCTGTGAGTGTGTGTAGCAGTCTTCAAGGCAGATTCTTAGAGGTGGTCTTGAACATGATACATGATCACTTTTAGGGCCAGTCATATCTCCTGGGCAGTAGAGAGAATCTTTTTAACTGAAAGTAGGAAGTCATAGTATGGAGTGTCACACAACTCAAAAGTGAAAGCATATTTAATTCTAGTTTCATAAACCCAGTCCACAGTGCTGCCTCTGGCCTATTACACAGTTGAGTTGAAAGCTCCTACTTTGTATGCAAAGCCAAGGAGTATAGGTTTTTGCTGCATGTTTTGCAATCCTAACCAGTCCAGAGTCAGGGCCCAGAAGGATACATCAGGATCTGTGAGTAGCTGTGGATGTCAATGAAGTTCTTGAAATTCCCATAGTTTTTGACAAAATTCACCACAGATTTCATTTCTACTTCTCAATGGGGTTCGAGTCTATAGTACACTTCAGAGCAGGGCTTGTTACTGGCTCTCTCTTCTGAAAAGCCTGCATTCTAATTCCTATTTGAGTCAACTCCTACACATTGATTTCCAGGAATATGGGGTTGGATCTTCCTCCTCCTATCTTTGCTTTAAGAAAATGATTGGTCACAGGACAATATCTATTTTATTCAAGATGGAGGTGATGTTTGGTTCATCCCCATAGTCAGATACAATCTTCCTAGTTATCCATATTTTATAGCCTGATCCATTCACAGGAGTAGACTCCAATATTCAGCCAAGTATCAGGTCTCTTGTCTTTTTCAGTGCTGAACTTCAGTATATACAGAGACCATTTTTCAAAAGAGGAACCAATCTCCAGTTGTCATGTCTACTTGTCCCAAAAGGGCAGTTCACATACAGTGTTCATAAGCCTCAAACTCCTGGGTAGAAGAGCAGGGATTTTAATTTCCTGGGGAGCATGATTCTAGAATTTAGCCTCTAAGCAAGAAAAGAGAGATTTCTTGGAGAAAGGAACTCTGTGGAATATCCAAGGATTGCCTTGATGGCAACCATAAGGTGAGTTCACTTCCAATGAGGAGATGATGGCTATTGCAGCTCTTTAATTATTTTCTTTATCTGTTTATAGGCTCCTTTGAGTCCCTTTCACCTTCTGCATTTTCTATGAGATTGTCTCATACATAATACGAATTTGGTAACGAGAGTTTATACAGAAACTTTTTTGCCCCCATTTTACATTAGGCCATATCTTATATTCTTGTCATTGATGAGGTTCTCCCCTATTTTCCCTTGACCTCGAGTCAATGGGTGTTCTGTGGAAAGCAAAGACATGCACTCTACAAGAGCCATAATTAGCCCCACCCCTACCCTTCTAGGACAGACAGCAGATGGAACTGGAAATCACACCCTGACTGAAAAATTGTAGGCTTGCAGGCATGGGACAAAACATCTATAGGCACAAAGCAAGAATGTATTAGCATCAGACAATTTCTCCCTATCCCCACAACATCTAGAAAAACCAGCAACAATGAAATTCTGGTACTAGTTATCTGTTTTGGCTCCTTGTCTCTTCTCACTTAAGACAAAGAAATTTCTGTAGGAAAGGAGAAAGTGTCCTTGAAATTGTATCTTTAAAAATATTATACCTGTCAGAATGTCAATTGGATCGGTAAGGTTCATTAGAGATTATTAAGTTCCTTGAGGTCAGAAACTTATGTCATAATTATCTTTGTATATTCAGTGACTAGCACAATGTCTGGCATATAATCAGCACTTACTAAATGTTTGTTGAAAGATTAGCTGATTGGGGTGCAAGGAGGAGGAGTCATAATAGCTAAAATTTATTTAGCACTTACTATGTGCCAGACACTATACTAAGCACTTTACAATTATTATCTCCTTTGATCCTCACAATAACCCTGGGATTCAGGTGCTATCATTATCCCCATTTTACAGATGAGGAAACTGAGGCAAATTGAAGTTTAAGCAACTTTCCTGAGACCTCACAGCTAGGAAGTATCTGAGGTTGAAATCTGAAGTCAAGTCTTACTGATTCCAGGCCCAGAACTCTGTCTACTGTGTCAGCTAGCTGTCCCCATGTCTTCTGTAAGATTACAATGATCTTCAGTGGCAAGTGGTAACAAGGAGGAAACATTGGTGACATTGTTTTATTTGAGATGCCTTGGACTCAAATGGGCATCTGTCACTCCATGAATTCTTTATTTTTGTGTTCTCTTGGTCATTTCCGGTGCCCATTACTGTGAAGTGTCCCTGCATATGGTCCTATTGGATAGGAAATTCAATAACCCAAATTATGCCTTTAATTATTAATTTGAAGTTAGAGCTACAACATCACACTAGAAATTGGGTGTGAGGCAGGGAATGGCTGCTGTTATTCTCAAAGATTTTTCACTCTCCAAAAGCTAGTTACTTTCCCCATTATAGGCAATATTTCCTCATGTTGCAAATTATTTAGTGGTACAGAGTATATCTTTTATGCTTTGGAACTTACTAGTATTAGCGTAGATGATGATGAGGGGCCACTGAATTGTGGAAGCAACAGTGCTACCAAAAGTAGTAAGGAAGCTATCAGCCTCTATTCCATTCTGAGAGGTAACTAGGTGGTATAATGCTAGAGTTCTGGACTTAGAGTCAAGAAGACCTAAATTTAAATCATACATCAAAAATTTATTGGAAGTGTAACTTTGGATAAGCTCCTTAAACTTTCTCAATCTTTTTATTTATAAGACGAGATTTTCTATGTAATGGGGTATATAGGATGTTCAAGAAGAACTAGCACCTCTGGTATGAAGGCTTGTATATCCCTTGTCAGGGCTGCTCATACACCTTTGGTGTCTACCTGGCACCCAACTCTCACCTGTGGCTCCATGAAGCTGTAACACGTTCAGCATCCACACCCCAGTAAATTTGCTTAGCCAACTGACTGGCTCAAACCCATCAGTGAGTTAGGGAGTGTCTACTCCAAGCATGTTAAAACTTCCCCCAGTGGAATAAGCATATGAAAACAATTTGTTTTTCACTTTATTTTTTCATTATTTTTGGTCTGTTTCTTCTTTCACAACATGACTAATAGGAAAATGTGTTTTACACACACACACACACACACACACACACACACACACACACACACACATAAAACCAAGATCAAATTGCTTATCATCTTGGGTAAGAGAAAACTGAGGAGGGAGAAAATTTGGAACTCAAAATTTTTAAATGAATGTCAAAATTTGTCTTTACATATAATTAGAAAAAAATTCTATTAAAAAAGTAAAAACAAAATGTTAACATAGATAGCATTGCTGCTTTTTATAGATACTATACTATTTCTAACTCTCAAAAAGCTACTAAGCTTCTTGAACAAGCATTGTCTCAACACCAATTTGCTTTTAATCCCCTGAAATCCAAGAGTAGTATCCAACATCTCCAGGAGAACTTCCTACTTCACTGTCTTCAATGGTATCCTTCAAATATCCAATGATTTTTATGGCATCGTGTGATACGAATCATCTCCACCACTGACATCCATAAAGTACTTTAAAATACTTTGCAAAATTATCTCATTTGATTTAGCATACGACAATAGATAGAATGATGAGCTTGGACTCAGGTCATACAACAGATATTTAGTCCTGTTAGTTGTGAGCAGGTCACTTAATCTGTCTCAGTTTTCCATCTATAAAATGAGGGAGTGGGACTCAGTGGCCTTTAAGTTCCCTTCCAGCTCAAAATGTTTTTATTATCTGGTAAACCACATGAGAACTATGTCAAGTAGGTAGCACAGACATTATTATCCTTATTATATAAGAAAATTGAGTCTCTAAGAGATTGTTATCCATTCAATGATACTATGCAGGTAAGTATCAAAGGCAAGATTCAGATCCAGTCTCTCCTGACTCCAGTCCATCATTGTGCTTGATATTACATTGTTGACCACAACATTTTTCTCAGAATTTTCTCCCCTTGACTTCTGGGTGCAAAACTTTCTCCATTTTCATACTCCATCAGAAAAGGCTTCTTCTGTCTCCTTTACTATTTCTTCCTTGAGTTTTCCTCAAGGTTTAGTCCTTAGTCTACTAGTGTGTTTCCATACTCACATTTGAAGAGCTCACCTACTTATAAGACCATAAGCACAAGTTCTATCATAATGATTCCTAAATTTCTTTCTGTCACTTGTCTTAGTGTATCTGTGTCTTTATCTCTCTTATCACTGATTGGGAATATAAATTAATCTGTAAAAATACTATTGAACTGTCAAGTGAAGGGGAAAAAATCTTTGCATCAAATACCTCTAGTAAAAATCTGATATACAAAATATGTAAGGTATTTACACAAATATATTAGAGTAGGAACATTTACCCAGTGGATAAGTGGTATAAGCAAACAATTTTCTAAAGAATTGCAAAGAATCAAGAGCCAGATGAAAGAATGCAACCTGTATTTTAATGTACATTTGCATAGGACTCTCTTCATTGGCAGAAATTGATTATTTAATGCTCTTTGCCTGTGTGAGGGGCAGACTTGGCATGAGCTTTACAAAAGAAAGATTCTGGCTTTCTGGCTTCAGACTTTAAGAAAAAAGACATGTATTTCCCTACCCTCTCTGGGTCCCTGAAAGGAGTGAAAGACTGGGAAGAAGTGGACATGCAGTGGATCCAGCTCATCCATTGTGTCCCTATCCCTAGCTTACTGCACTGATACTTCAGGGAATTTCCTCTTAGGTGAGATCCAGGACCCTTTATCTTGGATGAGCTTAGATTTCTTGTTCCCAATGAGAGTTCATTCATTCTATGTATTGTCTTCTTACATATTCTTATTTGTATATTTTCTCTTATTTCTGTTTGTTATAGGCTTGGATAAATGGGTTTATTTACTATTTGCTACCTGTGTCCATTCTGGAACTGATATTTGGTAGAAATAGAGTCAAGCCATGGATATATAGTTTGAGTTACATTTTCCCCATTAAGGTATAGCAATCATGAGTTCAGCTCAAAACTAAAATAATTTCTAAAGTATAGATCTAAACATTTCACTTTCCTACTAAAAAAATCTTTCCTAGCTCTTTATTGTTTCTAGGATAAAAAATATGGAATCTTTAGCTGGATATTTAAAGTTCTCCCCTATCTAGGGCCCACCTACTTTTCTTATTTTATATTACTTCATATGCATTCCATTTTAATCAAATAGCCCTGTAGTTATTTTCCTCATATGACTTTTCTTATCCTACCTCCATGTGAATTTGTATACTCTTCATCTAGAATAGACTCCTGCCATCTCTCTGTCTCTTCAAATGGAAAGCCTCATAGATCCTCTTATTCCAAGTCTATTGTTATTTGCACTACATCATGTTCTGTTGAGAACGACCACATTTATTAAGATAGAATATAGGCTCAAGTGATGACTCAAACTCCTGATGCATTTTGCATTTCCATCCAGTCTTTTGGAGACAGCAAAGTTACCTTCAGTCCTCAGCTGAAGAGGATAGGGGAAATGGGTGTCATGGAAGGATGAGATGAAAATTTTCATCTCTTTCAAAGACATGAAAATGTTTTGACAATTGATAGAGTGAGTCTGTGATCCTGCCTGAGGTACATAGCATACTTTTATAGGACACTCAGTCAACACAGTTTGGTGACTTTCCCTGACTCCATTCAGCTATAGGTTTGTTTATAGGAACAGAGAAGACAGATGATGAGAGTAATCCAAGGTTAGGGTCTGTTAAGTCATGATAGGAAAAGGAGACAAGTATTCAAGTATAGAAGCTAGAATAGTTTAACTCATTTGCCAGAAGATCTGAGATCACATTCAACCTCTGCCAGATACTGCCCATGTGACTCCTGGGCAATTCATTTCATCTGTCAGTACTCTAGGACACTCTCTAAGACTAAGCTCAAGAGAAGAAGCTGCTGACCTTCATGGTACAAGGACTTTCCTTACCTGGGAGTTGAAATGAAATCAATGTAATCACAAATTCAGTCTCTTTCTCTCTTCCTGCCATGGCAGGTACTAAGCCATGAGGCAAAGGTAAAATGAATTTTTCTAGCTATATTTGGTGGAAAAGCTTTTAACAGTGTTTACATTCCTAACACCAACAGTGTTAGGCTGTGGCTTCCTGTCATAAATGTAGGTCATTAATTTTCAGGGAGCTCCAGAGGAACTAAGCATTCTTTGCCCTCAGATAGACCTGTGGAAATTGTTTTATGCTGTGTTAACCTTTAGAGGGTGAGTACCTTGCTTGGACAGGTACCTAAGCAACTATCTTATAAAGTGATCCTGGGAGATGACAAATAATGACTGTTTACCTTCAGACCACTCACTTTTTTGAAATCCAGACCAAAAGCATGAATAATAACAATAGGTATGGAGCTTTTTCAGCTCTTGTGGTGGTAACAAAAATAATGACTTTCATATAAATTCTGCCTTTCACTTAAGGAGAACTGAACATGATTTGATACTGTATTTTCACCTAGACAACACAGCATTCTAATTTAGGGCCATGGCAAAAACCACATAGTCCATTTGTTGGAATTCATGGACCCATCTATTTCTGAGAAATCTGCTATGGACCTTGGGACTAAAGGCTAGGGGCTCAGACCTGGCAACATGTAATCTAAAGATTCTAAATCCTTCTCCCTTTATTTTATACAAAGTATAGATAGAACTTCATAGGCCTCAGTCACACAAAATTCATTTGAGGTTTATCTAGACTTATGGTTTCAGGATGACATTGAAAAGAGTGATAACTATCAAAAATAGAATGAAATCCACCACTGAATAATTGAATTGCGTCCTTTTTAAGGTAGAAAACAAAGAATACAAAAGACACAAATCATGCTCTAAAGTTAATTAACAAAAAGGGTTGAAATTTCAATGACATAGTTTGAAATAGCATGCAATATTTTTTATAAAGGTAATGGTATATAAAGGTAATTTTATAAAGGTAATGTTTTCTCCAGATAGGAAATTGGTGGCCTAGATCTGGTATTTAGAGACATGAAAATATTGCGTATTTTGGGACTGACTGGGGAGAAAGAAGGAAAGAAGCCTGAATTAAACTGGTGCCTCAATTATTTCCTTACCCCCAGTTCCCCAGGTTTCCATGACAGAGATATGGAATACTAAGGAATTATCCTTGGGTGAGAAATGAGTCTCTCGGTCTATCTGTCTCTCTCTCTCTCCTCCTCCACTGGGAGAGCTCATTCACTCCATATTTTGTTTAGTATATTCTAATTCAGATAACTTCTCTGATTTCTATGTGATCTCAGCATGGATAAACTTGCTTACTTACTATTCATATGTTATATGTCTTCATTTAACTGGCATTTCATGGGAGTAGAGCCAGGCCCTCTAACATATAAGTTGAAGCATTTCTTTCCCCATTAAGGAATTGTAATCAGGAGCACAACTTGAACCTATATATCTATATATGTATATATAGATATATAGATATATATACATATATATCTATATATACATATATATAGATATATAGATATATAGATATACCCTTTCTTTGTTTCCTCATTACTCAGTGCCTGATGTAGCAAGTGTTTAATAACTTGCTATTAACTGATTGACTGATTGATCTTATGGTGGGTGTTTAATAAAAGTTGTATCTAGATCGAGTCCATGTTCACAGATTTTTAAACGATTCAAGTGGCCATTTAATCCAAGTAAAACCAAAAGAGAATTCTCTCTATAACATACTTGTCAAGTCCCCATCTAACTTCTGCTTGTAAGACTTTCAGTGAAGGGGAGTCCACTACCCCCAAGGCAGCCCATTCCACTTGGGATAGGTATAATTATAAGAAAGGTTTTTTTCTTGATATGTCAAAATTGTCCTCTTTGTCACTCCAAATCCTTGCTCCAGTTTCTCCACTCTAGAATCAAACAGAACTGCCTAATCCCTCTTCCTGCTGACAGCCCTTAGAATACCTAGTTAGCATGCCCCCCCAACCACAAGTAAATGTTCTCTACTATAAGCTAAACAACTTCAGCTCTTTTCATTGGTTCTCATATGGGCATGACACCAAGGCCTTTCACCATCATTTTCCTTGTTAAACTGTGGTTCCTCAAGCTGAAAACAATATTCCAGAGGTAGTCTGACCAGAACGCAGTCCAAGAGTATACATATGGACCCCCGTTTTAAGCACTTTAAGGAGACATTTAAAAATAAGCTGACTTTTTTCCACCTCAAAAAATGGAAAAACTAAAAAGTATCTGGAGGATGGTTGATTATCCTCCAAGATGATATATAGTTTAGAAATCATTCTTTATGAGGAACTATTGGGAAATTGAAGAATTCTGTCTAGAGAGGAGAAAGCTTTTTAGGAGGATATTATACCTGGTCCTCATAGCTGCCAACAGAGAATACTGTTATTCTAAGGGGAAAAAAACTAGGACCAATGGATCAACATTACAAGGAGGCAGATTTTTGGCTTGATTTAAGAATTTCTTACAAATAGAGCTTCCTAGCAGAGAAATGAGCTGTCTTAAAAGTAGTGGACTTTCTATCATGAGAAGGTTGATGATCATCTGCTATGGCAGACACCATAGATTTACATCTGGAAAAGATCTTAAATGTCATCTAGTTTAGCATCTTCACTTTAGAGGTAAGGAAAATGAGGCTTGGAGGGGTTAAATGGTTTGCCCAAGGACCCAGAATTATAAGTGGGTTTGAACTCTATTTAGCTGACTCTAAATATAGTCTTCTTTCATTTCAATAAGGTGTTAGAATATATGACTTCTAAGGTCCCATCTAGCTCTACTAGTCTATCATTGTACTATCTTATGGACCCAACTTCTTCTTCTCTTATCCTTCTAATTCCACTCCATCTCTTTCCTTTTGTAAACTCTAGCCTGCATCACACATTATTGATAAGCTGTCGCTCATGGTGTGTTTACTGTCTTGTGACATTACCAATGACCATAGCCTTGTGCTGTCTCTGTACTTCTTTGCCCCCTTGAATACTGAAAAGGCAGGTTTTCTCCCAGATGAATCTGAACAAAAATAGCTTAATGGAAAGATTTTGCAAATTCCCAATCTGCTGATGAGGTCTTTGAAGCTGTTCCTTATAATGCCTTCATAAATAGCATTTTGCTGTTATGATGGCCAATGAAAAGCTTAATATTTAATGTGGAGGTCATTTAAATGCAAAGAACAAAGCTATGAAGGAAAATAGATAGTGGAGAAGGCTCCAGCTAGAAAAATAGAACAATGATACAAATGTTTTAGTTTTTCATCTTATACTCATATTTAACAAAAGTCAACTTTCCAGGCAAGTCTGTCATCAGCGTCCAACCTCCAAATGTTGTGGTCTGATAGAAGTGATTCATTAAAGGAAGACAAGAATTTATCAATGGAAGAGAAGGCTAAACTATAAAGTAAAAGTCAGTGGAAATTCCATATTTATTCTATACAGGAAAAGTGTCCTCATTCTGGAAATAAAGGGAATATCTACAGAACATCCTGACTTACCTCTCTTTCTACTGAGGAAAGATAGATGATAGATGATAGATAGATAGATAGATAGATAGATAGATAGATAGATAGATAGATAGATAGATAGATAGATAGATAGATAGATAGATAAAGATATATTTATTACATACTTACTATATGCCAGGCACTGTGTCAAACACCAGTAATATAAGCAAAAAGAAAGGGTGCCTGCCCTCAAGGGGCTTCCTTTCTAATGGATTAATATAAGACATAAAAGGGAACTTTTTTAAGGAGAGAAGGAACCTGCTGGGAGTGAGACAGAGAAGTCATCCTAGGAATTCTGGGCTGAACTAGATTTGAAGGGAAATAAAATGACTTGAGTCTTTAAATGGAGGTTGAGGGTGGAGGAGAAAACCACTGGGGTGGAGATAATGCCATTATGAGAAGACCCTTGAGATGGATGCATTCTCAAAGTTAAATTATCAGTTTTCCTATGTCCTTTGGCTCTGTTACTAAGTTTCTTAGCTTTCTTTGTGTCAGGACTTCATTTGGCAATATGGTAGAGCCTATGGACACCTTTTCAGAATTGTTTTAATTTCATATTTGAGGAGAGGTTAAATTTTATTTATAAGTAAGTGAAAATAAAAATGCATTTTTTCTATCTAAGATCATTGACTGCCTGAACACAGATCATAAACACCACATTAAAATCCCCTCGTTTATTAGAAAGTAAACACCTTGAAAGTAGGGGTGGTTTTGTTTAATTCTTTAACCTTGAATTCTCAGTGCGCAGCTAATAATAATATAACACTTAAAGATTTGCAAAGTACTTTACAAGCACTATCTTATTTGATTCTCACAATAGTATCCCCATTTTACAGATGAGGAAGCTGAGGCAAGCAGAAGTTGTGAAACGCCCAACTGGGAAGTTTCTGAAGTCAAATGTGAACTCAAGTCTTCCTGACTCCAGGTCCAGTGTTCTATAGTCTGTGTCACCAAGCTGCAATTTACATAAGTGTCTGATTGACACAGAACTGAGATACCATGAAAAATAAAAGAAGCGATATCCACTGTAGTCTGAAGCTAATTCAAGCCACAGAAGGAGTGCTGAGGAAATTCTGCCACTTCCCTGACCCTTGGGTCAGAGTTTATAAATAATGTCCTTTTGACTTTTTCCCACTCTGTCAGCCATGCCTCTCCCCTCACCCCATTACGTTGCACCCTGGAGTCCTGAACCTTCTGAAACAAGAGAACTCCAAGTCATTATTCAGGCTGCAAAGGGAATTTTGTAAAAGATATTATCTCATTGGACTTGCCATCACCTTGGAAAAATGTCTATGGTATCTCTAATCAGAAACAGCATCATTTATTCATGCTCTTCAAAAAGCTCAAGTCACTCCATTGTTTGGGTGCCTGGTAACACTGCAGTTGGGCTCATTTATAAAGAACGAGGAGGAACCCTGGAAAATGTTTCTTCTTGGACAGACACGCTGATGAAAAGTTATTCAGGGAGCATCCAAAATTCTGTCTTATGCCAGATCTTTAAGATTGTTTCTCTTGGATGAGCCTTTAAACATTTGTTTTAACCACTGCTGTATTTGTGAGGAGTGTTCTTTTCAAAAACTATAGAATATATAGGAGAAGGCTAGAGTCCCTAGGCTTAGAGGTGGAAAAAAAATGACAGCCATGGCAGTGTAGTAAGATTCCATTAACTCCCTCAGTACTGGAGTTTGTCCTTCCCTTAAAAATTATATTAATAAAGATCCATTTCCCCAACGGTGACTGCAGCTCACAACGTCTCACATCATCCACATCGAAGGAATACAGAGCATTAAAAAATACACAAAATTACCATGCTCACCTGAATTCTTCTCCTTGATATTCAGAGAGGAACAGTGTTCTCATGTAAAATTCAAAAGAATTGCTGGGGAAACGTCTCCTTAGCAACAGTTGGTTTTAGACTTTCAAATATGATTAGCAAGACCCTGTTTTGTCTTTCCTTTGTTTCAAATAAAACCACAGTCTCCTAAGAAAAAAGGGAGGGGGCAAAATATTCCAAGGACATATTTGAAAAATAACATGGATGGCTGTGAATTTGTTTTTCATTTCCAATGAGCTCAAATAGTTGCCATATTGTTCATCTACATAGAATGACCAGCCTGAATAATTCAGACATATGCGAGGTTCGTGCTCAGCAGAACAGTTAATCCACTCATTTGTAAGGAATGCAAGTATCTTCATAAACTGAGGATACTGATGTCTGACTGACATTTAAATCTATTAATGTAGTCAGCCCAAATCTTAGCACATGTTAATTCTCAGGTTTTACTGTCAAGAAGCAGCTTAATCGCAGGAAAAAAAATAATGACTTCTTATTCTGGAACGCATGCACTTATATAAATGGAACATGAGCTTCTGTGTAGAGATAGTTGCATAACAAAAGAAAGACATAATAAGTTATTTGGGTAGCTAGGTGGTAGCCCCAGTTCTAGAATCAGGAGGACCTGAGTTCAAATTCAGCCTCAGACATTACTAGCTGTGTGACCCTGGGCAAGACACTTAACCCTGCTTGCCTCAGTTTCCTCATCTGTAAAATGAACTGGAGAAAGAAATGGGAATTCCATCTAGTATCTTTGCCAAGAAAACCCCAAATGGGTTCATGAAGAAGCACACATGACTGAAACAACACCATAATAAGCTATTTATCATTCAGTTAGAAACATATAAATTAATGAAGAAAATTCAAACACAAACTAATAGTTTTTACATATTAATTGTTCATGAAATATTAAGTTTTAGTATGCATCTGGAAATAAAGCTAAGAATTAAATCCACACATATTCCAACAATTCATCTCTAAGTTCTCAATCCATCTGGCAAAAAACAAATAGTATTTAATTTGTTCTATCATGCAAAAAAAAAAAAAAGTTGACAAGTTAAGGAACCTCTTACATAAGAAGAGAAGAAAAGCAGAAAAGTATGATTCAAAGCATTGATTTTGGAATATTCTTCCACTATTGCTTGGGGATGGGGGCAGAGCCAATTCTGTTACATGAAGAGTAAACTACAAATTTAATTATTCTTTACCCACAGATATTACATGCACTGTGCTTTGTTATATCATATTTGACGTTTCAATAATCATTCTAATGGGCAACATTAGTATCAAACTATATTTAAATGCTTTGAAAGTCATTTTAGCCTATACATATTCAGTCATAATCACTTTGTAACTAGTTTGGATTTCTGATTTGTTTTCAGTGAAATGAAAATGTTCAAGGATTCAGTGAAATTTCCAACAAAACAATTTCCTTTTTTTCTTTGAGAAGCATGTTTTTAGGGAGGACTTGAAGAAATTGAATCACTGTGTAGCTGTGTCACTCCTCAGGCAAAGCAAGTGATTTAAGATGGCACGTGCACTTATTTTGACAATGCTCAATTACATGTAATTTTAATGTGCTGCTTACAATAATACTGATTTATTGCACTATGAAGCTTAGCCACAATAGAAGTAGAAATGCCAGGGTACTAAATTGAGATCAAGAGAAAATTTCTGGGGAAGCTGGGTAGCACAGTGATTAGAGCACTGACCCTGGAGTCAGGAGGGCCTGAATTCAGATCTGACCTCAGACACTTGACACTTACTAGCTGTGTGACCCTGGACAAGTTACTTCACCCTGATTGCCTCGAGAGAGAGAGAGAAAATTTCCAATCCTGTTTTGATATCTTGCACCTACAGGTGCAATATCAGGTTTCAGATTTTTAAACCAGTATGTATTAAATCCTTGTGAGCCACATAAGAATCATATTTCCAGCTCCTTTCAAATTTAGTTGAAAAGCTAAAAAAATTAATGGTATGTGCATACTTTATTTTTTTCTGACGTGACATTATTCTTAAATTAGAAGCAAATTCCTTCTTTAATTTAAATAATAAAAAGTGTTACTTATTTGCTACTGAACACTTAAAATCCAACTCATTCTAATTCTGTTTTATTAATAAAGATTTGAGAGGAAGGTTCTTACACATTAAGCTATTAGTGCTAACCTTTGCTTTAGAAGAGACTAAATTAATGTAACTGAACATAATAGAAAGAAAATATTTCTACTCTGTAAATATTTACTCTACACCTAATTCCTTGATAAGATCCACACTGATCCAACACTATTATCAAAATGTTCTTAAAACCAAATGGAGTCTCTATAAACTTCCTAATCAGTAAAATGAGGGGAATTTGACTAAATGACCCCAAAGTTCCCTGCCTTAGACAGCTAGGTGGCACAATGGATAGAGTGGCAGGCCTGGAATGAAGAAGACTCATCTTTGTGAGTTCAAATCTGGCCTCAGACACTTACTAACTGTGTGACCCTGGATAAGGTACTTACCCCTGTTTGCCTCAGTTTCCTCATCTGTAAAATGAGCTGGAGAAGGAAATGACAAATCACTTTAGTATCTTTGCCAAGAAAACTCCACATTGGGTCACATTCAGACATGATTGAAATGACTCATTGAGTAATAAATCCATGATTCTATGACCTTAAGGGGAGAAAGAGAAAAAATCTGTATAAAATCTTTTTAATAATGATGTCAAATCTCAACCTTAATTATAAAAGAGGAAAAAATAGCTCAAAGCAAACATGATACCAGAAAGCAGCAGATGATGATGACTGCAGATTTGGAAAAACCAAATCAAGCCACTACCCCCTCCCGTTTTTTGAGTACTGGAGTTACTACACTTTCCTCTAGAAATAGAAAAGTAACCTCTCTATATTTATGTCATATTAGTGGCTTGTCTTTGGCAGTGTTACTAAAAGGATTCCAGAAATGAAAGAGAGAGAGAAAAAAAGAAGATTTTGCATGAATCATCTATTACGATCCTTTATAAATCTACATCATTACACAAATATGACCAAAATTGCTGTATAAATACCCAAGACTGGGGAGGCTGGGTATTTAGTTCCAATATGGTAGCCTAGCCACATTCATCTGTTAAACTAGGAAGTTTTGCGGCAAATGGTAGATGGATACTCATGACTGACGTGGGAAAAAGTTAGTAATATGAATTTGTATACAGCCCTATGCCCACATTGATTATTATAATGTGTCTTCACTATTAACACAGAATCAAGCTAAAGTTTGTTTCCTTAGGTTCTCAAAACCTTCTAGAAGTCTAAGAGATAGTTTTTTTGTTATAGTCCTCAGAAGAATTTCTGCAGACTCTCCTTTAACTTATATTTGTAAGCCTAGGGCAAACTTCACCAAACAGCCTTGGGCAAACAGCCTCAAAAGCACTCTAATGTCATTTTTTAGATACGTTCAATTCAGGACTGTAGAAACAAAGACTCAGGACAAAGAAAGGCTGCTCCACTGAAAGAGGGTGCTGGTAAGGTGAAGGTCTGTTACTGTTAGCATCCTCTAATTTCAACATTCAGTCGCAAAGCTCTGATTGCCACATCCTAGATTTGGAACTGCTTCTGGAATAATCTCACATTTCAGTTAGCCCATTCTCCTACATTTCCTTTAACAAATTTTACACAGAGAGATCTCTTTGGTATTCTAAACAAAAGACATGTAGTATTTATCTGATTTTGTAACCTTAGAATAGTAAAATAATTGGTACCTTTTTTCCCTTTTTTATTCCTGATTTTATTTCCTGTTTCGTAGCACTTCTAAAAATTCTTCTGGGGAAAAATGTCTTAACTGCAAATAATGAAGTTTCATATCATTCCCGTTGTATTATGCCTAAAATGAAAAAAAAAAAACTGGTCCTGCAGTGGTCACAGAACCAAGCTAGTAGAAGCAAGGATAAGAAAGTGAGAATACCTCATAATCTGATGCCTTATAATAGCAATATCAACATTTAGGAACTTTACTGTGGAAATAGCAGCTTCCCAGCTTCCACCGTGGTTGATTGTGGGTGAAAGAAGCACCAGACCAATAAGACTTCAAGGTGATGGTTTGGAGGGGGACTCCTCACCAAAGATTTTGGGGTCAAGACCTTAAATATGTACCACTGAACGCAATATTTCTAAGACCTGAGTAGCTGTGATGAGAATGTAAATTCATAGAACCTCAAGGATAAATAAAGCCTAAAAGGCCATCTAGTGGAAGCCATACCTGCATGTGAATTTCTTCTAAACGATACCCTATAAGTGGTCATTCAATCTTTGCTTGAAGACCTCCTGGGAAGAGAAATCCCTTTTCTCCCACCACCACCTCTTAAAGGCATTCCAATCTATTTTTAGACATCTCTCTTTGTTGGGAAGTTTTGTTGTTGTTGTTGTTTCTAATTTTGTTGTTTTAGTTTTTTCCTGGCATCATATCTCAATTTGCCTTTTTGATTTGTAGAATAATAGAGCCAGTTAAAAATGTCAGTTTAGAGACCAACTATTTCAACCTTCCCCAACTACAGATAAAGAAACTGAGGACCAGAAAAGTCAAGTGGTTTGTTCAGGGTCATAGATTTTGTCCTTGGTAGAGCCAAGAGAAGGATGCTGGACCCTATAGTCACATCTCCTGAATACAAGCCCAGTACTCTTTCCATTAAACCTAGCTTATACTGATAGTATAAGAAATTATTTTAGAAGAGACCATCCTGTGAATTAAAGAAGGAGAAAAGCAACTTTGGAATTTGGGTGTTTGGGTTTTTTTCCTTGTTTTAGTGTTATCAGAATAATATACATGAAACCCAAGATCCTTCCTCACCCTTTCCTGTAACACTCTACCCACTGGATTCCAGAGCTGCAAAAATTAGGCCTGATCCTAAGTCAACCCTAGGGTCAGTTTCTCCCTTTGACTTATAGCCTATAGTATAGAATAAAAGTCTGGGGAAATTTACATGTTTATACATACACGAAATTTGTGCCCAATTACCTATTAAGTCAGTTTTTAACTTTTTTTTTCAATTTTCAGTTCCAAATCCTATCCCTCTCTCCCCTCCCCAGTCCCTATGATGGTAAGCAATCAGATATTAGTTAAACATGTGCAGTCATGTTAAACATTTCCATATTAGTCTTTTTGTACAAGCAGATTCAAATAAAAGAAAAAGAATGAAAGTGAAACTAGCATATTTCAGTCTGTATTTGGACTATATCAATTCCTTTTATGCAGACAGATAGTATGCTTCCTCATTATTCCTTTGGAATTGTCTTGGATCATTGTATTGCTAAGAATAGCTAATTCATTCACAGCTCATCTTATAATATTGCTGTTACCATGTACAATGTTCTCCTGTTTCGATTCACTTCACTTTACGTCAATTCGTGTCTTTCTAATTTTTTTCTGAAATCATCCTGCTTGCCATTTCTTACAGCACAATAATATTTCATCATAATCATATACCACTACTTGTTCAGTCATTCCCCAATTGATGGGCATCCCTTTGATTTCCAATTCTTAGCCACCACAAAAAAGAGCTGCTATAAATATTTTTGTACAAATAGATTCTTTTCCTTTTTTTTGTATATCTTGGTGTATTGATGTACCAGTGGTACTATTAGATCTGAGGGTGTGCAAAGTTTTGTAGCTCTTTGGGCACAGTTCCAGTTAAATCAGTTCACAACTCTACCAACAATACACTAGTGTCCCAATTTTTCCACATTCCCTCCAACATCCAACATTCCTTTTTTGTCATATCGGCCCATCTGCTAGGTGTGAAGTGGTACCACAGTTGTTTTAACTTGCCTTTCTCTAATCAACAGTGATTTAGAGCAGCTTTTCATGTGCCTATAAATAGCTTTGATTTCTCAGTCTGGAAACTGTCTGTTCATATTCTTTGACCATTTATCAATTGTCAGGAAATTTGAATAAAGCTTTGATATGGATCTTGTCTGGGTATCCTCAAAGTGAGTAACAGGGTACCCAGGTCCCACATAGACATTCAGTGTACAATACTGTATCACATACAGGATAGCCTTTTTATTTTATTTTATTTTCCCACCACAGGAAATGCTTAAGATACAAATAACTCACAGGAGTTTTATGAACAAACACAGAAATATGAAGTATCCAAATAGCTCATTAATACCATCATTAATACCCCTGCTGCCCCACTTCCACCAAAGATAAAGACTTTTAGTTGCTGTTGAGCAAATATTTTTCCATTTACCATGGATCTGCACCACTACAACAGCTCAAAGAAATACCAAAGAATGTTAGCAAAACACAGGTCTTCTGGCTGCTCGTGGGATGAGGGGTAAGAGAGGTGGTCTGATTTGAGTTCTTTCAAATAAACAACCATCATTATCTGCTGTTTTCTAGGTTCATGCTCATTTTCAGTTGTTTTCCCCCTTTTAAAACATGAATGGGATCCGATATCACTTTTTTTTAAAAAAAACAAAGTCCCTCTCTCCAAGTGGTAGGCTACCTTAATAGAGGGAAAAAACAGGCAAAAATATATCAATCAGTCAATAAGTACTTTTTAAGTATTTTCTATGTACCAAGAATTATTCTAAGTGCTGGGAATATAGCTCACATTCTAGAGGGGAAGACAACATGAAATAGCTTGTATCTGTATACATTCTCTCTCTCTCTCTAGCTCTCTCTCTCTCTCTATGTATATATATATATATGTATATATATATATACACACATGTATATATGTGTATGTGTTTACGCACATATACATACACATTGCATATTTATGTATCTATAGAAATGTATCTCTATAATATACACATATACATATATATGATAAATACATATACACATATGTTCATATATATGATGAATGTTGGAAGGGATATGGAAAAATCATTACTGATTAGAGAAATGTATATATTAAAACTACCTTGAAATATCTTTTTACATCTATCAGATTGGTCAAAATGATAGAAGGAGAAAGTGACAAATATTGGAGGGGATGTGAAAAAATTGGTACGCTAACTCACTGTTGCTGAAACTGTGAAGTGATCCAACCATTTTGGAGAACAGTCAGGAATAATGCCCAAAGAGTTATTAAATTGCTGCCTTTTGACCCAGCAATACCACTGCTAGGTGTATTTCCAAAGATGATTAGCGAAAAAGGCAAAGAACCCATATGTTCTAAAATATTTATAGCTGCCCTCTGTGGTGATAAAGAACTGGAAATTTGGGGGATGTCCTTCCATCACAGAATGACTGAACAAGCTGTAGTATAGGATCATGGTGGAATACTACCGTGCCATAAAAAATGATGACCTTGATGATCTTAGAAGAATATGGATAGGCTTGCATGAAATAATAAAAAGTGAAATGCGCAGAACTACGAGAACATTTATAAAGTAGCAGCAATACTGCTTTAAGAACAACTTTGAGTGACCGAGCCATTTTAAATAGTATAAATACCCAAATTAACTAAAAAGGACATATGAAGGAAGATGCTCTCTTTATCCAGAGAAAGAACTGATAAATAGAAGTATGTGTAAACTGATTTTGTGTATACATACATATTTTTGTCTAATGGTAGCCATTTCTAGAGGGGGGAAAGGAAAAAAGAAATTTATGTGTTAACTTTACTACATATTTGAAAGGAATAGCAAGTCGTACATAATAGATTTGCAGTTTCTTTTTTATTACACTGTGTTATGAAAATGTTTATTTTATTCCATAAATTAAAAATAAAATAAATAAAACTTCCAAAGAAGATATACAATGGAAATGAAAGATAAAAATCATAGAAAAGGCATTGGGAAAGTGGGGGAGAGAAGAAGACGGAGAAGAGCCATCTGCCACATAAGGTCATATTTGAGCTGAATCTTCAAAAATGCCAGGGGAATCAGGAGGCAGAAGTGAAGAACTGAATTCTGGGCATGAGGGGACAACCAACGAAAAGGCATTGATTCAGGTGATGGAATGCAAGGCACAGTAAGACCAGTGTTTCTGGATCCTAAAGTATAAGGAGAAGTATAAGTATACTGGAAACGTAAGAAGCAGTCAGGTTGTGCAGGACTTTGAAAGCCAAATGGGATTTTTTTCATTTGATCCTAGATGTCATAGGGAGCCATGGTAATTTAATGAAGGGAGAGGTGGGGAGGTTGTAACATGGCCAGAATTCAGCTTTAAGAAAATCTTTTTGTAAGGTAAGTGGAGTAGGAGAAGACATAACAGAGGGACCAATCCAAAGGCTATTGCAATAGTCCAAGTATGAAGTTATGAAGGCTTGACCTAGGGTGGAGGTAGCTGAGTGAAAAGAAAGGGATTTTGTGTCTTTGGAGGCTGGGATTATTTTCCATTGTCTCCATATCTCTAGTAAATAATGCTTTTAATGTTATAGATGCTTATTAGATGCTTATTTGATAGGAAGGTTTCGATAGCCACATACTGTAAGGCAAAGTAATATTAATGGTCAAGATACGATTGTCAATTTTTTCAAGTATCACAATTACCATCAAAAAATTCACATAGCTACTTGCTCCCACATGATAGTTACTGAGTGATTAGTATCCATTTATTTAAAAAGTAAATGACAGAAATCTAAGATAAATATGTTGCTTTTAAACAAATACATAGTTTTTTATCTCAATACACACACATATGGTACTTTAAGGTTCACAATGCACTTTGCATGTGTTTTCTCATTTAAACCTCACAATAACCCTGTGAAATACTACTACTTTATCCTGTTTTTTTATAAATGAGGAAACTGAGGCAGAGAGTTTTTAAATGACTTGCTCAAGGTCACATAACTATTAAGTGTCTCAGGTTTTTCTTATTTCAAGTCCAACCCTGTATTTACTACCATCTATTTGATAATAATAATCCATATATTATTGTGCATTTTGTTTGTTTACTTATATATTATATACTTTGCAAACTTATATATTAGGTACTTACTTATATATTCATATATGAATTCACATATGAATCCAACATATTCATATATGAATTCATAAGTTTCTTGCAAAAAATCTGAAGTCCCACAGGAATGCTATACCCACAGGGTAAAAATTACCGTAATGGACAATGCATTATTGGCATGGTGATCATATAATCCTGGTTTTCTAAGACCATCCCAAATTTTTTAAGAAATGTACCTTCAAAAAAACTTCATGTTTTGACATATCATGGTTCTGCACTTTTTGTTAGAAAAAGTGGTTACCATGGTTATAAGGAGATTAGAAAATGTGAGTGACATCAACACTGGGCTGATCTCACTGGAAAAATTGTGTAGAGCAGGTTAAAGTTAAGCTGAACATTGGAGGATGAATAAGAAAGGAGAGAAGGGATTGTTTCCAGTAAAGAGAAGGAAGTTATCACTGTTCAGGAGAATGAAAATAACAGTACCTAGAACATTCTATTTCTTGCCTCCATACCATCCTATAAGAGGGTCCCTGGGTCTGGAATGCATTACTTGCTCAGCTCCATCCCATAGAATCTCAAGCTTCTTACTTAGCTCAGGTGTTAGCTTTCTACTAGAGGATGGCACACTTGTAACTGAGGAGATGAGAACAGGTTTCAGGTAAGGGGAGCATTTGAGCTGAGCTTAGAAGGAAACTTGGGGATCGTGAGTGGGGTTGTGATTAACTTTCTTTAATTCCCAACTAAAGCGCTTCTTTTAATGGAAGCCTTCCCTAACTCCTCCTAATTCTGTTAATTATTTCCCAATTACCCTACGGAGCTTCATTTTAGGGTTAGGGTTAGTGTTAGGGCATGCATTTTAGAGTTAGGGTTAGGGTTAGGGTTTGGTATAGGTTGCTCTGAATATATTTTGTTTGCACGTTGTCTCCCCCATTAGACTGTAACTTCCTTGAGGGCGAGACTGTCTTTTGCCTCTTTTTGCATCTCCAGCACTTAGCACATAATAGGTATTTAATAAATGTCAATTCAGTGAGTGAGTGGAGGATTGTAGATGTGATTCACTGGGGTATGATTACATGATTAGGATTAGAGGAAATTTTATATATCAAGAGAAAATATTCTAATAATCCTAATCCTATTTTCATATACTCAAACTATTTATGAGCTCTGTGACATAAATTGGAATTAAGAAGAATCAGTCAGAAGAATATAAAGCCAATTCAGAAGACAGCTGGGGCCATGCGGAAAGCATCCACTTAAGTGCCACATGCACTTACATACTTGACTACTGTAGCCTATTCCAAACTCAGAAGCATAGGAAGAAAGCAGTTAAAGATCTGTAGCACAATTTCCACATTGAGAGGGTTCTACAAGCTTCAAGCTCTGAAACTCCCAAACTCATATTTCAGGACTTGGATATGGATCTGACCATTGTGATATATTCAAAGACTCATCTGATGATTGCTATCATGATTCCTATGATGAGCATATCCTAAAACTAATTGGAGTAGCCACTATATTGACTATTTGATTGAAAGGACATCTAAAGGCATCAGCTGCCCACCAAATATCTCTCCTGGAAATCTACTGTGGCATAGCCCTCCCTTCTTTCTAAAATTGAGATATCAGGCAAGTCTGTGAGTCTTCAATATTTGTAACACAAGGAGGGCTAGTCAAAATCAGTGCTGTCAAACTCAAACAGAAACTACATATAGATCCCTCAGGCTTTGCATTGCATTGACTCAGAAAATATTAATCTGTTATTTTCTATCTTCTATTGTATTTTTATTTGTTTTGTTAAATATTTCTCAATTACATTTTAATCTGGAACTGCCTACTGTTGGGCCATGTATTTGACATGTCTGTTCTACATGACCTCTAAAGTCACCTGTGGCTCTAAATCTGATTCCATGATACCTCTGCGACCTGAAATTTCTACCACTGGAATCTCTCTTCTGAGTTTGACAACAAAAGTGAAATACTGAGATTACTATCTCCGGAAGGTTACTGCTAAAAGGGCATATATGTCACTCAGAAGGAAATGGAAGACCCAGTCAAGAGTTCATTCTCCCTTTCTAAGTCTCCCATTAACGGGGGGAAAACATTTCAGATTATATGACTGTAACCTTGAATACTTATGAAGGCACACAAAGCCTTAGAGGCAACGGTAAGGTTTCAATGAAGAGAACAGGATGGAGAAAACATGGCAAGAATTAATAATTGTAGCCATGATGAAGTTGTGGCATCAGCAGAGAGGGGAAAGTACTCATAACAGACTCGGTATGTCTAGTTTGATTTTACCTCATAAAATTACATTGTATTATTCCCCATATTTTGTATATACTTGTTTCTGTGTATGTTGTCTCTCTCTATAGAATGTAAAATTCTAAGAAGCAGGTATTATTTTATTTTTGTTTGTGTTTCCCCAGAACAGTGACTAATACCCAGTAAGTACTTTAAATATCCTTAAGGATGACTGATTGATTTTACCCAGGGTCAGTCTTTTTCTCAGTGTTGTGCCTGCATATGATTTCTAAAACACTATACTATGTTTTAAAGCCAACAGTTGCATCCAGTTCCCTTTTGTCCCAATAGGATAAACATACCTCCTCTCCATTTTTCAATGTAGTTAATTGAGGGGTGGAGGAGAGGAATTTTCTAACTTTGCCATTCTTCTTAAATGAAGTGTCTTCAAGCATATGATTAGGGCAGGCAGTGAAAATAAAGAAGCAGAAAAAGCATAATTTATAATTTTTTAAGTTTAGCATATACAGACAAGGAAGCTTAAGCGTCAGCGAGGTAAGGATAAAGGAATTTATATGAATGGCAATTGTAAAGAAAAGAGAACTTTTTATAAAGGATAAATCAAAGTTAGGAAATTCCAAAAGGAAAATAGTTGTGAGGAGTAAAAAGATATTTAAACTAGAGGGAAAGGGATAATTAGGAGGGAACTTACCTTTGAAAAAACAAGATAGCAATCCTTCCCCCAGTCCTCATAGCAAATCTGGGAAGATAAAGCTATTCAGTCAACTAAAGTTTCAGCTTTGATCATAAGTCCTGGGTTTTCTCTGCCAAAGCATAGACTTTAGCGAGGTGGTAACTGATCAACTGAGATATGCCAGTCTTGTATGTCATGAATGACATGGAGGGCAAAAATCTAAACTCTAGGAATTGACCAGTCCCTTATTAATCACCTCCTTTCTTTGGGTCAGGCACTGAGCTGGGTCCTTTGGATACAAACACAAAAATCAAACATCTGCCCTTGAGAAGTTTACATTCTATAAGGAAAAGCATATATAAAGTGCAAATACATCCAAAGGTATACGAAGTAAACACAAGGTAATGGGAGACAGGAGGGATGGAGGAACACAAAGCCAGAGGAAGATCATTGGAAGGCATACATTCTACCTTGTTTTAGCCCCTTCCATTTTAGCAAAATTCAGAGGCTTGTTTTCCATCCTCTATAATCAATCAGTCAAGTATTAATTAAGCACCTACCATGTCCAAGGCACTATGCTAGTCATTGGGAATGCAAACTCAAAGAGTAAAAAAATCCCTACAGGATGAAAGATTCTGTACAAGGACAGCATGCAAGGACTTCTGAATATCTTTTCTTGCCTCCACTGACCTTCCATGGGTTTAGGATGACCAGTTTCCGAGAATAGCAAACTTAGGCTATATAAGAATACTCTTCAAAATTGTTTTATTGCTATGTTGGTTTTTCTTTGTAATTATGGTTAAGTTATTTCATAAAATCTACTGTTATACCATTCTTACAATGTCAGTACAGTCCAACCAATTTGTTATTCACTGGAGAAGATGGTAAATGGGCCACAGAATCCAACCTTCTTTTTGTTGAAGACTCTGGTTAGGTTTTCCAGAAACCTTTGGTTGGGTTTTCCATAAGAATTGGCCTTGACGCAAAAACAGAGTTTGAGGTGCCCTGGAAATAGCATGAGAAAATGCCTTTCTTGCTTTATTTCCATCTTAAATAAAGAGTAAGGCTATGTGCTGAAAGGGAGTCATTTGTGTTGGACCCGAAGAGTGAAGAGGGAAAAAAATGGAAAGATCGGAACAAAAGTAGGCTGAATGCCTGGAAATAAATATGAACATATAAAAACATCTTTAAACTATAGATGTGAAAAATAGAAATCCCAAACCCTGAAAAGAGAAAGGAAATGGGCATCAGTCTGTCTGGCCAAAGGGAATTACTGAAAGCAGAGGGCCAAGTGGACCTGTTTTGCTTGAAAGAGTTCAGAATTATAATCTATCAGTAACTCAAGAATCTTGAAATTCCTCTCCTTTCATGCAAGGAGGGCTTTGTCTTCCTCCCTCTCTACCTCCAATTCTCCTCAGTTCGCCTTATTTCTTCTTTCACCAACCCCTGAAATGCAAACCCATTATCCTAAGTGGAGGGAGGGCAGCATGTAATTGACCTGGTGATATCAGTCTAAATGCTACTGTGTCTAAAATGAGCAATAAAAAATGCCTTTCAAAACCATCCTGAAACTTGAGCTCTGACTATTAATATATATTAAAGACCTCCATTCAATCAATAAACAATGCCTCTTTCATTGCTGACCAAAAAAAAAAAAAGAATCTGGGTCACGCATAAATATAGTATCTACTGTAAATAAGAGACAATGATGTGCTGACCAACCACAACTCTTCCTTCAGAAATAAATCATAAGTAGTAAAAAGAAGATTTTATAAGAAAAGAACATGTGCCCCCAAAAGACCAAATGGTCTAATGAGATGGCAGAATTTAGAACGACAAGAAATTCCACCTAGACCAAATCCTTCTTTTTATGTGTGAGACAAAGCTGGAGTCCCCTGCCTCTTCTTGGGTTAAAAATCTTCATTGTTCTATTACATTCTAGATGAGGAAACCGGGTCCTAGATATGTACAGTGATTTACTTAAGGTCCCAAAAATAGTGTCAGAAGAGAGATTTCAATTCAGTTCTTCTGTTTTCAAATCCAGTGGTTTTTCCACTGCATCATTATGTCTATAAAAGTACTATTTATATTGTTAAGTGCTCCAGTATAAGTTATTATTTTTACCATTGTCATTATTAGACATTTAACAAGGGAAGTCTACTGAAACTACCAGGGCTTTAATTAATCATAAATGACAATTTATGAAGTGTATATAGCAACATTCATTCAAGAATTCATAAGGATTTTATAAAACAATAGATAATTTTAAGATTTCACATTGCTCCAAATGTAGAATTGATGATATGGATTAGCTGTTAGTCAAATTTTAGTTAAATAAATTTAATTTTCTTTATGGCTTCTATCAGAGAATTGGTGGAGATATATTTCTATGGGAAGGGTAAATTGCCCCAGGGGATTGAGTTGAATACACTTGAAAAAAAGAAATTAAAATATCTCTCAGCCCCAAGGCGTGCTGGGGATGTGGAATAGATCAAATGACCTGGGCTTAAGGAGGTAGAGACCCAAAAGTTTTCCCATTAGAATGTAAACTCCTTGCAGACAGGATCTATTTTGTTTTTGTCATTGCATCCTCAATGCCTACCATATTTGGGGGCACATAGTAGGTGCTTAATAAAGACTAGCTGGTTAGTTGATTGATTTCAGAGGCAAGATGGGCCAAAGATGTGTCAGTAGATGGTAATTACAATGCAAAAGGTGAAAGGGACCAGAGTTTAAGTTATTGTGGTGGGCCTTGAGCAAATGGATACATGGAAGCAAGAAGTGATCTCACAAGAAGGTTAGGGTCTAAGATCCAATTAAACCTTTAGCCTCATGGAAGAATAATCAGGGATGCAGTGAACAACCCTCCAGGGGGAAAAAAAAGTACATACAACACAACTTCAAATTTAATTTACATTTTTAACAGTTTCTTCTTCACTTTCTTAAATTTAGATTATTAACAAAAATAAATTTAAAAAAAGTTCTGATATGTAGCATTTGCTGATTTCCAAAGTGTAAATACTCAAACTGAAAAATTAAAAATTGGCTCTTCACAGCTAATCTGAGCTGGTTCCAGCACACCCCTAGTTATACTATCAGATTCTGCCAGTACACGTCAGAGATGTGAAAAAGCTTAGCCTTAAACTTTTTTTTAACAATTTATAGGAAAATAAGAAATATACCAATATAAATAACATTTATGTCCTATGTTGAGGTTTTCAAAGCACTCTATAGTTCTTCTTTTATTTGGTTCTCACAACACCCTGTGAGATAGATACTATAGTATGTTTATTGTTAAAAACAGAATTCAAATTTAACATTCCTTTGACTCCAAGTCAAGTCATCTTTCTCCTAGATCGTGTTGCCTTCTATGACTATAAAATCACAGGATTTAGAATTAGAAAGGCCCTTAAAAATCATCTCATCTAGTTCACTCATTTTGGATATGAGGAAACTGAGGCCCAGGAGGTGAATTAACTTCCCCAAGGTTGAGTTAGGATGTGAACCCAGGTGTTCTGAGGCTAAATCTTGGGTTCTTTCCAATATACCTGTAGTTAACACAATGCTTCAGCGAATACTAAACAAATTATAATCCATCAACTCTATTTGAAATCTGGTATATTATTTAATAGTTAATATACAATCTTTGACTGTTTTCCTTTTTGTCGTTGTATTGCTTAGCACACAACAAAAACTTAATAAATGCTTGTTGAATTGAATTGAATGAACTGATGAAGAAAATCTCATTTGGCATCTAAAGACAATTCATCAAAAAAATAGAAAAAGCAAGTAAAAGAAAAATTAAGTCACTTTTCCCCTAGGTTAGACATGAATGAAATGGTGAGCTAGCAATGAGAGTTTATTAATCCTGTTGCCAAGTGTCAGACTTTATCCTCTAGACCATTCAGTCTTTTGACAAGACAAAAGGTGATATTAAAAAGAACTTCCAAACAGCTTTAAATGCTGCTTACAAAAGAGGTGAGATAATGTTAGATGACTGCACATGGTCATTAAATAAGATGTAAACGCTGATTTATTCCACTAACAAATTATGGGGAAGCCTTAAAGGAAACATAGGTGGAGACAACAAACCGAGGGAAGCATGTATATTCCTGACCATATAGACGGCAAATTATATGAAATACACAAGGCACAATTAGCTGAATATAAGTCTGTCATTTAGTGCTAGGGGCTGATTTAAACCCTAGTGGATGAAAACTGTGGTTTCAGTGGTTTTCTATGATCACAATCTCAGAAGCACAGCTGAAGAATATAAGCAGAGAGATGGGTGTTGAACAGTATTTCTTCAAGTGAAATAAAATAAAATCAGTCCAAGTCTCCCAACAGTCAGAGCATGGACTTTTTCTCATCTTCATTCACACTTGATCCATATTCCAAATGGTCCATTCCCTCCTTCCCACTAGTTCTTGCCTATGAGCCATGCAGATTCCAGAGCCCTTTGCCAGGGGCTATTGCACTGATTTGATGAATTCAGAATAACGGATCAGGTGCTAAACTTCCAGCTGCCCCATTGTTGAGGCATGTAGTACAGTGGAAAGAGTCCTAGCTTTAGATCAGGAGGACCTGGGTTTAAATATGACTTCTGACATCACCTGTATGATGTTCAATAAGTCATTTCCTCTGCCTCAGTTTTCACAACGGTGAATTAAAGGGTATTGAAATGCATGGTCCATAAAGTCCCTTCCTGCTTTAGATCTATGAATCCCTTTGTCTTTCTCACCTCTGGCTCATTCAGCCAATATCTCATAATAACTCTATTAACCATAATATATTAAAAAGTAAAGCAAAACTCAAATTAGAAATGAGAATTCTGTTCTGGGTATACAGTAAAAGAAGAGGCTATCCTAAGGAGGAAAAGGCAGTTGGACTTGGAATAGGGAAGATTTGGATTTATAATCTTACCTCAGACCCTTACTAGCTGTGTGACCCTGAATAAGTCACTTTTCTCAGTCTCTTCATCTGTAAAATGGGGATAACAATGGCACCTATTTCCCAGTGAGGATCAAATGAGATAACATTTGTGAAACATTTTGCAGACTTTAAAGTACTTTATTATCATTATCTCTTCAAGTGTGGGGGAAGCTATAATATTCTTAATACCACATGTGCAGATTGATGGCTAAACATTGTCAAAAAATAATTCAGCCCTCTTCAAAGGGTCCAAACTCATCCTCATCCCTTCTTCAAGATAAACAATACCTTAGTTTGACTGTAGAGGTGTGGAGATACGACAATAGGATTACAAGCAAACTCATAAAGTGTGTAGATGACACTGAAGAAGATGGGGGAAGGAATGGTCTGTGAGGGATAATTTATATATGGTTCTGACTAAAGCAGAGTGAAGTAGAAGTTAGGGACTGGGAGGAAGGCGAGTGTAGAAGGGACCTTCCGAGTTCCTTTCCACCTGTGGTACACAAAGATAATATTTTCCTTTTTGAGACCTCAGGAGAAACTGTCTTTTTAACACATGCCTCTCTGAAGTGGATGTTTCAAATTTGAGGGCCTCATGTAGATCTCTAGTATTACTGAAGCAAATTAAAATCTAATTGACAAGTGATTAGCAAAATAAATAAAAATGCAATTCCACGTAGATAATGTTAATATATTGTTTTCTAAGTCAATACACAGTGGCAGAGATCCATTTCAATCTGAGTTTGATACCATTGCAAGAAACATCAAACAAAACTGACAGAGAAGATGGAAGAGAGAGAGAAAAAGGAGAAAGAGATGTTAATACTAATTAATCACTTTAAATATTTAATGCCGTATCAATCAAGCTGCTAAAGGATTATTTTTAAAATATAGAAAAAAAGTAATTCTAGAGAAACTAAGGGTCAAATATGTCAAAGTAAATAAAGAAAAACGGGAGAAGGAAAGGATCTCATTGGTACCTAATTTCAAACTAAACTACAAAGTAGTAATCATGAAAACTATTTGGTTCTGACTAAAAGAAAAAACTCTCCCCCCCAAAAAAAGAGATGAGTAGAACAGATTTGAGACACTAAACAAAAGTGAATGAACATAGTAATACAATAGCAAACCCAGACCTTAACTGCTTGAATAAGGACTCACTCTCTGAAAAAAACTCCAGGGAAAATGGATAGAAATTCAGAGAAGTATCTCATGTCATATATGACAATTAAGTACAAACAGCTGTATTACCTAGATATTAAAGGTTGCAGGCAAAACTTATTACAAAAGCAAGGAAGAAAACACCATTTTATGGATAGGGAAAGAATTCTTGACCAGAAAAAAGATAGAAAAAATCATTGAAGATAAAATAAAAAACTTTGATTACATAAAATTAAAAAGTTTCTGTAAAAATAAAATCAATGTAGGTAAAATTAGAAGAGAACTATTAACTGAGGGGAGACCTTTGTTAACAAGTTTTCCTAATAAAGGTTTACTACCAAAACGTATAAAGAACTGATTCAAATATATAAGAACGGCAGCCATTTTCCCAAATGCTGTTTTTGGAGGTGGTGAACGGACATGAACAGGAAGTTATCAGACGTGAAAAAAAATGGCTCTAAATCATTAATAATTACAAAAATGTAAATTAAAGAAACTCTCAAGTATTATCACGTCATACCTACTAAATTCACAAAGATTGCAAAAAAAAGGAAAATGACAATTGTTGAGGGATTGGGGAAAAACAGGCACATACTCTGTTGATGGAGCTAACTTCTAAAAAGTGATTTAGAATTAAACCCTGAAAGTCACTAAATTGTGCATACTCTTTGACCCAGAGATACTGTTACCTAAGGCTATATTCCAGACATGAAAATAAGAACAAATAAATAAATTTGTTAATGTGTGTATATGTATATATATATATATATGCATATATGTATATAATATGTATTTCTATATTATCAGTATATTCTAGCTGTACATGCATATTTTACAAATTAATCCTTTTAACACATATATAAGCATCACACATTTATAGAAATATATTTATATTTCTCTATATATTTACTTTTCACATAAAATGTTTAATATACAACCAGCATCACAGATATCAGATATCTCATGTTTGTGTGTATGTGGGTGTGTATATATATATATATATAATATATATATGTGTGTGTGTGGGTGTGGGTGTGGGTGTGGGTGGGTGGGTGTGGGTGTGGGTGTGTCCTGTCATAGCAGAGAATTTGAAATAATGGGTATGGCCATTAACAAGAATATGGCTAAACAAATTGTGGCAAATCCATACAATCAAATGGAAATGATGAAAAAAACAATTTCAGAGAAACTGGGAAAGACTTGTATGAAGTGAGACAAAGTGAAGTGAGCAGGATCAGGAGAAGGATTTGTACAGTGGCAATACTGCAAAGACAAATTTTGAAACACTTAAGAACTCTTAATGCAATAACCAGCCACAATTCTAACTAATGATGACATATGTTACTCACCTCCTGAAAAAGGTATAATGGACACAAATAACAGGATGGAACATACATTTTTGATCATGAACTATACGTGATTTTATTTTTTGACAATGTTTATGTCTTGAAATGAATGTTTTTCTATTATTCTTTGGAGAGGATTGGAGGAAGAAAAAGAAAGGAAAGGAGAGGAGAGGGGAGGGGAGGGAAGGGAAGGGAAGGGAAGGGAAGGGAAGGGAAGGGAAGGGAAGGGAAGGGAAGGGAAGGGAAGGGAAGGGAAGGGAAAGGAAGGGAAGGGAAGTATTTCTTTAAATGAATAGAAGATAATCTAAGACTAGATAAGGAAGAAGAAAAAATAATATGTAATAATCTAGTGTTTGATAAACCTTTAAACATGAATTATTTAGGAAAGTTCTTATTTAATAAGAACTACTGGGAAAACTGCAACATGATTTGCCAGAATTAGGCTTACAGTAACATATTACATCATTTTCCATAAAAATTCAAAATGGATATGCTATCTAAAAGTATTAGTATCACATATCCCATAAGGGTCTGATATTCAAGATCCATAAATAATAAATACATAAGTTCAAAATACATTCTTCCATAGAAAAGTGGTTCTCAGTTCTCAAAAGAATTGCAGAGTACTCACAGCCACAAAAAGAATGCTCCACATCGCAAATAATAAAAACAATGAAGATCAAAACAACCCTTTAGTTTCACCTCACACATAGTATATTGGCCAAGATGGTAAACAAGAATAGACAATGTTGAATGTCTTGAGGAAAGAAAGGCATACTAACATATTATTATAAGAACTAAAAATTAGTGCAGCCACCTTAGAAAGCAATTTGAAATTCTACAAGTAAAGTAGACAAAATATTCATACCCTTTGATCCTAGAGATTTCATTGCTAAATTCCAAGGAGATCATTGATTTTAAGAAAGGACTCTATGTACACCAAAATACTTATAGCAGCACTTTTTGTGATATCAAGGAATTGGACGTGTTGGGGGAGCAGATGCACATTAATTGAGGAACGGTTAAGTAAAATTGTGGTATATAAATGCAATGGATTATTATAGGGCTATAAAAATTATGAATATGAAGAATACAGAGAAGCATGGAAAGATGTGAACTGATCCAAAGTGACATAAGCAGAGCCAAGAAAGCAATATACACAATAACTAAAACAATGGAGTTGGAAATAGTCACTACAAAGCAACCAAAAATATATGTTGCAAAGTTACGAAGATGAAGTTTGTACTTCTGATTTCATTGGTACAAAGAACTCCTTTCTATTAATGCAGATTGGCATCTTCTCTGCAATTTACAGTCTTGGAGAGTTTCAATTTTCCCATGGTCACAGAGTTCAAATTCATCAAAACTGAGGCTTAAACCCAGGTCTTCCTGACTAGCACTATGTGAAGTACTAGATAAAAAAGGCTACAAGGAGATACTTGGAAAGGTTTCGATTTGAATTCCCAACTTAGGCAAGAAAAGGAATCCACGAAGTTCACCACACCCTAAACCAGAAAATAAAACGGAGTTTAATTTTGAGGGAGAAAATATAACCTCTTTATCAGCTCCAAAACTCACTATGATGGAAATCACAAGGTTTGTACAACTCCTAATAGAGTGATTTGGGTCTGAAATACCACCAAAAACAATTGCCATCAGCTTGTTAGTTTTCATGAAAATCAAAGCAAGCCATGGGAAGAAAGAATTTTTCAAGATATTGATTAACTTTGCATATTCCTTTTTTCCTCTTAAATTAGGGCATATGTGTAAACTAATAAAACAAATACTTTTAAATGTCTTGGAAAGATTTGTAGGAAAAACATATGGAAGACATCAAATTAATACATTTTGTTTTTCTAAACTAGTAACAAGAAGGAGAGAAGCAGTGTGTTGTAGTGGACAGAGCCAGTCTTGAGGTCAGGAAGACCTAGGTTCAAATCTCTGACGCATGTTGACTGTGTTACCCTGACCATTTAATCTCCCAGGATCTCAGAAAACTTAAACAAACTGTAAGTTGAACATCAGTTGTTGATCCACCCTGGTAAAGGGCGTTTCCTCACTGACATGTTCCCTATCCTAATAAAATCATAGGTCTAGATCAAATATTTGGATAACATAATAATAAGATACAAGAATATCAATGATACAAATAATCGATAATACAACATCAATAACACAATAATATAAAACAATGTAATATAATAATGAGATAAAATAATAATAAGATATAACTATTAGGGAAACGGGGTGGCGGTGCTGCAGGAGAAGAGAACTGAACCCTCTAGAGACACCAGGTCAGAATTATCTGTCTCAGAAGATACTTCTGACCAGCCAAGTCAGAGGAGAAACTGGAGAGGACACAAACATCACTGCTTATGTAGGAAAAGAAATGTAGTAGAGTTGGTCCCCAAAATCATAGATGCACATCATCATGACAGTATAAATGATACTCAGCAGTAAGAATGGGCTACTTTCAATTTTTACAGCTAAGCTCGGGGATAAAGGCCTCATTTCTAGAATATATAGAGAACTGACCCAAATGTATAATCATACAAGTCATTCCCCAATTGATAAATGGTCAAAGGATATGAAGAGGCAATTTTCAGAGGAAGAAATTAAAGCTATCTATACTCATATGAAAAAATGCTCTAAATCACTATTGGTTAGAGAGATGCAAATCAAAACAACTCTGAGGTACCACATCACACCTATAAGATTGGCAAACATGACAGAACAAGAAAATGATAAATGCTGGAGAGGATGTGGGAGAGTTGGAACACTAATTCATTGTTGGTGGAGCTGCGAGTGCATCCAACCATTCTGGAGAGCAATTTGGAACTATGCCCAAAGGGCTACAAAAATGTGCATACCCTTTGACCCAGCAATATCGCTACTAGGACTATATCCCCAGGAGATCATAAAAATGGGAAAGGGTCCCACATGTACAAAAATATTCATAGCAGCACTCTATGTAGTTGCCAAAAACTGGAAGTCAAGGGGATGTCCATCAATTGGGGAATGGCTGAATAAATTATGGTATATGAATGTAATGGAGTTCTATTGTGCCATAAGAAATGATGAACAAGAAGACTTCAGAGAGGCCTGGAAGGACTTATATGACCTGATGCTGAGTGAAAGGAGCAGAACCAGGAGAACTTTATGCACAGCAACAACCACAGTGTGTGAGAGTTTTTTCTGGTAGACTTAGATTTTTGTAATAACACAAGAACTTCTTACCAAAAAAAAAAAAAAAAATCCCAATGGTGGATCTCAAGGCAAAATGCCTCCCACACTCAGAGAGAGAAATATGGAAGTCACTCACATAATGTAGCAGATCATGTTTGTGTATGTGTATGTATTTGTGTATCATGTTCTGATTTGTTATACGATTTCTTTCATTTATCTTAGTCTGACAACATAGCATGACTATAGTGAAAATATACTCAATAGGAAAGTATATGTAGAATCTATACAGAATTGTATGCAGTCGTGGGGAGGGAGGGGGGTAGTGGGGGGTAGGTGGGGGGGGATAAAATTGCAATTGTATGGCAGTGATTGTTAAACATTAAAAAATAAAAAAAAAATAAAAAAAAAGAATGGGCTACTTTCACCCCAAAGTTTGAAATCTTCCTCAGAATTTGATTATATGCATTTGGCTTGAAAGCTATATAGTCCACAAGCAGGAGAAAGGCAAGATTATGTTTTCTCAACCACTGACCTCCATCTAGTCATTATATTTAATAAAACAGTGGGATTTGAAGTAAAAATCTGAAAGAAATCAGATGGTTTTAATGAATGTTTTTCAGCATTTCTGGGGAAAGCAAGTAAATTGGCACGTCTTTAAAACGATAAATCCCTTTCTATAAGTATTTTTTGAGTAGAAACTGGCATATTTTAAATATTTCTGCATGGAACAGCATATTTTTAAAGTTATATAAACATTATTGCAAAACTATTATGCTGAAAATTAAAATAATTCCTATCATATTGTATTTTTAAAGCACATTTTCTTGGAAAGAATAGGATTGTTTAATTCTCTCATGAATTTAACCACGAGAAAGCCCTCATTTGAGGTAGTAGCCCCCAGATGCTTTAAGGATATTTCAGTAGGGAGGAATCTAGCCACAAGAGTACCATTAGGAAAACAAATTAATTAAGCAATGGTTTAAAGTTAAAAACATTTTCTCCCCTAGGTAGGCTTCTGCCACATCTAATGTTCAAGATGCCTTTGTTTTCAGAGTTCATCCATACACTGGCCTACTGCCTGTGGATGTGTATGTTTCTTGGTAGAATGATAAAGTCTTAAGAGCTTGATGCCTCCAAGTACCCTCTATAGGTCTAACTTCCCAATCCTCTTTCCATGATACCTTGAGGAGTCTCAAATCCTATGTTTCAAGGAAATTCCTGGAGAAATCCAATTTCCTCTCCAACTTCTTTCTAGGCTTTTAAAATAAAATCAAATGTTTAATGCCTTCACCATTGGTCACTGCAAATTTTCCAGACCAAGTAAAATATAAGAGATCAAAGGGTACTAAAACACAAAACAAAACAAGATTATTCCAAGAATAATCATGGTTGGAATTTCTAAGCATCTAAAAAAACCCCACATGCCAACATTCTGAAATTGATTTCATATCACCAGAGCAGAGTGTCACTGTAATACTTTACTACTATAACTGAATGAATTTCTACTTAATTTTTTAAAACTGCCAGGTCCAAAAGATAGATTTTGTGAATCACAAATGTGTTTGTACCAGAGAGCAACATAGCAAATCTTTGCTAAAGTCGGTAGGGAAAATGTGCAAGTTAAACTAATATCTACTTCATCCCATCCCAAAAGTTCTGGTATTCATGGAAAAACATACAACAAAGCAAAAGATGGTGGAGAAAGTTTTTAGCTCAAGGGCTACACCAAAACACATTAGCTGAATCAAAGGAGTCCTGTGGCATTTTCTATTAATCATGGCTACGGACTTAGCTTGAAAATGAACTACTGCATTCATTTGAGAAAGATAAAATTAATCAAGGAATTTAACCGAAATAATCTATTCTAACTTTAATTAGTTTATACCACTTTAAGAAACTTACACTTGATATGGGGCAGCCTTGAATCCAAGTCTTCCTGGCTTCCAGGTATAATCTCCATCTACTACACCACAGTGCACTCTAAGTAAGTTTCTATAGTTAGAAGCTGTAGAAAAGATTTCGGTTTCAATTGGTAGTAACGGGTCCCTATGCCATTGAAATCACGTCTAGTTTTTATCCCTAGCCTGAAGTTGTTCTATCAGGGAGGTCAAAAAAAGACAGAGAAAGGAGAGAAAAAGAGAGAGAGAATCTACCAGCAAATGGTAGAATGATAGAATGTTAGAGTCATTAGGGAAATTATCTAGCATAGCCTTCTCTCAATCAATCAATCAACTATAACACTGGGTGGTATTAAGTACTGAGGATACAAATAATAAAGTAAGAAAGCTCTTATTCACAAGAAGTTTATATTCTATTAGGAGGATACAACAACATGTTATAAACACAGGATACATACACAATAAATCACAGTAATGGTTGCTCACTGGGGAAAAACTGACAAAAATAGGAAAAGCTTCTGGAAAGAGGTAGTCCTTAGTTCTTTGTAGGACTAAAGAAAAAAAATGACTAGGTTAAGCCCTAGAAAGCCTACTTCTAAGCTGGTGGCTACCCTTGTCATGCCCGTACTCAGTTTTCCAAGAGTATAATCAGAGAAGGGAGTACAGCTAGCATATCACCTTGGCTCTAGGCTTTTCTGTCACTGTCTTCCCTCCCCAGCCCAGTGACCTCACGTATAGAAGAAATGACAAAGTTACTTTTCCTTATTGGACTCCTATGTGTACATATAATAACGGAATCCAGTGCCTTTACTTTGACTCCTTCCAGAAGAGAGAGAGAATATAGATAAATTATTATCATATTCTATTGGCTCCAAAGATAAGGTCAATATGCCTAATTGACTAGTGAGATCACAGAGAAGGGAGAATGTCTAGGAAGGCAAATCCTTCAAGGAGAACTAGGGCTGGGCTGAAGTAAGTATCCAAGTAGGTGTAAAACAAAAGACTAGGCCAGGACAGTATCAGTATTTCCTCAGAGTTCCAAAATCCAAGGCATGAAAGTCAGAAATAAGTTGCAAGAGTGGAGATTCAGACTAGAAGATCAATACAAGTTTAGAGGCAAGATACAGAGCATCTCAGAGACTTAACTATATATTTCAATGCCTTTCCCCATGCCTTAGCCCTTTTGTGGCATCTATATGAGTTCCCTGCACTAGCGTGTCATTGTGGTCAGGGACCAGATCCACCATGCCTCCTCCTGACTCACCCATGCCAGTAAGGCTATGGGGTCAGACAGTTATAGCATTCTAAAAACAATGTGCATATTTAATTTAGTTAGTATCTATTGAGTACCAATTATGTGCCTAACATTGTGTTAGCTGCTCCAGGGGATTGAAAAGAGGCATATTTAACACATGTTCCCTATATTCAAGTCATTTACAATTTAGGTGGGAAGACAAAACTTAGGAGACAAACATGAAACAATCCAAGAACCATTGAAGGCATAATTTAATCAACAAATAAGAACAGATCTGGACAGAAAGGGGGTAGGGGGTGGTGAGGAGGAGAGAATACCAACATCATGAAAGCAACAATTAAAATCATTTGACTCATTAAGGAAAAAATGTTTAATAAAAGAAATCACTAAGCCTTTTAGGATTACAAAGAGAATAGGAACCTTAAGACAGATAATTCAGCTTTCTGTCATAGCTCTACCTATGACTCATAGAAAATATGCACATATTCCTCCAAGACCAAAGTTTGAAAAAGTCACAGTGAAAGACCAATTCTGTCATTACCAATGCTGGAAAAAACTTCTCCCTGTGGTTCTTATTAACCCAAAGAAAAAGAAAAATGTGGGTGCAATATGAGGATTTAGTCATCAGAAAATTTAGGCTCAATGCTAAAATGTTTTCTGGGAATAAATTTCAAAAAAAAAAAAAAACCAGCCCACTAAAAATAAATCCCACTATCCAACTTCAGTATTTTGATGTACTATACAGAAGAAGTCCTGGATCCTATTAAGATTGGATAGGTTCACTGAACTTAGGAGTAGTAGGTGGCATCTGCCCAAAGACAGCTAAGATCCTTCTCCAATCAAGGAACCTCTCATTATTATACAATATTTTAGGAGTCCTTGAGAGAGCCTTAATCTGGACTAGAAACTGTGCTATTTACAATTTATGATAGAAATGGCTCACGCTTTCCTGAATGCTAATATTTATATCTGTCTCTCTCTCTCTCTTGATCCCTCTACTACAACCCTAAATATAAGCAATATAGATGGAAGTCAACATCTTAGGTGTGAAATACAAAGTATATGAGCAGTCATACTACTTGTGGGAATTGAGACAAGTCACCCATAGACCTCAATTTCCCCATCTGTAAAACAGAGGAGAAAGGGGAAAACAGATGATCTCTAAGTTTCCTTTAGTTCTACATCTATGATCCCATTTTACTTTGTAATTATCTTATCTTTTTTCACAATTACACATAAAAATAATTTTTAACATTCATTTTTTTTTAAAAAATTTTGAGTTCCAAATTTTTCCCTCCCTCCCTCCTCCTCCCCTCCCTAAAACACTGAGCAATTTTATATGGGTTATGCGCAATCATGTAAAACATATTTCCATATTAGTCATATTATAAAAGAAGAAACAGACCAAAAGCAAAAAGACACACAAAAAACAGAGAAAGTGAAAAATGGTACGTTTCAATCTGCATTCAGACTGCACCATTTCTTTCTCTGGATGTGGCTAGCACTTTCTGTTAAGAGTTCTTTGGAATTGTCTTAGTTCATTGTATTGCTGAGAAAACCTAAGTCATTCATAGTTGATCATCACACAATATTGCTGTTACTGTGTATGATGTTCACCTCGTTCTGCTATGATCTTTCTAGAAGCTTATGACAAAATATTGGACTAGTACGTTGAATTCTTCAGCCAGCGTGGGTGTAATCAGAACAAGATTTACCTCTCTAGAGACCTCAAATATGCTTCCTTTCTAAGGGGATCATTGAATCATGGATTCAGAAATAGAAGGGATCTTAGAGGTCATCTAGTCAACATTCCTCAACTTATAGATGAAGAAACATCCTCAAAGAAGCAAAATCATTCACCCAAGGTCACACAGATAATACACAGGGCTCATTCACTCCATGTTCAAGGTAAATTCATTTGCAGATCCCCAAAACGACATTTTGTCCTTCATCCTCATCTCATGCATTTGTATAGGTTGTGCCCTCTGTCTGAAACGCTTTCTTTTCTTACTTCCACCCAATGGAACCTGCAGCTTCCTTCCTGGTTCCGCTCAAGTAAAACCTCCTACAACAAGCCTTTTGTAATTCTAGTTGTTAGAGGACCATCATGCCCCAATCAACAAACTAACCTGTATGTATTTTGTACAGACATATCTATATTTATCTGTCTATATTATACCTATTTATCTGTATATCTATTTTATACATCTATTTATAGATATAGACATAGATATAGATACATCTGTCTCATGAGGGGAAAAGGAAATGAGATTCAAGTGCAGCAGAAGCAGTCAGCTTCACAGCAGGGGGCCTGCAGGAAAGCTTTAAACCTAGGGCAATCCACCAGCAAGGCCCTACACTCCTGAAAATCAGCAGCCCCCTAGGCAAGTGAGCAGTCTGTGCAGCACAGCAAAGCCTCAACTCACAGACCCCCACCTCCAGCACCAGCCACCAGCCAGGCATTGGCCCCATTGCTGACCAGTAATGAAGCTCTGCCCAGGGCTAGCCAACAACAATGCACCCTACCCTGAGGCGTACCTGAAGAAAGACCCTGTTTCCATAGCAACCTATCAGCCAGGCCTGGCCCTCAACAACAAGATCCCTGCTCCAGGGCCATCCCCCACATCAGTTACCATAGCAACCCAGCAGCAAGGCCCTAGACGTGGAACAGGCTAGCAGCTCAACTACACACAAGGGGAGGCCAATAGGCAGGCCCCACCCCCTAGTACAAGCTAGAGAGGAAGCCTATCCTCCATAGAAAGCAAGCAGCTAAGGCCTGAAAACTAGTGAAAGCTAGCAGTAAGACTCAGAACTCCAGCACAAAAAGCTTGAGGCAGTGCAGGGTCAGAGCTCAAGTCTCACATAAAAACATCAAGTTATAAAAAAGACAGGAAAGAATGGGCAAAAAACAAATAAAAGGACTTGACTATAGAAAGATGCTATGGTGATAGGGAAGATCGAGGCATAAACTTAGAAGAGGACAATAGTGTCACAATGGCTACATGGGAAGCCTCAAAGAAAAACATAATTTGGTCTCTGGCCCAAAAAGAATTCCTGGAAGGGCTTAAAAAGGATTTCAAAAAGCAAATTAGAGAAACAGAAGAAAGAAATGAGAGTAATGCAAGAGAATCATAAAAAGAGTCAATAGCATGGGAAAAGATATATAAAAAAATTACTGAGGAAAATAACTCCTTAAAAAAATAGAACTGACCAAATGTTAAAAGAAGTACAAAAACTCACTGAAGAAAATAATTACTTAAAAATTAGAATTGAACAAGTGGAAATTAATGAGTATGAGAGGATAAAAAAATCAAGAAAAGTTTTTAAAAATAGAATAAAATGTGAAATTTCTGATTAGAAAAACAGTTGACCTTGAAAATAGATCCAGCAGAGATAATATAGGAAAAAAGCTACCTGAAAGTCATGATTTTTTTTTTATTTTTTTAATTTATTTATTTAACTTTTAACATTCATTTTCACAAAATTTTGGGTTCCAAATTTTCTCCCCCCTTGTTCCCTCCCCCCACCCCAAAACACTGAGCATTCCAATTGTCCCCATCACCAATCTGCTCTCTCCTCTATCATCCCTCTCTGCCCTTGTCTCCATCCTCTCCTCTGTCCTGTAGGGCCAAATAACTTTCTATACCCCTTTACCTGTATTTCTTATTTCCTAGTGGCAAGAGTAGTACTCAACAGTTGTTCCTAAAACTTCGAGTTCCAACTTCTTTTCCTCCCTCCCTCCCCACCCCCTCCTTTTGGAAGGCAAGCAATTCAATATAGGCCAAATCTGCATAGTTTTGCAAGTGACTTCCATAATAGTCGTGTTGTATAAGACTAACTATATTTCCCTCCATCCTATCCTTCCCCCAGTTACTTTTATTCTCTTTTTTGATCCTGTCCCTTCCCATGAGTGTCGACCTCAAATTGCTCCCTCCTCCCCATGCCCTCCCTTCCTTCATTCCCCCCACCCTGCTTATCCCGTTACCCCCCACTTTCCTGTATTGTAAGATAGGTTTTCATACCAAAATGAGTGTGCATTTTATTCCTTCCTTTAGTGGAATGTGATGAGAGTAAACTTCATGTTTTTCTCTCACCTCCCCTCTTTATCCCTCCTCTAATAAATCTTTTGCTTGCCTCTTTTATGAGAGATAATTTGCCCCATTCCATTTCTCCCTTTCTCCTCCCATATATTTCTCTCTCACTGCTTGATTTCATTTTTTTAAGATATGATCCCATCCTCTTCAATTCACTCTGTGCACTCTGTCTCTATGTGGGTGCGTGGGTGCGTGTGCATGTGTGTGTGTGTGTAATCCCACCCAGTACCCAGATACTGAATAGTTTCAAGAGTTACAAATATTGTCTTGCCATGTAGGAATGTAAACAGTTCAACTTTTATAAGTCCCTTATGACTTCTCTTTGCTGTTTACCTTTTCATGCTTCTCTTCATTCTTGTGTTTGAAAGTCAAATTTTCTTTTCAGCTCTGGTCTTTTCATCAAGAATACTTGAAAGTCCTCTATTTCATTGAAAGACCAATTTTTCCCCTGAAGTATTATACTCAGTTTTGCTGGGTAGGTGATTCTTGGTTTTAGTCCTAATTCCTTTGACTTCTGGAATATCCTATTCCATGCCCTTTGATCCCTTAATGTAGAAGCTGCTAGATCTTGTGTTATCCTGATTGTATTTCCACAATACTTGAATTGTTTCTTTCTAGCTGCTTGCAATATTTTCTCCTTGACCTGGGAATTCTGGAATTTGGCCACAATGTTCCTAGGAGTTTCTCTTTTTGGATTTCTTTCAGGTGGTGTTCTGTGGATTCCTTGAATATTTATTTTGCCCTCTGGTTCTAGAATCACAAGGCAGGAAAGTCATGATTTTGAAAAAAAAAAAAAAGGCCTGGACAACATCTTTTAAGAAATGATCAAAGAAAACTCCCCTGATATATTAGAACCAGAGGGCAAAATAGAAATTGAAAGAATCTACTGATTACCACCTGAAAGAGATGTCCCAATGAAAACTCCCAGGAACATCATAGCCAAATTCCAGAATTCACATATCAAGGAAAAAATATTGCAATCAGCCAAAAGAAACAGTTCAAATATTGTGGAGCTACAGTCAGGATTACATAGTATTTGATCCAGCAAAATCACTGCTAGGTCTGTATTTCAAAGCCATCCAACCAAAAGGAAAAGGATCCAAAAATATTTATAGCAACTATTTTTGTGGTGGCTAAGAATTGGAAATTGAAGGGATGCTTATCAATTGGGGAATGTGACATATGATTGTGACAGAGTTTATTGTGCTATAAAAAAATGACAAGCAGAATGATTTCAGAAAAACCTGGACGTAACATGAATTCATGCATACTGAAATGAACAGAACCAGGAAAATGTTCTATTCAGAAACAGCAATGTTATATAATGAAGAATAGTGAATGATTTAGCTATCATATTACACTGCATAATTGTCACCACCACATAATTGTTGTGCACTGTTTTTTCTGTCCAAAAATTGGTTTATAGCCTTTCTGTTCATCACACCATTTAAAAGGTAAACAGAGCAGCAATGTATTCACCAGGGACATATGGATACATCTTTATCTCCATTGCAGCCACAAGCCTAGAATTCTCAGCTCACACACATTGTTAGTATTCAATTTTAACATATATTCACAAGTATTCTGTGCATCTGTAATGCCAATGTGATACCCACAGCACCTGCTATGAATATGCATGCATATCTTCATGGTTGGTTCACAAAATATGACATACTCTCCTCCTCTAATACAAAATCAAAATATTTATTTGAAATGTCTCTATTAGGATATCAGAAGGCAAGATTTAATAAGGTACTCATCACCAGTTCAGAGAGTCAACATTTCTCTCCTTCAAGGCTAGGGACAAGGAAGTTCCCCTAGGCCAGTTCTTCCCTCAGCCTCTCTCTTCTGTCCTCAGCTTTCTGTCTCTGCCTGCTTCTCTCTCCACCCACATCTTTCCTTCCAAGCAATACAATGTATACTGTTTCCAGTCAAGGACTCAGCACTTGATTGGCTGAGAGCTGAGAAGCTTGGTTATCAGCACTTAATTAGGAAGGCGTGGGAAACCCTGACATGCAGAGCCTAATTGGCTCTACACCAGGGCTCCACGAGAGACCTTTTATGGGCAGGGAAGGTCTTAATATACCATTAACCTTAGAGAAATCTTAATCCTGCTCCAAAAAAAGAGTTTAGTAATAAATGATTTTTAAGCAATACCAGCACAATTTTTAAAGTTTCACATAATGGTCACACCCCAAATTTTAGCAAAAAATTAGCATGAAATCTGTGACAATCATGCAGTGAAATACGATATTCTCAGCAACACAATGATCCAACACAATTCCAAAGGAATAATGATGAAGCATGCTATCCATCTCCAGAGAAAGAACTGATTTTGACTGAATGCAGACTGAAGCATGCTGTTTTTTCACTTTTTTCTCTTTTTTTTTATTCAAGTCTTCTTGTGCACCATGACTAAAATGGAAGTGTTTTACATAATTGCACAAGCACAAACTATATCTGATTGCTTACTATGTAAGAGAGGAGGGAGGGAAGGGAGAAAAAGAATTTAGAACACAAAACTTTGAATAAAAATATTTAAAATCACCCATCTTAGCTGCCATTGTACTACTGAGCGCATTGAAAGAATGTACAAACTAAGACATGCTGAAATTCCAAAATTAAGTATAGAAATCTTATTTTCTTTATGGTTTCTTTCCATAAGTTAAAAACAAATTGAAATCAGACAACAAAAAGAATGTAAAGTACTCTAGGAAGGATTTAAGGAGGGGGTAGGAGAGCGGTAATTTCTAGCAAAGCTCCAGGAATGAATTGATCATCATGTTTAGTTTCAAATCTACAAACACTGATAACTCCATCTCCTCAAGTGAATAAGGTATGATTCTTGTACCCAGAAGCATAAAATGAGGTCCAGATGATGAGTCATAGATAGGACCACAGTGTTGAGACTTGAAAGATACTTTAAAGGTAATCTTGTCTAACACCCACCCCAGGAAATTAAGGCCTAAGAAAAAATTATCCAAGAGACTTGTCCTAATTCAAACACCAAGTGAAGAGCAGAAGCCCTTAGTCTTCAAGTTTAAAATCCAGTGTACACAGATTCTATATACAAATGTAATTCCCAAAACACTGGATTCATATGATTTGTTCTCAAGGGTATGACCTTAAAATCATTAGTGTCTCTCTTCGACTTATTGTCCAAACTGAAGTACTTCAGAAAAACCTCCAAATACACCTATAAAATAATCAGTGTCTCAGTTTTCCCAGATAATATTTGCAAAGTACTTAGCACAGAGTCTCACACATAGCAGGTGCTTAGTAAATGCTTGTTCCTTCTGTCCACCTTTTCCAAAGGTAGTAATAAAGTCTCCAACTTCTATGCAAGTATCCAAGGTAATAAAAACTTACTGGATATTGGACAGTATTTATTTTACCTTCTCAATAAATGAATAAGATTCGAAGTTCCAAGGTGAGCCCATGAGCAGGTACAAAAATACAAGAAGTACTCAAATACACTCTTCCTAGAAGATAAACACACTTTGGCATGTAGCTGAGCAATGACTGTTGTTCAGTCATTTCAGTCATGTCTGACTTACTTCTTAAAGAAGCCTATTCACTCAATGAGTGTTACCTTACTCTGAGTACCTGAAAAGGCCAAGGTCTCCCATTGTATCCTGGGCCATCTCCAGGCATCCAGATGAATATCTGGTCTTTGGATTCAGATGGCTCAGGAGGAGAAGTGAAAACGGTGACCTTGCACAGCCCTCCCTGACACAAAACAAAGTCAAGTGCAAGTCATGTCATCATTTCTGTGATGTCATGGTCTCCTTCGAAAATGAAGGATGAACACAACCCCAATTCATTTTACAGATGAGGATACTGAGACAGAGTAAAGTGACTTGCCTAAGTTCACATAGCTATTAAATGTATGAGGCTAGATTTGAACTCAAGAAGATGAGACTTCCTGACTTCAGGCCAGACAGTCCCTATCCACTGTACCACCTATTTGCCTTAGAACACATCTACATCACAAATACAGTGCAATTCCACCATAAATATCTTTATGAAAAATAAGTATTTTTAAATATTTATTTTATAGTTGTTGGTGAAAGACAAAACTGACATCGACCACATAGCCTAACCATCGTATATCAGACCTATTTTTAAATGTCCAGACCCATGACTTTGTCAGAGTGAGAAACTTCATGTGAAAATTCTTTTTACCACTCAATAACTCCTCTGTAACTTGAAACCTACAGTCTTAGTGCCCTGGGGAGATGTTAAGTGACTAGCCCATGATCATACATCTGCTATTTGTCAAGGACAAGACTGGAATTCTGATCTCCCAGTTTCCACAACCAGCCAGTCTACTATGCAACATTGCCTTTTAATTTTATCATGCTTTTACCTAATGTAATAATAACCAGCAGTATTTTCAAATCTATGTGCTAACTAAAAAAGTATATAAACATCACAGATTTATAACTAGGAGAGTCTTTTAAAAAAGCCACATAGTCCATTTCACAGATGAGAAAACTGAAGATCAGATTGTGACCAGCCCAATATTACACAGGGAATAAATGATAGAGATAGGATTTGAATTCAAATATTTTGACTCAGAAGCCAATGTTCTTTGTACTAGTTACGTAACTCATATCTACATAGGAAAAGTAATTTAAATGGGGAGATATTTCTCATTCATTAATAGGCCCATGTGACCTGCCTGGGTCACATGGGAGCCTGAATCATGCGAGTCTGAGTCACATGGAACCTGTGGTGGGAGGAGTTTGCTAAATGGGTTGAACAGGAAGAGGCAGAGCTAGAGCAGAGCTAAAAGGAAATTAATGAGAGAGCAATCAGAGCTAGGAAGGATCCAGGCAAGCCATAAGTGACTGTGAGTGTGAGAAGGTCCTTTTGTTTAAGGGAAGTCTGTTTGTGATTTGTGTAAGGGAGCTGATTCATGGGAAGTCTAGCAGGGGGAAGACTTAGGGATGGTGTTGTCCTCTGCATTGTTATTGTGTATAGATTTTTGTTACTATGATGGATTTGGTTTTCTGGTATCCGAAAAGATGCTTTGGTTCTGTATTCCATGTGGAGAGTCTGTTCTATTTCACGATTCAGAATTGCACTAAAATATTCATGGCTGCTGTAGGCACTGTGAATATCAGATTGGTGCTACAGTACTGTATCCCATTGCTTCTTGGAAAAAGCTGCATTATATAAAAATTCTACTGCCTATTAGAAATTTTTCCTCATACCATCCCTTTTTGATATTGAGCAAAAGAACTCCCTCAAAGCAGGGTCTACAACAGAAAAGTCTGCTTGTCTTTTTTTCCTTCTTGATTCTAATGTCAAACCATTCCTCTTTAACTTAAAAGCTTATTTACTAGTTTAATTTCTTCATACTCTGAACCTGGAATTATACTCAAGGTTTCAGAAACTCTCAATCAAAAAGGCAGAAGTATATGAAAATATTTAAGTCCCACAACAAGCATGAAAGATGTTTTTTTTTCCTTTTTTTACTTGCTAAGATCCATAATGAAACAAAAGGAAGGAAAAAGCATTTACTAAAAATAACACTATCCAGTCAAACAGTTCATTCATCCTCTTTATTCATGAGAGTCTCCATTTCAAGACGCACTTTAATTACCAATTCACAAGAATCTTAGCATGTTTTAACCCACGGCTAAATATATCTTTTCCCATAGTACTCCACCCTTCATTTTAATGTTTTAGCTGGCATGGCCCAACTCAACTACTGAGTTACACCAAGAGAGAAAGTGAAATTGTTGCCTTCAGGCTGCTCTAAGTGGGCAGTAACCACAATGCTAACCACAGCATCATTCATTAAAATGGTCCACTTTCTGGAAAAGAGGCTCAGAGTTGGATAAGACAATCAAGCAAAATTAGACAGGAATCAGAATTTTCCTCCAGTGTAGCATAATATTTCTTTTTTTTTTAATTCTTATTTATTTACTTATTTTTAGTTTTCAACATTAATTTCCACAAGATTTTGAGTTCCAAATTTTCTTCCCATCTCTCCCCTCCCCTCACCCTAAGACACTGTGCGTTCTGATTGCCCCTTCCCCCAATCTGTTGTCCCTTCTATCACACCCCTCTCTTCCCTTATCTCATCCTCTCTCCTTTGTTGTAGGGCAAGATGGATTTCTATACCCCATTGTCTGCATTTCTTATTTCCCAGTTGCATGCAAAAACAGTTCTCAACATCTGTTCCTAAAACTTTGAGTTCCAACTTCTCTCCCTTCCTCTCTCCCCACCCATCCCACTGAGAAGGGAAGCAATTCAATACAGGCTATACATGTGTAGTTATGCAAAAGATTTCCATAACTGTCATGTTGTGAGAGACCAACTATATTTCCCTCCATCCTATTCTGCCTCCAATTTATTTTATTCTCTCTTTTGACCATGTGCCCCCCTAAAAGGGCTTAATTCTAATTTCTCCCTCCTCCCATTCGGCCTCCCTTCTATCATCTCCCCCATACCCCACTTATCCCCTTCTCCCCTGTTTTCCTGTAGTGTAAGACAGATTTTCATACCAAACTGAGTGTGCAAGTTATTCCCTCCTTAAGCCAAATATGATGAGTAAGCTTTACTTTTTCCCTCTCTGCTTCTCCTTTTTCCCCTCCATTGAGAAAGCTTTTTCTTGCCTCTTTTATGAGAGATAATTTCCCGCATTCCATTTGTCCCTTTCTCCTCCCAATATATTCCTCTCTCACCCCCTAATATTTTTTAGATATCATCCCTTCCTATTCAACTCACTCTGTGCCCTCTGTCTCTGTCTCTCTCTGTCTCTCTGTCTCTCTGTCTCTCTGTCTCTCTGTCTCTCTGTCTCTCTGTCTGTCTGTCTCTCTCTGTCTGTCTCTCTCTCTGTCTGTCTCTCTCTCTCTCTCTCTCTCTCTCTCTCTCTCTCTCTCTCTCTCTATATATATATATATATATATATATATATATATATATATATATATATATATATATATATATCTGTGTGTATGTGTATAATCCCTCCAACTACCCAAATACTGAGAAAAGTTTCAAGAGCTACAAATATTATCTTTCCATGTAGAAATATAAACAGTTCAACTTTAGTAAATCCTTTGTGATTTCTCTTTCCTCTTTACCTTTTCATGCTTCTCTTGATTCTCATGTTTGAAAGTCAAATTTTCTATTCAGCTCTGGTCTTTTCACTAAGAATACTTGAAAATCCTCTATTTTATTGAATGACCATTTTTCCCCCTGAAGTATTACACTCAGTTTTGCTGGGTAGGTGATTCTTGGTTTTAATCCTAGTTCCTTTGACTTCTAGAGAGTTATATTTCAAGCCCTTTAACCCCTTAATGCAGAAACTGCTAGATCTTGTGTTATCCTGATGGTATTTCCACAATACTTGAATTGTTTCTTTCTGGCTCCTTCCAATATTTTCTCCTTGACCTGGGAACTGTGGAATTTGGCTACAACATTCCTAGGAGTTTTTCTTTTCAGATCTCTTTCAGAAGGTGAATCGTGGCTTCTTTCAATATTTATTTTACCCTCTGGTTCTAGAATATCAGGGCAGTTTTCCTTAATAATTGCCAGCAACTGGCAGATTGGAGGCGTGGTGGTTATAGAAAAGAAAGAGATAGCAGCAGTGGAGGCTAGGTGAGCCTGTACCATCTGTACATGACTGGTATATGACTGATTTTTTGATCTGAGGGTCAAGTTTATATACTCTCTCACGCAAGCAAGAAAGGTTATTCCCATGAGAACATTTTTAGTTTACATCTTTGACTGTCTTATCTTAGTTCCTTCTGTGTAACAACCTCAGGGTACACATTCAGGGTCAGGACAATCTCATCTTTGCTCATCAGGAGTAGAATAGTGACCCAATTTCCTGAGAATGTCAGCCTTTACACTACTACAAGTCCCAAGTACCTCACATTCCAGACTCCATCAGCACTGGCTCTCTACAGATAATTTCATGAAAGATGATGTCTAGGCTCTTTTTTAGATTGTGACTTTCAGGTAGTCCCATAATTTTTTAATTGTCTCTCCTGGATCTATTTTCCAGGTCAGTTGTTTTTCAAATGAGATATTTCACATTGTCTTCTATTTTTTTATTCTTTTGGGTTTTTTTTGTAATTTCTTGATTTCTCATAAAGTCATTAGCTTCCATTTGCTCCATTCTAATTTTTAAAGAACTATTTTCTTCAACGAGTTTTTTAACCTCCTTTTCCATTGGATAATTATGCTTTTTAAAGTATTCTTCTCCTCATTGGCTTTTTGGATCTCTTTTGCCATTTGGTTTAGTCTATTTTTAAAAGTGTTATTTTCTTCAGCATTTTTTGGGTCCCTTTAGCAAGCTGTTGACTCACTTTTCATGATTTTCTTGCATCACTCTCATTCCTCTCCCCAATTTTTCCTCCACCGCTCTTACTTCATTTTCAAAATCCTTTTTGAGCTCTTGCATGACCTGAGACCACTGCATATTTATTTTGAAGGTTTTGGATGCAGAAGCCTTGACTTTGATATCTTTGTCTGATGGTATGCCTTGTTCTTCCTCATCGAAAAGAATGGAGGAAAATATGTTTATTAAGAAAGCAACCTTCTAATCTTATTTTTTTTCCTTTTTTGGGCATTTTCCCAGCCAGTTACTTGACTTTTGAGCCCTTTATCAAGTGGAGGGCATACTCTAAGGACCCTTAAGTTCTTGGCTCCTCCAAGGTGGCACAATCAAGGGAGAGGAGGTACTGTACTCTGGTCTGGAAGCAACTACAAACTTTTCTGCCCTGGAACTGTGAGTAGAATTCCTTCTTCAGAGCCTCCACCATGTCTACCATGCCAGTGCTATTCTTCACCCCATGACAGCACTCAAGGCTAAGACCCAGTTCAGCTGCTCAATTTCCCCAAGGTCTTTAGGTTGAGGACTCCAAAAGAGAATGCTCTGCTGCAGTGACTGTTGCTGCCCTGGCAGCTTAATATTTCTGAACCTGTCTAATGATAACAGAATTCCTTCCCATGTCCCAGTCTCCTCCCAATAGGGGAAAAGTAAATTAATGTTGACTTTCACAGTACTTTAAAAAGAGAATCTTTCAGATCTACCTAGGAAAAATGAGTGGGCAGATGGACTTCTAAGGAAGGTTGTCACAGGTTTTTGAAGGGAGATTTATGCAAGGCTTAAGGAAAGTCTAACTACGGGAGGATCTAAACAAGAAGAGCTTGCTAGAGAGTGCAAACTCATATGTGCATGAGTTTACACTCATACACTCATACACTCATGAGTATGCACATGTTCATACTCAGAATCATAGGATAATAAAACTGGAAGGGATTGTAGAGGCCACCTCACCCTCATTTTACAAATGAAGAAACTGTGGCACAGAGAGGTTAAGTGAATTTTCCAGGGATACTCAGTTAGTGAATGTCTGAGATGAGAGCTTGACTCAATTTTTCTTGTCTCCAAAGCAACAGAGAGAGAGAGTGCTAGTCAAGATAGTGGTAGGAGTGCCAAAGAGCTCAGTTGGGACTGTAATATTAAAACTGATCCAAGCAAAAGATGTCCAAATCTTTTCCCATGCATGGGAAGTTGCATCTAGCCCTTTTAAAGATGCCAAATCCTTGACAATGTCTTGAACATGAAAATATATTACATTATTCCACTTGATTACTCTCAAGTGATATAATATTGAAGAAATATTGCTAGACTTGATAGTCCAAAGACTTCTTTTATAAACACTAACTTGGCTGTTGGTACTCTTTGGTTGAAATATTTCCCCAATGGACTATGAGTGGATATATTACAGAAGGAACTAAATTACAACAACCTTGACATTCTCCATTCAAGTAAAACCAGAAGCAAATGGCAAAAAAGAAAGCAAAAGAGGCAAAAATAGCTGGATTACACCAAACAAATACAGAACAGGTCCATGGTAGAAGCAATACAATTTTTAGATTGTTAATTCTTCAAGCATCTGAAACAGGAAAATTATTTCAGGCATGTTTGCGAGTGGTGAGGAAGCACCTAATTATTATAAAGAATAGACAGCTGAAAGCACATCAATCACTTTTAACCTATGGAGAAGATATAGGAAAATTAGAACACTAATGCATTGTTAGTGGAGTTGTGAACTGATTTAACCATTCTGGAGATCAATTTGGAACTATGCCCAAAGGGCTATAAAATTGTGCATACTCTATGACCCAGCAATACCACTTCTAGGTCTATATCTCAGACCTAGAAAAATATTTATAGTATCTCTTTTTGTGGCAGCCAAGAATTGGAAATTAACGGGATGCCCATCAACTGGGGAATGGCTGAACAAGTTGTGGTATATAAATGAGACAGAATACTATTGTTCCATAAGAAATGATGAGCAGGTGGACTTCAGAAAAACCTGGAAAGACTTACATGAAGTGATGCTGAGTGAAGTGAGCAGATCCAAGAGAACAGTGAAAACATTAATAGCAACATTATGCAACGACCAACTTTGATAAGCTTAACTCTTCTTGCAATACAAAGAACTTAGACACTTCCAAGACTTATGATGAAAAATGCTATCCACATCCAGAAAAAGAACTATGGAGTCAGAATGCAGATCAAAGCATATTACTTTCTCTCTTTTTCCATTTTTTGTGTTTTTTTTTTTTTTTGGTTTCTTCTATCTTGTTCTTTTCTCCATTTGATTCAAATTCTTCTTTACAACATGGCTAATGTAGAAATATGTTTAATATGATTGCGCATTTATAGTCTATATCAGACTGCAAATCTCTTGGGGAGAGGGAAGTGGAGGAAGGAGAAATATTTAGAACTCAAAATCTTATGGAATGTTGAAAACTAAAAACAAAGAAAGAAAAAGATAAATATTAGTCTATATGCTTACTTTTCCTCACAAAGTAACAATCAAGCCTCTACATTGTTCCAGGCACCATGTTAGGTTTTTGAGATAGAAGAGCATATATTTTTTTTCTTATCTATACAAAAAATTTATGAGAGTATCTATTCATTCACTAAGGGCATCCTTAATGACAGTATCAGAAGGGAACAGTCAATCTTTTGCAAGTGATATTCTAGAATAGACCACATTTTTAGTATCACACAATTAATCACAAGATATCCCTATTGTGTTTTTGTTTGTATAGAAAGTTATACAGTAGAAAGTACAGTCATAAATGCAATATGAGGTGTTACATTCCTTTCAATGAGCTTATAGTTCATCTGGGAAGACAAAAGATAATATATGAAATAATTTGTTCAGAAAACAAGAATAATTAATCAAAAAGAAATATATTAAGCACTTAATCTATGCTGTGCATTAGGGAGGCACATACAGAAGAGAGACCATTTCTGCCATCAAAGACCTTACACTGTACCTATCTATATGTTAAAAGGTACATATGAGTAGTGCAAGATGGACAGGTAAGTTCTGTTGGGGAGTAGAAATAAAATTGTTGAGGTGTTAGGGGACAAGTGGGAAACAATGAAATCCACTATCACCTTTCTAATTGCAATTAGTCTTTTATATTGTGAACTCTTTCTCATATCTTTGTAGGTATCTACATTAACTTTTTTAGCTTCTATATATTTCCCTTCTGCTGGGATTATAATGTTGTTTTGTTTTTGTCTGGTTGAAGGTTTCCAGGGATACTGTCCTCTGAGAATAAAGAGGCAGCATTGCAAAATGGATAGAACTCTGAGAATGGAATAAGAAGGCTTAGGTCCACAATTCCATTATAGGCACTTACTAACTGTAACTATGAGAAAGTCACTCTGTGAAGCTTATTTTCCTCTTCTTTGGGATGGAGATAATGAGGATAAATTAACAAAAGAAGGCACTTGCCAAACCTTAAAGTATTATATGAAATTTATTACCAAACAGTAAAAGAGTTGGCAAACTTTTGACCCACAGCCAAATACAATCCATCACCTGTTTTTACAGACAGTGAGCTAAGAATGGTTTTCCCATTTTGACATACAATAAAACTTTATTTTACAATGTAAAAACCATTTTTAGCCTGCAGTTGGTTAAAAAAAATAAAATCATACGCAACAGGCCAATTTGTTGATTTCTTGGTCTATCACTTTATTCCAGAAAATTCATTGGGTCTGGATACACAAAATTTTTTATGCCATGGACCCACTGACAGTATGGTGAAACCTCTAGAATTTTTCTAAGAATTATATTTTTAAACAAAATATTATAGAATATTAATGTATATTAAATAATAAATGTATAAATATTATGTAAACAAATATAAAAATAAATAAAATACTTAAGATTACAAAGCAAACCACTTAAATTAAAATAATTTGAAAGAGAGAGAGAGAGAGAATGTTTAAGCACATAGATTTCCCGAAACTGATCTGTACCCCTTTAGGATCCATGGAACCAATATCAAGAATCTATACCTTAGGGTCTTGCGTGCAAGACTGAAGATAGCTAAAGCATCCATTGAAATTTGAAAAATATTCCCAAATAAGACTGCCATGCCTTATAAAATATCCTGAAGTTAAACTTCAATTTTCATCTTCTTCAAATAGTCAATGGTCATACTATTATATGCGATTCATTTTGGCTATAGTTTGCTGAAGAAATGCTCTAGGTTATTTCAATTTGGAATGTTAAAGATTAAATCATTTTATATTTTGCAGTAAGGAAAAAGTCCAAATGGGTACAATGAGTTTATTTGCCCCGAGGCCTTTGCACTGAAACTTTGGAGGAAGTTTTATTCAAACTAGAAGATGCAAGTGCCATTTTTGTTTCGTTCTATCTATTCTTCTTATCAGTCACCAGTTATACCAATATAAACAATCATGAGTAGGGAATTCTCCTACAGATCTTTTCCTGCCTCTGCACTTTTGCTATCATCATTCTTTTGGTCTGGGAGGCCCATTCTTCATCATTCCCAATCTCCAGAAAACGAAAGTGTAACATTATAGAATCTCTTGATGACAGACCAAAGAGAACATGCAAACAATTTCAGTTAAGCACAAGAAAAATACAGCATTCCAGGGATGGGGAATGCCTACTCAAACCATAGAAACTACCTTATATTTAACTACTTTGTACATATATATAGATTAGATATAGATATCCATTATGCCAACTTGTTTTATATCCTATTAGGGTGTAAGCTTATTGTGAATAGCAATTATTTCATTCTTATACTATATGTTTTCTAGTATCTTGCATAAAGTAGGTGTTTGATACATACTTATTGACACCTGAGTTATCCACAGTAGAGAAAATTTTGCTATAATGCACTACTAATATTTAATGATGAGGGGGTAGCAGAACATACTTAATCCTATTATATGCCGTGACTTTTTTTTTTGAGGCAATTAGGGTAAAGTGACATTCCCAACAGTCAGTAAGTGTTTGAGGCCAGATTTGAACCCAGGTCTTCCATACTCCAGGGCTGGTGCTTATTTTCCATGACTTTTAAGAGTCATGGGCAGAGCCAAGATGGTGGAGTGAGAGCAACTACTCACCTAAACTCTAAGACAAACTCCTCCAGATGCCTCTAAAAAAAGAATATGAACAAATTTTAGAGTAGCAGATTCCAACAGGAGACAGAGTGTAGCAGATTTCCAACCTAGGACATACTGGAAGGTCAATGGGAAGGATCTGTTGCACAGGGCTGGAGGAATGCACAGCACACAGAGCACAGGCTGTACCGGCAACAACCCTGCCATAACAAAGCTGAGCAGAAAAGTCCCAGGCAATCTGAAACAGCAGCAGCACTGTGGAATCTCAAACATATCATCCCTGGACAGGAGTCCAGGATGAGTGAGAGAGAACCGTAGAACCACAGGCAACTGAAGAGGACCCTCCTGAGACTATCAGCCTGCAAAATAAATGCCTGTAACTCACTTACTTCCGGGACTTCCAGGAGCCAAGATGGAAGACTGATCAGTTAATGCTCTACACTTTCCCTTGTTGACCTTGAAAAACTCAGAGAATATTTCCCCAAGAAAAATCCTGGAACAGTGGAATCAGTCAAAGGAGTAAACAGTCTCTTAGCCCATGAGACTAGTAAAATCACAAAGAGGGGTCCCTCTTGCTGTGGCTGAAGGGGACCAGTGCAGGACCAGAGCTGTCCCAGAAAGCCCCACCTCAATGAACCAAGAGGAGATCCTGAGCCTCAGGGGGTGGTGGGGGGAGAGCTTGCAATTGTCAACACCAGGACCCTAGGAGTGCTTCAGTATAGCCAGGGGAATAAGGAAGACACTAGTGCAAATGGGGTTCACCAGCACTGAGCATGCCAGTGCTCAGGAGAGCAGACCACCTTTCTCCCACAAAACACAGCTACCTCCAGGGTCACTCTGGGGAAACTCAGAAAGACTTCACCTGGCTTCTGCTTTGGCACATCAGTCAGCTCATCACCGGGTAAGCTACAGCATTCTAGCTTCTAGCTGAAAAAACCAGAGGCCACAATACACAAAGCTTCAAGTTCTAAGCATAAGAAATTTGGGACAAAGCCCTGTGTTCCCCAGAAGCAGAAATCCACTTTAAAAGTCAGGAAAAGGGTGATGATCATGAGTAAAAAGCAAACTAGAAAACATAAAACCATAGAATCTTTCTATGGGGACAAGGATCCAAACAGGAATACCAAACAAGTCAGCATTGAGACTGGAAGAAATAAACTGCAAAAACTATACTAGTGGGGGACCTCAACCTCCCCCTCTCTGAACTTGATAAATCTAACCTCAAAAAAAAACAAGAAAGAAGTTAAAGAGGTGAATAAAACTCTGAATAAGATGGATATGATAAATCTCTGGAGAAAATTGAATGGAGATAGAAAGGAATATACCTTTTTCTCAGTGGTACATGGCACATTTACAAAAATTGACCATGCACTAGGAAATAAAAATCTCACAATCCAGTGAAGAAAGGCAGAGGTGGTCAATGCATCTTTCTCTGATCATAATGCAATAAAAAGTATATGAAATAAAAGGCCATGGAAAGATAAACCAAAAATTAATTGTAAATTAAATAATCTAATCCTAAAGAATGAGTGGGTTAAAAAATAAATCATAGAAACAATCAACAACTTCATTGAAGAAAACGACAATAATGAAATAATTTACCAAATCTTATGGGATACTGCAAAAAGCAGTTTTTAGGGGAAGTTTTATATCTTTCAATGCCTACATGAATAAAATAGAGAAAAAGGTGATGAATTGGGCATGCAGCTGAAAAAGATAGAAAAAGAACAAAATAAAAATCCACAAGTAAATATCAAATTAGAAACAATGAAAACCAAAGGAGAAATTAATAAAATTGAAATTAAGAAGACTATTTAACTAATAAATGAAACTAAGAGTTGGTTTTATGAAAAAAACAATAAAATTGATACTTTTGTTCAATATGATTTAAAAAAGAAAGCAGAAAACCAAATCACCAATATCAAAAATGAAAAGGGTGAATTCACCTCCAATGAGGAGAGAATTAAAACAATAATTAGAAATTACTTTGTCCAACTGAAAGCCCATTAATTTTAGAATCTAAGTGAAATGTATGAATATTTTAAAAAATATAAATTGCCCAGACTAATAGAAAAGGAAGTTGAATACTTAAATCACCTTATCTCAAAAAAATTGAACAAGCCACCAATGAACTCCCTAGGAAAAAGTTTCCAGGGTCACATGGATTTACAAGTGAATTTTATCAAACATTTAAAGAACACTTAATTCCAATACTATATAGACTAATTGGGAAAACTGATGGAGTCCTACAAAATTCTTTTTATGGTACAAATATGGTTTTGATACCTAAACCAGGAAGAGCCAAAACTGAGAAAGAAAATTATAAACGAATTTCTCTAATGACTATAGATGCAAAAATTTTAAATAAGATATTAGTAAAAAGAATACAACAACTTATCACGAGAATAATATTTTATGATCAGGTAGGATTTATATCAGGAATGCAGGGCTGGATCAATATTAGAAAAATTATTAGCATCACTAATCATATCAACAACAAAACTAACAGAAGCCACAGGATTATCTCAATAGATGCAGAAAAAGCTTTTTGACAAAATCAACACCTATTCCTATTGCAAACATTGGAGAGCATAGGAATAAATGGAACTTTCCATAAATTAATAAGCAGTGTGTACCCAAAACCATCAGCAAACATTATATGCAATTGGGATAAGCTAGATGCATTTCCAATAAGATCAGGGGTGAAATAAGGATGTCCATTATTACCACTGTTATTCAATATGGTACTAGAAATGTTAACTTTAGCAATAAGAGAAGAAAAAGAAATTGAACGAATTAGAATAGGCAAAGAAGAAACTAAGTTATCACTCTTTGCAGATGATATTGTGATATATTTAGAGAATCCCAGAGAATCAAGAGAAAACTGATTGAAATAGTAAACAGATTTGGCAAATTTTCAGGTTATAAAATAAACTCAGAAAAGTCATCTGCATCTCTATATATTACTAACAAAGCCTAATAGCAAGAGATAGAAAGAGAAATCCGATTTAAAGCTGCAGTAGACACTATAAGTATCTGGGAGTCTACCTGCCAAAACAAACCCAGGGACTTTATGAGCACAATCACAAAACACTTTTCACAAAAATAAAGTCATAACTGTGTAAGTGGAAAAACATCAATTGCTCATGGGTAGGTTGAGCTAATATAATAAAAATGACAATTCTAGCTAAATTAATTTACTTATTCAGGGCCATACCAATCAAAGTACCAGAAAATTATTTTCTCAAGCTAGGAAAAATAATTTCAAAATTCATCTGGAAAAACAAAAGGTCCAGAATATCAAGGGAACTAAGGTAAAGAAATGCTATGGAAGGTTGTGTAGACCTTCCAGATCTCAAATTGTATTATAAAGCAGGAATCATCAAAACCACATGGTAATGGCTAAGAAATAGAGAGGTAGACCAGTGGAATAGGTTAGGTATTCAATACACAGTAGTCAGTGAATATAGCAATCTCCTGTTTCACAGACCCAAGGACCCCAGCTTCTGGGATAAGAACTCCCTGTCTGACAAAAATTGCTGGGAAAACTGGATAACAATGTGGCAGAAACTGAGCATAGACCAATCTCTGACACTGTATACTAGAATAAAGTCCAAATGGATACATGATCTAGGTATAATGATCGATACTATAAACAAATTAGGGTAGCAAGCAATAGTGTATTTGTCAGATTTATGGAGAATGGAGGAATTTTTGACAAAACAAGAGATAGAGAACATTATGAAGTACAAAATGGATAATTTTGAGTACATTAAATTGAAATGTTTTTGCACAAACAGAGCAAAAACCTGGGAAAGAATTTTTGCAACTAATATCTGTAATAAGGCCTCATTTCTAAAATATATAGAGAACTGAGTCAAATTTACAAGAACACAAGTCATTCTCCAATTGATGGTTAAAGGATATGAACAGGCAGTTTTCAAAGGAAGAAATTAAAGCTATCTTTAGTCATATGAAAAAATGCTCTAAATCCCTATTGATTGGAGAGATGCAAATCAAAACAATTCTGAGGTACCACATCACACCTCTCAGATTGGCTAACAAGACAAAACAGGAAGATGATAAATATTAGAGAAGATGTAGGAGAATTGGAGCACTAATTCATTGTTGGTAGAGCTGTGAGCTGATCCAATCATTCTGGAAAGCAGTTTGGAGCTCTCCCCAAAGGGCTACAAAATATGTGCATACCCTTTCATCCAACAATATCACTTCTAGAACTGTATCCCAAAGAGATCATAAAAATGGGAAATGGTCCCACACATACAAAAATATTTACAGCAGCGCTCTTTGTGGTGGCCAAGAACTGGAAATCAAGGGGATACCATCAATAGGGGAATGGTTGAACAAGTTGTGGTATATGAATGTAATGGAATACTATTGTGCTATAAGAAATCATGAACAGGAAGACTTCAGAGAAGCTTGGAAGGACTTATATGAACTGATGCTGAGTGAAAGGAGCAGTGCCAGGAGAACTTTGTACACAGCAACAAATACAGTGTGAGAGGAATTTTTCTGGTAGACTTAGTCCTTGACAGCAATGGAAGGACCTAAAAAGTTCCCAATTGACTCTCAAGGCAAAATGCCTTCCACATCCAGAGAAAGAACTGTGGAATTGGATCGCAGAATCAAACAGACCATTTTCTCTTATGTTATGTTTTGTTTTGTTTTGTGGTTTCTTCCATTCATTTTAATTCTTCTATGCCACGTGACTAAGGTGAAAATGTATTTAACAGGAATGTATGTGTAGAACCTATATAAGATTGCATGCAGTCTTAAGGAGGGAGTGGGGAGGGAGAGGGAAAGGAGGAGGAGGGACAGGTTGAAAAAGAGTTAATTTCTTGGTCAGCTCATTAATAGGTCAGCATATTTATAAAACTGATTTAAAGCCAAAAGAGATGGTCTTTATGAGGTTCAATGATGCTGAAAGGAATTCTATAGAATGATTGAAATGATTGAAAGGTACAGTCCTGGGGCAGCTAAGTGGCACAGTAGATAGAGCACTGTCCATGGAGTCAAGAGGACCTGCTTTCAAATCTCTTCTCAGACACTTGACACTTACTAGCTTTGTAACCTTGGGCAAGTCCCTTAACCTTGATTGGAAGGAAGGAAGGAAGGAAGGAAGGAAGGAAGGAAGGAAGGAAGGAAGGAAGGAAGGAAGGAAGGAAGGAAGGAAGGAAGGAAGGAAGGAAGAAAAAACAAAGAAGTCTCCAAGCTGAGTAAGATAAGGTAAGGAGATAAGTTAGAATGATATTAATGGCCTGGAATAAAAGGAAAGAACTGAGGACCTGTAACTTATTAAGAACACTTGTATTAAGAGGAAAAGATCAGCTTATGGGCTTAACTATATTAACACCACGTCTGTTTACCCATCTGTCTCAATGTATTCCAGCAGTTTGAGAGACTTAAAGACTCAAGTGCAGCCCTTTAACTGAATCCAAACTTCGTAGAACAAATCCCTTTAGTAAATGGATTTGTGCTGTAAAACTTGGACTCCATCAAAAGGCCACATCTGAGAACCTAGAAGGCCACATTTAGCCTTGAGGCCACAGGTTCCCCATCCCTTGTACTCCATGAGCTTGGCATACCAGTTTCTATGATATTCTCATCACTGCTCCTAGTGAATATGGGACAGCTGGAACCTTCACCACCTCTATACCAAGCCAGCTCAACTCCCGTGGGAAAACAATCAATGGGTTTTATAGATCTGTGCTGAATTCTCACCCACTCACTCGCTGATTCTCATGTCTTATGTCACAGGGGATTTTTGAGGGGATTATCTAGTGAAGTTGATTGACAAAGGGTTTAGAAGTTTTCAGCAATGGATTTGAAAGTCTCCAGAGAAAGATAGGAAGAAGGGGTATCAGGCAGGAGGAGGGGGCAATTTCAGTACAGACAAACTACCACAAAAGGCCACAGATGACCTTCCTCCCCCCAATTAAAGATGCTTTTTGGACTATTGCACTGGGGAAGAAAATTCAATGGAAGTTTTTAGCAGTCATGAATAACTCACTAGAACATGGCTCCCCAATATATCCATCTTCATCTACTAATCTCAGTACAATTGAAAGTGTATGGAAATTGAAATCAGATCACCTGAATTGGAGTTCCATTCTGCCCCTCATTATCTGTGGAGATACAAAATTTAGATAAAATGTCATCCTACCATCAAGGACTTTATAATCAAGTGCAGGTATTCTTAGCTTTTTCTGAGTCATAAATTCATGTGGTCTTTTGATGAAACCTTGGGGAAACTTCTAATAATAATGTTTGTAAATAATTGAAGGAAATGATGTCAACTATAGATTAGCAAGAATAATTAATGATCACTAACATTTTTAAAGCACTTACTATATTCCAGGTACTGTACTAAATTCTTTATAATTATGACATCATTTGATGCTCAAAATAAGCCTAGGAAGTAAGTGCTATCATTATCCTCATTTTACAGATGAGGAAACTGAGACAAACAAACTAGTGACTTGCCCAATTTCACAAAGGTAGAAAGTAAGTCTGAATTTTGAGCTCATGTCTTCCTGAGTTCAGGTCCAATGCTCTATGCACTGTACCACCTTAATTGACTAAAGATATAATTTTCCTTTTCCCATGCAAATTCACAGAACTGCTGAAATCTATTCACAATCCTATAGGAATGTGTGGATTCTCACTTAAGAACATTAGAGAAATGATAAAACACAACCATAGAGAACTTAAGTAGCCAATAGCATAAAAAGCAGGGGTTTTTTTAGCAATATTTTGGTGGATCTGTTAATTCTTTGCTACAGGGAACTCCCAGCGAGGAAATTTCCTATACCAGTACAAATCAACCTCCTGTTCACCAATTTAAGATTTCCTGTGCCATTGAGAATGTAAGTGACTTGCCCAAGGTCACACTGCTTGTATATATGAGAGACAGGTCTAGAACACAAGTTTCTGACTGAGGATAGCTCTCTATTCTCCATGCAACCACTGATTCTACAAGCATCAGAAAGCAGTGACAAACACTGAGAGGGGGAGGCTGTTACCAGACAGAGGGATCATGGAAGCTTCCATTATACAGACAGCTTCTTTTTCTTTACATTTTGCCAACCCAGCCCCATCCCTCATGCCCTTCATAAAGCAGTAGCTCACAAAAGGCTTGATGAATTATGATAAAATCTCAAACACAAACTTTCAATTAACCAGAAAGAGAGAATAAAATGACTGCAATGGGTCAAGGAAAAAAACTCTATGAAACAATCTGGTTCTGCTTAAAAGGTGTTCTTTCTTTTTATGTGACTGCCATGCTGATTTCTTTGAAACCACCAAAACCATTCCACCACTAAGGGATTTGTTACCTAGGTCGTTTTGGCATCCTGCCTGCACATTTTATTACTGAAACAAGAAAGAAGTGGAATTAAACATGATTCTTTATTCACTGATTCAGCCATTCATATATCTGTCCAAACCAACCCTTCTTGAATCCATTTAATTTTTGTACTCTTGAAGTAATGAATTCCATACGTTTACTACCTGCTGTGTGAAGTAGTTCTCCCTCTGGCTCATCCTAAATTGGCCTCACTCCCATTTCAAGGGATGCCCCATTCATCCTTCTGTTTCAGGATTTACTGAACATTAATCCTCAAATACATTAACCTGTACTGACTCACATTAAGACCCAGCTGCCAGTTCTCTGTCCTTTTTCACTGAATCTAAAGACTGTCCTATGAACCTATTTCTATCAACTTAGCTCTTTTCTCTGAGGAGAGTCCAATGCAAACTTTCATTTATAAAGTTCTTAAATCAGAAATGCCCTATCATCAATCCTTTAGCAATGCTGCTCTTTTCACTTCTCCATCCTTCAAAATGCCCACTAGTGATTAAGCCTTCAATTCCAGCTACAATCCCATGACTTCTGTTGTGAGCATGGGCCAGAACTCAAATTCATTCTTTTTTTAATACATTTTGTCTCTCCAATTACATGTCAAAACAATTTTTACCCTTTTTTTAAGTTTTGAGTTCTAAATTCTATCCCTTCCTCCCTCCCCTCTCCAGACCCTGAGATGGTAAGCAATCTAGTATAGGTTACATATGTGCAATCATGTAAAACATTTCCATATTAATCATCAAATTTATTCTTTATTTTCTGTTCTGGGCTGGGCTTGATACAAGTCAGCCCCACGGTAGGTTAGGTTCAATATTGGATGTTCAGTATGATTCACAGGTCATTCAACAGCTTAAAAAATAAAAGGTTCATTTTACCGTAGTAAGAGGATGTTCAACAAGGATGGATATTGAGAAGTACTTGAGTTGATTAGCTGAATGAAGCTCCCAATAAGCTCCTTTCCAAGTTTTAAACTGTTGTTCTTCTTTAGGTAAACTTAGTCCCTACATTTTGTATTCCTCTATACTTCCATTATCGTAGCAGAAGGATATTTTAATGTTTCTAATGGCAGTATATTTAGATAATATTCTGGAGTTATCAGTCCCCTTCCTATACTACCACACCCCAAAATTACTGTGTGTAATGCAGATGACTCCCTAATACAGATCACCTGGCCAACACATAGATATATAATCTAAGTATCTGCTTACCCTGTCTCCAGAAGTTTCCTTTCCATCACTGTAGAGTATTGCCAGAGGACCTTGATTCCATCACCAAATGTCTAACAGAGGAGGGACAGGAGGACTCTAGACAGTCATGACTGAACAATCACTTCTTTATTCTTCTACCTTTAAGAGGGATATTGCACTAAAATCATATCTAGCTATTACACATCAGATATTTTTAGTCTAAGGCTATGATGTTATTTTAGGAGTTCAGGAAAAAATCTGAAGGGAGGATAATAGGTACCTAACTCTCACCAGTTTTTTCCTTGCCACCAAACACTGATTATACCCCAAACAGGCTTAGATATTTAGCAAATACATTTTTACAAGCAAACGGGGCAAAAATATTGGGGAAGTTATACACATTAGAGCCAATGATAGAACATATAAAAGCAAATAAGCTCTTTAATTTAGAAGCAAGATAAAATCTCAATTAATCCAAGGATAGAATGATCCCGTTGGGAAAGTCAGCTCTTAAAAATCTCTAAGGATACAAGTACTGGTGATCAAGGAACATGTTGAGGGCAGAGAGAATCTACTTCCTCACATCTTCAACTCTGGGAAGTCTCCTATATGCTATTCACAAGTTCACATGTTGCTCACTCAACCCATCATAGTTATCTCACACCTATGCCCCTGTCTATGTATAGTCCCCCAAATTGCCCTAATGGTGATAAAGTTCTTAGGAGCTACATGCATCTTCCTTCATATAAGAATGTAAGCAGTTTAACATTATTGATTCTCTTATGATTTCTTTTTCATATTTACCTTTTTGTGCTTCTATTGAATCTAATATATAGAAAATCAATTTTTCTATACATGTCTGGTCTTTTCATCAGGAACACCTGAAAGTCTTCTGTGTCATTAAATGCCTGCTTTTTCCCCAATGGATTACACTTGGTTTTTCTGGATAGGTTATTCTTGATTGTAATCCTAGCTCCTGTGCCTCCCATAATATTGTATTCCAAACCCTTCCATCTTTTTATATAGAACCTGCTAAATCTTGTATAATCCTGACTGTGGCTCCACAGTATTTGAATGGTTTCTTTCTGGCTTCTTGGAACATTTTCTCCTTGACCTGGGAGCTTTGAAATTTAACTATAATATTCCTTGGAATTTTTTATTTTGGGATATATTTCAAGAGAGGTAATTGGTGGATTCTTTCCACTTCTGTTTTATCATCTGGCTCTAGAATATCAGGGCAATTTTCTTTTATAATTTCTTGAAATATAATGTCTATGTTTTATTTTGCTTTGTTTTGATCATGGTTTTTTCCATAGTCCAATAATTCTTAAATGATCTTTTCTTGATCCCGTTTCCAGATATGTTTTTCCAATAAGATAAGATTTCACATTTTCTTTCTTTTCATTCTTTTGATTTTCTTTGTTTCTTGATTTCACAGAGTCAGCTTCCACTTGAACATTTCTAATTTTTTAAGGAATTATTTTCTTCAGTAAGCTTTTGTACCTCTTCTTCAAATTGGTCAATTCTATTTCTTAAGGAGTTCTTCATCTCAGTGAATTTTTGTGTCTCTTTTAACATTTGGTCAAATCTGTTTTTTAAGGTATTATTTCTTTTGGTATTTTTTGTTCCTCTTTTTCAAGCTGTTGACTCTCTTTTTAAAAATTTTTATATCACTCTTATAATTATATTTGTATATAATATATATTATGTATAATATATATTTATATAAAATTTGTTATTATATATAATAGATTTTGGGATTACAGATTACAAAATAAATATAATATAATACATTATAATCAATATAATATATAATTTATATATAAGATCATTATAATTATCTTATATCACTCTCATTTAAAAAAAAAAAATCTCTTCTGCCTCTCTCATTTGATTTTTAAAATTTTTTTGAGCTCTTCTGAAAATTCTCTTGGGACTGTGACCAATTCACACTTTCTTTGAACCTTTGCATTAGTTGTTTTGACTTCTTTGTCTTTTGTCTTTTGATTTTGTGTCTTGATCTTCTCTGACACCCTAATAATTTTCTGTAGTCATATTCTTTTTGTTGCTGTTGTTTGCTCATTTTACCCAGCCTGTTTCTTGACTTTTAACTTCATGTCTAAATTGGGCTCTGTTTCTGAGGTGGAAGAGGCACTGTCAGAAGCTTTAGGCCTTTCCTGCTTCTGTTTTCAGAGGAAGTTCTAGAGGTCTGTAGATGTTCAGTGCTTCCAAGGTGGTATGCTCTAGGGAGACGTGTGGTTGCTATTTGCCTGGTTACTTTGACCTTCACCCAGGAAGGGACCTTGTTCCCCTGTAGCCACCAGCGCCAGCATCCCTTTTGACACTTTGACCCTGGTAAACAGGTCTCCTACTCTTTTGCAAGAATGAAGTCTTGAGAGTCTTTTTGTCTGAATAGGAAGTTGAAATTTGCCAACCCACTTCCCACCACAAATAATGCAAAACTGATTGGAATGTCTTTTAAATTTGTAGTGGTTTTTTTTTTCTTATTTGTCTAAAGAAGACAAATTTTCTTCAAAACTTTGTACTAACCAAACTACCAAGCTAGGAGATAAAAGGAAAAATATGAGAAAGCAAGAATTATTTATTTGACCTCTCAAAAAGGATTTTTAAAATTTTCTGTCTAACAACTAAGACCCAAGTTAATCCCATGTCCTTCAAAATACATTTGCATAGATTTGAAACTATGATCAATCTCATTTTTAAAAATATTCATTTCTTCATTTCTTTTAGTTCTTAATTTTGGATATATGTCACCCCATAGACTTCAATGAATTCTACAGAATTCAGACAGGCCTGGTTTTTAATATGTTTATCGAATTTCATTCAACTTAATGACATGGCTATATTGTTCACACCTGAAAGTCATGGCTCATTTGATCTAAGACTGGGTAGACCACATACCCATAGTGTTGTAGGGAGGGCTGTCCCTTCCCATACAGCATGGGGCTGTTGTTATGTGGCTCTAAGGGAGGCAGAATACACATTTTTGGCCTCTTCTCCCCAACTCTTCTCTAAGGGACACTTTAATTCCTGCTACAAGGAGAAGCAGAAGGTTGGGGTTAGAAAATTGACCACTCTGCTTTCCTCAGGGAAAGGGGTTGCCAGTTAAATTTATAGTCAGTTCTCATTATTTACAAATTCTATATTTGAGAATTCCACTACTAGCTAAAAATTCTTTTGTAATCCCCAAATCGATACTCACCACACTTTTGCAGGCATTCATGCACAAGTGCAGAGCTGTGAAAAATGACTCCCACATTTTTCCCAAATGAGGTTGAACAAGATGATGCTCTACCTTCTTGTTTCAGCTGTCATACTGAAAAGAAATGTCCTTTTCACAATCTATTTAGCATTACATTTTTTTGCATTGTTGTGCTTTTTATTGGTGATTTTGATGTTAAAATGGTCCAAATGCATAGTCCAAAAGTGCTGACTAGTGTTCATAAGAGCAAGAAGACTGTAATGTCCCTTACAGAGTGTTCAATATTAAGGAATTTATAATACGGTACATTCTTAGAAAAAGACATGACAGTTCAACATTAATGAATCAACAATGTATTGCATCTAGAAAAAGAGGAAATTCACCTTTCTATATGTGAAGCTGCTCCTGAAAATAAGTGCTAAAGTAAATATTGTGCCCAGAGACTCATAGGAACCCAACCTTGTATTTTGCCTAGGGCAAAAGTTCACTATTCATTAATTCAGTGTTCACACATACTTTATAGAACATAACTGCAGCCAATGAAAGGCAGTTAGATGGCACAGTGGATAAAGTGCTGGGCTTGGTGTCAGGAAAACTCATCTCCCTGAGTTCAGATCTGGCCTCAGACACTAGCTATGCAGCCCTGGGCATGTCACTTAACTCTGTTTGCCTCAGTTTTCTTATCTGTAAAATGAACTGGAGAAGGAAATGCTAAGCCACTGCAGTATCTTTTCCAAGAAAACCCCAAATGAGATCATGAAGATGTGGATGTTTGGAAAGAATTGAACAACAGCAGATTACAAGAATCAACTCTATATCTCTCTGCTCCCTTCAATATTATTGGCAAACAGGCTGTGATTTTCAGGATTGAGCTACCCTCTCATGGTAGTTTCTTCAAGGGGGAAAGGGCTCTAAGTTCTATATTTAACACTTGACTCCTTTCCCTCTAAATACCAGTTCCACAGATAACACACGAAAGAGTTAGCAAAGAAATCTACTTACCCAATTCAATAGACAAACAGAAGTCAGAGAAAGTATACACAGAAGGATATGTATCAGACAATACAGAGTGAAGGAACTCTCCATTGGAAAGGAACTTCCACTGGAAGTTGGGTTATCTAACAACTCAACCAAGAGACAGTTTTTAATTTCATGAAAAAAGAAAGTAAATTTCAAAAGTGACTTCTGAGTCCTGTCAGGGCAAGAATTTCAAAGCAGAGCCCACAGCCTCATATGTCCTCATAAAAGCTCCATATTGGCCTGTGGACTCTTGGAAGCCACAAGTATGGATCTGAGAGACTTCATTGCTCCATGATCATGGCAAGGTACTCAAAGCTTTCCAAAATGATGAAGACCATGGAGGAGGTAGAGGGAACTCAATACTTTAAGAGGAGTGCAGGTTCCTCAAAACCATGTGGGACTGTGGAAACCTCACTGATGGTTCTGTCATTGCTCTGACACTATAACCCCTCATGATGTCTATTCAGAATGCAAAGTCCCTAAACACTCTCAGTCACTTGAAATACTAGCACATATATAGTAACTTGTCATCAAGATCAATCTGTTATATCTTATTGTAGTCATATAATTGTTCCAGAATCTCAGTTCAGTTTGCTAATAAAGAATCCTATAGTTTCAAGCAAAAGCCAAGGGCTTAGTCCAAAAAGTATTATCTCCACTGAATGCAAGGTTTGGTTAGGACGACAAATTAGGTCAAACTTTCCTGGTATTAGCCTTGGTGATTTGCCATGATTCTTCATATCTACAACTATTCAAAACTGAAAATCAGGAAAAAAAGTGGAACTACAATTCCCCACGTCCCCAACATGGGAAGGATAAAAACTAAAACTCTAAACTGAAATTGTCATAAGGAATGTGCATTGTTATTTTCCCTTGACCAAGCAAAGCATTGCCTGGACATTCTTTACATGGTGAGGTAATGAAGGACTGAACCATTTAGGGTGGGACACTCCAGACTTGTTTGGCTGAGCCTTTGCTTAGAAGGTCCTTGAATTAAAGGTCAAATAAAGTTCACTGGAAAATATAATTAATATGAGAGCTTCCGTTAAAACACTAGATCAAGCCTCATTGTTTTGCTCAAGTGTTATCTCTTCTTAGTGCAGGCCTTCCCTTCCCCATGCAAGTTTGGTTTTAATGTACATTTTTGCAACTTTAATCTAACTAAATTTCTATAATTTGGTATAATAATAACGCCTGGCATTTATACAGTCATCTAAAGTTTACAAAGCACTTTACCTCTAGTATCTGATTTGAGTCTTATAACAATTCTGTAAAGGAGGGATTACAGGGATTATTATCCCATCTGGCATATGAGGCAACAGACTAAGGGAAGGTAAGTAAGCTGCCTATGATCAAGAAGGACTTGAACTCAGGTCTACTTAACTCCAAAGTCACTGTTATATCCACTAATTCATTCAGCCTTTTGTAGAGTTCTCTAGGATTCAAACTAATTTTTGACATTTTCATTGGAAAAATTAAATATTAGGGAAATATGTTTTACATGACTTAATATGTATGATACTTATATTGCTTTCCTTCTCAATGAGAGGAGGAGGGAAAAAGATAAAAAGAGAATTTGGAACTGAAAAGGAAAAACAAAGAATGTTTTAAAAAAAAGAAAAAATTTATTTTCGTTAGCAAGTTTAGACTACCTAAAATACAACTCTCTGTCATCGCAGTCATATTTCCAAGGCTTGAAATAATGTATAAGCATTGAGCATATTTCCTACATCTTTCCTAATACTTAAGCCATTAGGATGAAATATTCTTTTTTTAGTGGCACAGTATAGAACATCCCACAGCAGCTATGGGAGCTCATAAAAAAATATCATTTTTGCCAAATTTTCTCTAGTACAAGACTCAGATTTATTGACAGTAGACTATCTCTATCTATTTGGAATGGCTGGGGATGTGGTTTTTGGATCCAAACTGTCCCAATGAATTGGAACATTTTGATTCAATTCAATGAGGGGTTCTGGGAACTCACATTAGTTTAAATTTAAAATTTTGAAAGTCTTCAGAAGGAACGTTTTATAGGATGTTTGAAAAGAAGTTGCCATGAACTCCACAGGACCAGCCATCATGGCAACATCTCCTTAGAGGAAGCATTCATAATGAGCTGATGAGGGCATGCCAAGCCTGTCAACACTCTGGGAATTGGGCTTTTCCATTTTAAACTAAGTTCAGTGATCTCATGATTTGGGTCCATGTGACTCCAATGTTTATTCTAAGATTATCCTGAGCCCCCAGGGGTCCTGTTACTATTTGGAAATCCAGAACTAAACTTTATCTAGAGTCTTGTGGAGGAGACTCATAGCTGCCACACTGGGACATTTGGCTTTAGTGTTGGGGGCAGGGTGGGGAGAGATGGGAGAAGGTAAGAGTAATAATAAAGTAACTGTACATATGAAATCTAAGTATAAGGTAATGTGAATTTTTTTTTGACCAACTTAACCAGAATGTATACATCCAAATGAATGTAGTCTTCAAAGCAGATATAGCAAAAGGCAATACAAATATTCACAGATCATAGATTTGGAGCTAAGAAAGGACCTTAGAGATAATCTTGTCCTCTCATTTTACAGAGGAGGAAACTCAGATTCAGAGAGGATCTTGCATTGTCATACAAGAAAGGAACAAAACCACAATTAAAATATAGGTCCTCTGACTCTTAATCTAGCCTTCTTTCACTGCACAGCATTCTTTCTGCCTTTGCTAAAAAGCAATCGTGGGGAAAATCTCTGTTAGGCATGCCATGTAAGAATCTGATGATTTTTGAAAAATCACACATATCATTCAGAAACAAACCTGGTTAACAAAGGAGCTGATAAAGCTGGAAAATTATCTCATTGGTGAGAGACAAAATGTTACAGTACAAAGGGCAACAGACTCAATCAGGTAGACCTGGGTTCAAATCCCATCTCAGATGCTTGCTAGGTGTGTGACCCTGGGCAAGTCACTTAATCTCTGCCTCAAATTTCTTCAACTTTAAAATGGGATAATAATAGCATCCATTTTGTAGGGCTTTTGTGAGGATCATATGAGATGATATTTGTAAAAAATACTTAGTACAGTACTTGGAATACATAAGTTTTATATAAATGTTTATTTTCTTTCCCTTCACTCTTGGCAACAGATTGATTATCAGAGTAAGTGCATGGATAACACCAAGATTGTAAATTTGGGTGACTGGGAGGAGTGTAGCCACATCAACAGTAACAGAGAAATTCAAGAAGAAGGGAAAGTTTTGGTGGAAAGATAGTGAGTTCTGTTCTGGTTATGTCACATTTGGTATGTCTATGGGACATCCAGTATGAGGTGCCCAAGAAGTGGTTGATGATGGAAGACTGGAGATCACTATATCTGTATCTATCTGTCTACCTATTTACATATATAGTGAAAAATGATTTTTTTCTTAGTAATCAGTATCTTAGAGACTCAGAGTTTCCCTCCTTCCCTCCCCCAAGCCATACTAGTCCCCTTCTCCAAAATCCTTCAGAAGGACATTACAGATAACGAAATTGCATTGGGAGCTACTTGAGTGGAGACAGATTCTTCTGCCTGGATGGCCCAAGGCTGAAAGTGGTCTGGTATGGTAGGGAGGTAGTCTGATAAAACAGATATTTCCTCTGTCAGGAGGTAGGATGATGGTGGAATGAGATCAGCCCCTGTTGAAAAGGTATATAAACTGGGCACCTCAACTCCCAAATCAAGCCAGTTCTGGGTTGGCCCTCTTAGGGAGACCCAGTTCTTAACCATAACTTCCATGCAATGCATGTTGCCAGCTGGTGAGAGAAATAAAAACATGGATGCAACTTAAATTACTTTTATCTTTCTTAGAACAAATTCTGTGAGAGATCAACAATATGCATAGATATATAATATTATCCAAGCAATGTGTTAAATTCTAAATATTTTACAAATATTATCTCATGTGATCTTCACAAAAGCCCTACCAAGTAGGTGCTATTATTAGCCCCATATACATGTACATATACACGTATTTATGTAGGAATCATCGCCATAGAGAGATAACTGAATCCATGGGAACTGATGAAGTCACCAAACAATATCGATAGAGAAAGAAAAGAAAAGGGGCCAAGACAGAGCCTTAAGGGATACCCATAGTTAGCTGGCATGACCTAGAGGAAGATCCAGCAAAGGAGATGGAGAAAAAGTAGTCAGACAAGTAGGGAAAGAACAAAGAGAGAGCAGTATCATGAAAACTAGTAAAAAGAAAGTGTCCTGGAGAAGAGGATAAACTACAGGGTCAAAGTTTTCAGAAAGGTCAAGAAAAATGAAGATTAAGACAAATCTCTTGGATTTGGTCATTAGATCTTCTGGAGAGAGCAGCTTTGACAGAATGATGAAGGTGAAAGTCAGATTGCAGAGGTTTTAGAATCAAGTGAGAAGAGAAGAAGTGGAGAACTGAGTGTAGATAGTAAAAGGCAGCTGGACTGAATGGATAGAGTGCTGAATACAAATTCTGCCTCTAAAACTTTCTACATTTGTTACCCTGCGTAGCAACAATAACTTTAAGGTTTGCAAAGTGCTTTACATAAGCACTTTGAATCCCACAACCATGTGAGGTAAGTGCTGTCATTATTCCCATTTTACAGATGAGGAAACTGAGACAGAGACATCAAGCAACTTGCCCAGGTTTACGCAGCTAGTGAGGGGTCTGAGGCAGGATTTGAACTCAGTTTCCCCTGACTCAGTTTTCTGATCTGTAATGACCTCTACCTCTAAGGTCCCTTCTGTCTAGGAATCTATGATCCTACAAACCACCCTGTGAGGTAGGTAGGAGTATTATCCTCATTTTACAGATGAGGTAATTAAGACCCACAGAGGGGAAGTCATTAGCCCAAGGTCACCCAGGTACTAAGTGATAGAGATGGGATTTAAATCCTACTGCTCTGATGCTAAATCTAGAGCTCTTTTCACTATTCCAGAACATACATAAACTGTGTGGTTTCATTATTATAAACTTCTCCTTAGTGCTGAGGAAGGTAATGTAGGAGGGTAGGATTATAGGTATTGCCATATATTCAAGATCATTTTTGTCCAGCATATTCATATTTATTCATTCCCTTCAGCTGTATTTTGCAAGTGGAAATCCAGCATACTTAGGAAGTCACAAGATCTACATAGATAGAAAGAAAATACTTCAAAGCAAACGTGGAGAGAAGCAGGAATTCATGCTCCTACTACCCCAGTATAAAGGTGCAATATCAATCCCACAGCTTCTCTAAGAACTGAGTTTGTCACTGCTCTGTAGAGATTAGCACAATTAAGCAACCATGAGTTCCTTAGCCCAGGGTGGTGGCAATGATCTGAGAACCAAGAAGAGGTGATCCAACAGCTACAGCTGGCAGCCAACACAGGGAGAATGCGCTCTGATTATTCAGTGAGTCACTCAAGTGAGCAAGAGGAAGCAGGTGCCAACTTTGTCCTGAAAGCTTGCCAAAGCTCCCTGGGGAAGCCAGGCTGTTCCCGGTCAGGTCTTGATTTGGAAAGTCCTGCTGACAATTGTGCAGGGGCTGGAGGGTGGGCTAGTAAGCAGCTGTATGTAACTGAATAGATGGAGCTTTTCCCATCATGGAGAGCATTGTAATGGAGCTGCCTGCCTCTGTTATTTCTCTGCCTGTAATACTCATCTATTTCCATATCCTCCTGTTCAATTCCTCCCTCCCTATCCATCCTTATTTTTTTAATTAATTAGTTTTCAGTTTTCTACAATCACTTACATACATCTTAGACTTTCTCCCCCTCCCTCTCCCCTCCCTTCCTGAGTCAGCATGCAGTCTTATATAGGTTCCACATGTGCATTTTTATTAAGTACATTTTCACCTTAGTCATACTGCATAGATGAATTAAAATGAATGAGAGAAACCATGAAAACAAAACAAAACATAACACAAGAGAACATAGTCTGCTTTATTCTGTGATCCAATTCCATAGTTCTTTCTCTGGATGTGGAAGGCATTTTGCTTCAAGAGTCCATTGGGAATTTTTTACATCCTTATTTTTTTTTATAAAATGTCTTATAAATGTTCACTTTTTTACATCAGTCTGACTTCCTATTAACATGCACCTTCTCCCCTCACAATAGAATTCTCCCTTTTTACAAATAAGCACAACCAAACAAAACATGTCTGAAAAGGTATAACTTATTCTACAACTGTAATCTACTACTTCTCTGCCAAGAGGTGAGAGGTAGTAGGTGTGTGAAATGGGATTAAAACCTGAGACTTCATGACTACGACATGCTGTGTCTTCTACCTATTATCTCTAAGATCACTTAAAGATTTAACATTGCATGATCATAAGATGTTTGGGGTAAGTTAGGCCTTATTTGTAATAACATTATGCTTTTGGGGCCCATCAAAGATGTACAAGAATACATGACACTTCATTAAATGGCCCCAAACTGCTGTGCATTTTGAGTTCTTTATCTGCTTTTAATGGTTGTATAATCTCCTTCCTTGTATCTTAAATTGTGCCTTAAAGGACTTCTCCTAAGAATAAAGCATATGCTTTTGAAGATTAACTCTAGGCCACATTATTATTTGACTCGTCAAAAGGCTTTTATTTCTTTCTGAAAGTCTGAGGTCTCAGCTAAGTTTCTAGATAAAATGAGGCCACCAGATAAATAATCTCTGTATACAGATTTATTGGTAGAATGCTTGAATCCATTTCAAAGTGGCTTCATGTATGACATTGCACTTGGTGCTCACAACTAGCCTAGAGAAGAGGTAGGACAAGAGCTCATCTACTTCTCTTTTTGCTGTGAAACTTAGATAAAAAGGAGGGAAAAGGACTGCACTAAGGTCACACTTGGTGGAGTAAATAGCAAGACTGAGACTCAGATTTCAATGAAATTGGTCAATATTCTGAACCCCACTCCCCACCACCACCAACAGACGTAGATCCCATAGGTTTTTCAGCATCATTGTGCCTTGGGGACTCTTGTTACTAAATCTAGTTTGAAGTCAGAGAATCCAAGCTCTGTTACTGATGGCATTGGTATTAATTCCAAGGTCCCCCACTGATATCTCCCACTAATCACCTTCCCTTTCTGGACCTCAATTTCCTTATCTGAAAAATGAAAGGGGCAGATTAGATTACTTCTAAAGTCTCCTCCTTCTAGCTCTAAACCTGATACTATGCTTTACCACAGTTTCCAGACTGCAATAAGAGGTCAGTGACTCAAATTACCCCCAGGCCAGCCTTATTCATCCCACACCACTCTCCCAGGGAAAGTGTTTGTAGTTCTTGGGCCAATGTGTTCTTTTTCCAAAAATGGGGGTTGGGGGTGGAAAACCATTTAAAGTGTTTTCTGTAAACATTCTGGAACAATGTGGTAGATAGTCCCACAAATGCCAATTATGGTACCACATCATACCAAGCCCAAGGACCAAGCAGCAAAGAATCAGGGCTCAGGGACCCCACAGTTATGGGATAAACACTAGACCTCTCTGGTGGTGATGAAGCTCTGAATCTGCCTGTAATGCTTCCCAAGGACACAATGTTCCTTTGACTCACTTGGGATTTTCAGGAATATGTCTGGATGGTTTCCAATGGGTTTCTGCTGCTTCCCTGGGTTAATAAGGATACCTTTGCCTCTAGCAACTCCAAAGGTCACTGGGGAGCTGGAGCTGCTTGGTACTTGTTATGCCACTGTAGAAGGAATCATAGATTTTGATCTGGAAGGAACCTTAGAAGCTATCAAGTCCAATTCTCTCATTTTGCAGATGAAAAAACTGAGGACTAAGAGAGGTGAAATGATTTGCTTCCAGTCAAAGAGCTAGTCAATATCTGAGGCAGGGTTCCAACTCAAGTTATTCTGACTCCAAGTCTTCAAAATAGCTGCAAAATCTCCCAAGAATACACTAAGAGCCATTAGCCAAGAAAAACAAAAAGTAAGCAATTGAAACTCTTAATAATGATGATAACAGGTGTGTGATTTGTTTCTCCTTCTCAACACATAAACACACACACACACACATTGATAATCACAGAGAACAAGGGTGCACATGAAGAAAATAAAATATTACTATGCAATATTTATATGCTAATATCCTATTATTCTTTTTATAATGGACAAAATCATCAAAATTTGGCCATACCCCTAAAGACCTCTTGAAAAACTGAGCTCACCTTCTCAGAAGAAGCATTTTTGGAGTGTGATCCCTATATCTATCCCTTAAAGAAGCAGAGGGGAGGAGGTTTCATTTCCTCACCCTCATTTGTCATGCAATGAAGCAAAAATACTTCCTAGTTTAAAAAGGCATAGTTGAGATGTATCTAGCTGGGAGCAGAGGCAGGTACAATCCAGAGATGGACACAAAGAAACAGTGACTTAAAGGAAAAAGTAATTACAAAAAGTATGATTTCTGGCAGCAGAGAAGAGAGCCAACTATGGACTCATGACAACTAAACCTGGCAAGTGAGAGTTGAAAAACAGAGAGTAGTAGATGCTGGAAGCATATGTGAACAACTTACCCAGGAGATGACTGTACCTGGGAGAAAACAGCATGAGGACTCTATAAACACAGGAGACAAAGGACAATATTTTTGACTTGCATGTGCTTCACTACCATTTTACTTTAATTTGTATCCAACATTTTTGGAGATGTTACCCGTATTCATAAACAGAGTATACCTCAGGGTTATTTGAAGGAGGATAAAGGGGGAAGAAGGGAAGGACAGGAAGATGTTTTACAGCTACATTTCTTACTATACTATTTTAGCAAATGCCATTGCTTTGAGCTAAATGTGTCCATTGACTGACTCTTAAGGGAAGCTCACTACAGTATTCATTAAGAACCAAGATCCACAGAATAACCCTAGAATCTGGTAATAGTAACTGTCCTTTGGGAAAGTAGAACAGAATGGGTGTTAAACAACAACAGCAAAAAGAGCTCTTTTGTCTATAGTTCTTTCCTCAAACAATTCTATGACACAGGTAAGGCAAGCACATGTATTATTATCCCATACTTGAGAACTCTCAGGTGAATAAGTGACTCATCCAAGGTCACCGAGCTGGTAAATAGCAGTTAGAAGTTATATCTTCTGGTTCCCAACAGTGCTCTCTGCATCATTCCATGTTGACTTGAATTAATAGCATTTCCTTATTTCCCCTCACTGGAAGTCTCCAAGCAAAAGATGGATGATGACTTGGGTTGTTGTAGAGAATATTTCTTTACAGAATATTGGTTGTAATAAATTGCTCATAGTACAACTAAAAAAATTTGTGATCCTGGAAAACAACTATAAATCAAGCCCTGACCAATCTGGAGAAATTCTAAAATGGAAAGGCATAGAAAACTCCAAATGGAGTCACAGAGAGGAGGACAAGACTGAACAGTAACAATAAATCTGTAATAATAACAAAAGGTTTGGAGTCACGCTTTAATCACCCTTCACAGAAATGGGGCTTTCCATTAGCTGTGGGTAAACTCCAAGGAAAGAAAGTAAGAAAAAAAACTCTGGATTTGGATTCATGTTCAAATCCTGAGTTTTGATATTTTACCACTTTATTAATCTTGTACAAGTCTCTTTACCTCTCCAGGTCTGTTTCCTAATCTGTAAAATGAGGAAATTGTGAACTCCATGTACATAGGAATTGCTCTTTTCATTGTTTTTCTTTTTATTCTCAGTTCTTAGCACACTGCCTGGCACATAGTAGATACTTAATAAGTGCTTGTTATGGACTTGTTAATTTGATTAAACTCATCAATCATGTCATAGACCCTTTTATCAGTCTAGTGAAATCTATGAATTTTCAGAATAATGTGGAGGGGTTTTTTGCTATCCTTCAATGATATTTAGTCATATTCAACCTTTTGCGACCCTATTTGAGGTTTTCTTGTCATTTCCTTCTCTAGCTCATTTTATAGATGAGGAAACTAAGACAAACAGGGTTAAGTGACTTGCCCAGGATCACAGAGATACTAAGTGTCAGAGATTGGATTTGAATTCAGGAAGATGCCTTCCAGACTCCAGGACTAGCACTCTATCCATTAGGCTACTTGTTTCTCATGGAATAAATCATTAGGATTACAAAGGAAGTCAATTACATTTAAATATAATTATAAAAAATGAAACCAAGTTGGTAGACATCAGGTAAGGAAACACTAAAGTAGTGAGGAGCCAAGATGTTGAAGTAAAAGCAGGGACTTGCTTGAGTTCTCCAAACCCCTCCAAATACCTGTAAAAAACGACGAAACAAATTCTAGAGCAACAGAAACCAGCGAATGACAGAGTGAAACAAACTTCCAGACTAAGACAATCTGAAATGCTAATAGGAAAGGTCTGTTGCACCAGGGTGGGAGAGAAGCACAGACCAATGCTGGCTGAGCCAGCACAGACTGGACCCTAGAAAACTTGGAGCAGCCCTCAGGGTACTGAATTACTTGCAGCTGTGGTGTTTCCAGACCTCTCAACCCATGAACACCACCAACAACTTAGAAGGTCAGTAAAAAAGAGTGGAGCATGGTCTAGCCACAGCCCCAGGGTAGTGGAGGTAGCAGCAGTGGTGGCAGCAGCAGCTGCTTTTGGAGTTCTCAGCCCACAGACAGTGGGGGGATCAAGCAGCTGACAACAGGGGGATTGCAGGGATCACTTTGATGGTGCTGATGCAGGATTCTTCTCCTTTGCCCTACTTGGATCTGGGTCTCAGTCCTGGGTGGCAGTTCTGAGTCCAAGAGGAACACTAGTATGGCAGAGCTTGTGGCTACAATGAAGAGGGAATCCTCCTCATAGTTCCAACATAGAAAAGAGTGTCTGTGGTCATTTATAGACCAGAGCACAGTCCAGGAAAGGAGTAAACACATCTCCTTTGATCATACCACCTTGGAAAAACTGAAAATTTGCAGGCTCCAGAAGTATCTCTGAAAATAACTACACAAAACTCCTGAAACATAGGAGAATACACCCTACACACTGGAAGCAGAATCCTACCTTTAAAAAAAGAGTTAAAAATTCAAGTAATTGGCTGGGAATATGACCAAACAGTATAAAAAACTCAGACTATAGAATCTTATTTTGGTGACAAAGAACATCAAAATATACAACCAGAAGATGACAACAAAGCCAAAGCTCCTACGTTCAGAGCCTCCAGGAAAATTATGAATTGTTCTCAGGCCATGGAGGAGCTCAAATAGAAATGTTGAAAATCAAACAAGAGAAGTAGAACAAAAATTGGGAAAAGAAATGAGAGTGATGCAAAAAAATCATGAAAAATAATTCAACAACTTGCTAAAGGAGACCCAAAAACACTAAAGAAAATAACACCTTAAAAATTGACTAACTCAAGTGGCAAAAGATGTCCAAAAAGCCATTGAGGATAAGAATGCCTTAAAAAAAACAGAATTGGCCAAATGGAAAAGGAAGTCCAAAAGCTCACTGAAGAAAATAATTCCTTAAAAATTAGAATGAAGCAAATAGAAGCTAATTACTTTATGAGAAATCAAGAAGCTATCAAATGAGATCAAAAGAATGAAAATATAGAAGACAATGTGATCAAAGAAAAGAGCCTAGACATCATCTTTCAAGAAATTATCAAGAAAAACTGCCCTGATATTCTAGAACCAAAGGGGAAAATGGAAATTGAAAGAATCCACTGATCGCCTCCTGAAAGAGATCCCAAAAGGAAAACTAGGAATATTGTAGTCAAATTTCAGAGTTCCCAGGTCAAGGAGAAAATATTGTATGCAGCCAGAAAGAAACAATTCAAGTATTGTGGAAACACAATCAAAATAACACAAGATTTAGTGCTTTTACATTAAGGGCTCAGAAGGCTTGGAATATGATATTCCAGATGTCAAAAGAGCTAGGATTAAAATGAAGAATCACCTGCCCAGCAAAACTGAGTATAATCTTTCTGGGTAAAAAATGGATATTTAATGAAATAGAGGACTTTCAAACATTCTTGGAGAAAAGACCAGAGCTGAGTAGAAAATTTGAGTTTCAAATATAGGACTCTGGAGCATGAAAAGGTAAATAGGAAAGAGAAATCATACATTCCTACATGGAAAGATATTTGTAAGTCATGAGACATTGAAAGAAAAAGATGTTACAGTGGAGGAAAAGAGGCAGGAGGTGAGAGGTTATGAGTGAACCTTACTCTCACTGGATTTGGCTTAAAGAGGGAATAACATACAAACTTAATTGGGTATGGAAATTTATCTTATCCCACAAGAAAGTGGGGGGAAAGAGGAGAAGAGAGGGTGGGGGGGATGATAGAAGGGAGAGCAGATTTGGGGAGAGAGTAGTCAAAAGCCAAGACTTTTGAGGAGGGACAGGGTCAAAGGTGAGAAAAAAATAAATGAGGAGTGGCATAGGATGGAGGGAAATATAGTTAATCTTTTATAACATGACTGTTATGGAAGTGTTTTGTTTAATAACACATGTATAACCTCTACTGAATTGCTTGCCTTCTCAATTAGGGTGAGTGGAGAGGGAAGAAGGGAGAGAATTTGAAACTCAAAGTTTTAAAAACAAATGTTAAAAAATGTTTTTACGTGTAACTGGGAAATAGGATATAAAGGCAATGGGGCATAGAAATCTATCTTGCCTTACAGGAAAATATAAGGGAAAGGAATAAGAGAAGGATAGGACAATGATAGAAGGGAAGGCAGACTGGGAGAAGGGCAATCAGAATGCAAACTGTCTTGAGATGAATAGGAGGGGAGAGAAAATTTGGGACTCAAAACCTTATGGAAGTGAATGTTGAAAACTAAAAAATAAATTAACCACAGAAAAAAAAAAAAAAGGATCACTAAACTAAATTCCTTTCCCAAAGCTCTGCTTCTCTTGCTTGGAATGTTTTCTTTTTCTTCAGGAAAACTTTTTCTTCTAAAGGAAACTTAAAATAAAATATACACACATGCATATGAACGTTATATATATGTATTTACTTAATAATTGTATACATATATTTCATAGTGAAGTTGCACTCACTGCCTTGTGACTGTGTACAAATTTTGTTTCTAAGAACGATTAAAATTTTGTGTATACATGGAAACTTTTAATAATGGGATACAAAATATAGGAGAGTGGTGGCCAGGGAGGAAATATGGACCTATATAGTTACAGGGATCATGAATGGAACTTTAATGGAATCAATTGTTATGCCTTTTCTAACAACAATAGTTTTGTTGATTAGATTACTATTTCTAAAGCAAACAAAGAGGAAGAAAATTGGGTTGCATACATGGCACGAGCCCAGTAGCAAAGCAGAAAGTGAGATACACTGGGTGGGGCTTGGTGTCCTGGTGCATGTCTGGAGGGATGTGAATCATGATCTAAGGCTAGCTCGATATATAGATGGTTAGGTGAGTTTTCAATTACTCATCTATCATTTCAGAAAATGGAGCCCCTAAGCAGAGTCCCAAACCTTCAATTACCAGAGAAACTCTTAAGGTCCATGATAATACAAAGATCTGTGACTTGGGAAAAAAGGCATCATGCTCTACTGCACAGGCTGATGGGAGAGCAATGTAGAAGTTACTTCCTAGGGAAAAAGCAGATGGTCGTAATTATTGGTGCAATGGGGCAAACTCCAAGGTATGCATGGAAGTTCCCCAAAAGAGAATATTCTTCCTTATGAGAATGAGACACTGGAGAATGTTTATTGTGAGACCTCTGGAGATTTAGGAGCATCAGTCAATATTTCAGACTAGTTTTGGTACACTATTTTTTTAAAGAAGTATGGGCAACTGGTTTGAATCTCAGGTATGCTGAGATTTTTTTTTTAAAGCATCTCCTATATTTCTTTATCCGTGTCTAATAAAAACGCCAAAAATTTCTTATCCTGCTTACTAGAAAGCTTAATAAAGCCACTGGAATCTGTGGAGCAAGGTGGTGAACAGTATGGGTGAATGATGAGAGCCGAGCAAAACAAAATGAAATCCTTTATTATCCCCAAAGCACTTACGCAGCTGCAGCTTTCCTTGCTAGGAATATGTTTTCTTTGTCTTCAGGAAAACATTTTCTCCAAAGGAACCTTAAAATAAAACATTTTACACATGCATACGAATATCACACGTATGTGCTTAGTTAATAATGATATACATATATTTTATAGTGAAATTGTACCCCCTGCCTCATGACTATATATAAATGTAATTAATACAAGGGTTTCACATTCATTTCTTTCTTAGTGGGGATGGAAGAATTAAATAAAGGAAACTGAAAGGAGGAAGAGAATGGGAGAGAAGAAGAGGAAAAGAAGAAAAGAAAGAAGAAGGGAAGCAGAGGAAGGGAAAAAGAAAGGAGAGAGAGGTCAAGAGGAAGGAAGAGAGGAAAAAAAGGAGGGAAGGAGGGAGGGAGGGAGGGAGGAAGGAAGGAAGGAAGGAAGGAAGGAAGGAAGGAAGGAAGGAAGGAAGGAAGGAAGGAAGGAAGGAAGGAAGGAAGGAAGGAAGGAAGGAGGGAGGGAGGGAGGGAGGGAGAGAGAAAGTGGAGAGATGGAGACAGAGGAGAAAGAAAGAGTAAACTTTAGGTAGGTCAGGAAAATATTTATAGGTTCTATCTAAGAGACTGTCATACCCAAATTAACTTTGTTATATCAAAAAGACACTCAGTGTGTACCTCAGTACCCCTAAGCTGCCCTGACAGTACAAAGGTGATCTGTGACTTGGAAAGAACAATGTCATCCCCCTTCCAAATAGGCTGATTAGAAAGCAATAAAGAAGAGTTTCTGCCTAGGGGAATAGGGAAAAGCAATTTTAATTCCATCAAACACTGGTATGAACTAAAAATGTTTCCCAAGCTAATCACTATATGATTGATTGACCTTAGATAAATCACACCACCTCTCTGGGTCCTTCATCTGTAAAGTGAGAGGGTGGACTATCTGGACCACTAAGTTTCACTCTAACACTGACAACTGATTCATAGAGTACTGCATGAACCACTGACTTTCACAGCTCTGGCTGATCATCATTTGTGGTAGGAGAATAATGATTAATTTATCTTGTCATTTATGTAGTCCAGCCTATTGATTGTGGAGAAGGGGGAAGGGAAGAAGAATAGAGCTGGTAAATTTTATACAAAGTACCTTTTGAATAATCTTCAGATCTTAAATTCCTATCAACTACTTATCTAATTTCCAACATAGTGAGACTTATAGGATAATCAATGTTCTTCTAAATTACAGTTCATATCTTATTTTTAGGTTTGTCCATAATCATAGCCAAGATACAGATTAGCAATGATTCAATTCAGCAATAGGGCTTATATTCAAGGTAATGTGATTCCTGTTTTTCAAAAGGAGGTCGGAAGACGGGAGGATGTCTTTTTGGTGTAATACAAATTATACATTGATTATCTTCACATAAATGGACGCTTTGCCATCACACTCTGAAAGCATCAATGCTGAGCATTAGCATTGTTAAAGAGAGTCTAGTACCTATAATGGGGTGGTCTATATGTTATCAACTTGAACTTAGTGGTATAAGTCAGCCTTTCCCTCAAAGAGAGGTTACCGAAATGTAAGGGGGCTGAAGGTTACAGGGTGTGGATCACCCAGAAACTATAGGTCCTTCTAGTTACTCTTCACATTGGGAAAAACTTCTTACAGAAAGAACTCAGGGTGGCCATACGTACAGATGAAAAGGAAAAAAGAATCCTTTCAAGGAGTCCATATTAGTTGGCCGAGGTCCTTTCTGCATGACAAGATATGAGGGAGAGAGGAGTGTAAAACAGCAGATAAGGAGAACAAGAACAAAACTGCTAACCAAGCATGAGCAAGAAGACAGGAGCCAGCTAGGTCAGAATTATGCAACAAAAATGACACAAAAGATATCAGAGTTGTAGTTGGAAAAGAAGTTGAGAGAATCGCAAAACAGGAGTAAGGGATAATTGAAGTAGAGTCCCTGTGCTCCATTTTTCCTTAAAACATCAAAAACTGTGGAAGATTTGTCTAAGGGCACAGGCAAAATTCACAGAGGATGAGAACTTGCGGGTGTGTTGAGATCTGTGCCATTGGCTAGAAACTCTCAAAGAAAATATCCAAATTTTGAAGTATCATTTATTCAGCAGTGGAGAAGCTACTTGCAAATAACCAGTCATACAGTGTGACTAAGGTAAATTTGCAAACCACTTTGATATGTAAAGTTGTCAGAAATTGTGAATAACTCTAAAGTTCTACTTTACACTTCTAAGTTTCTCCCCTGGAAAATGCTTCTTTCTACCATAAAAGTCTACAGTGAATCCCATAAGCAGTTAAAACTCAGCTGTTTCAGTCTTTGTCATGAATGAAGTACTTTTTTCTGGAAAAGATTCACCAGGGCATTTTAATTAAGCCTAATTAATATTTTCTTTATCTGGGTCCCTCCAGTTCTCATTGTGCCACAGTGGAGCATGCTATTCTTGGAGTTGAAACACGTGAGTTTGAATCCTGCTTAAGATACATGTCATGTAGTTTTATAGACATGGGCAAGACACTCTCTGAGTCTTAGTTCTCTCATCTGTAAAATGAACAATATCTCCAGTATATAATACAAGCCACAAGGCGTTTGAGAAAACTCAAATGAGATAATGTGGGCAAAAGACAAGAAAAGGATGCATACACACAGGAATATTTATAGCAGTACTTTTGTTGTAGCTAAAAACTGAAAACAAAGCAGACAGGCATCAGTTGTGAAATAGCTGAACAAATATGGTGTGTCAATGTAATATTATTGCACCGTAAGAAAAAAAATTAATATGATGGATTTGGAGAACCCTGGGAAGATTTGTAGAGAGTAGAGCAAGCAGAAGAAGAACAATTTATTCAACTATAATAATTTAAAGCCAAAAACCTTTGAAAGGCTTTAGTGTTCTGATCACTGCAGAAGCCTCCTCTTGACAGGCGATCGGTGAATAAGACATACATTGACAGATATAAGAAAACTGTCAATTTGTTTCACTGTACTATGCTTACAAAGGAGGATTTCTGCTGGAGGGAGGTCATGGGAAAGAGTGTGAGGCAGAAAAAAAACAAAGAAAGATAATCAAAGACTATTAACGAAACATGAAATAATACAAATAAAAAAGTTCAAAGGGGACACAGAGCAGTTTTATTACTATTGTATTGAAGAGTTTACATTTTAAAAAGCAAATTATGTATCAGAAGTTCACAGTTCCATATGTAATGCTCATTTTTGTTCTTCGTTTGTTAAAATATTCATGTTGTTTAATGTTTATTAAGTTTGTAAGAAAACAATTAAAGATCATGCATTTAAAATGATTTGTAAATTTTATACTTTTATTATTTTATTTATTAAAATTTTAAATTTTATAGATGTCAGTCATTATCATCTTTTTAAGCCATTTTCTGAGGATTTGCCCATCATACTCAACCTAGTCAATCATAATCTATCCTTTGGGGGGAAAAACGCTCCTCATTAGAGTGGTTGCACAGTTGTTTAACATCAATGGTCCGTAACATTTTCATCAACCTTTTCAATGCTGATTTGCAGCATAGATTTGATGCCTTTAACTCTATGGAGTAGCTTCTGCCCGAAAAACTGAAATATTATTTTGTTTGCTTGTTTCCAACTCCCTAAGAGATTGCTTTAGGCAAGGGAAGAGACCCATAATTTATTAAGTGATGGGTACTTTGTTGACACATTACAAATATCTCACTAGATGACCACATGTTCGATATGACGATTCAACATTTATTATGTACCTATTATGCACAAAGCACTGGGATTCATCCATCAAGCAGGGAATGGAACATTAAACACTAAAATCAATGGGCATCTGATGCTGCAGCAACCAAATACTATGATTTATGATTAACTTACTAATATTTCCTGTTATTTATTGGTATTTAGTTTTGGCTTGTGGAATTTGTCAGGCTTCATGCTAACTCCTTTCAAAACCATGGACTTCCTCAATTTGGAAAAGGATAAGCAAGTTGATGCATGAATGTAACAGGAATTACTATACATGAGAAAAAATGAATGTGGAAAATGATGACAGATTCAGAGAATCATAAGATGACTTATATGAACTCATGCAGAATGAAGTAAACAAAACCTAGACATCAACATACATAATGAATACAGCATGGACTGTAATTCAAAACGTCTGAAGTAAATGGAAAGAACTGACATGGTATATATAACACTTGGCCTCAGTTGAGAAAATTTATCTCCCTCTTTTTTTGTGGCACTCAAGGAATACTAATATGGAATACTGCATCAGCCATAAGAAGCAGTTGATGCGGTGATTGGTTTTGCTAAACTATTTTTCCCCTTTCCTTGTTATTCTTTGTTAGAAAGGGCAGCTTCCTGTGTAGGGAGGGGGCGAAGAGGGGAGAGGAGAGGAATTTTCGCAATACAAGTGTTTTTTTAAAAATAATCTATAATTATTTTTATTGTTTTTGGTTGGCCCTGTATTCTCATCAATATAAGCAACTCCTAATGAGATACTCCCTCTATTCAAGATAGCCAGGTGATGTAGTCGATAGAATGCTAGGTCCATAGTCAGGAAGATCTGAGTTCAAATCCAGCCTCAGATATTTGCTAGCTGCATGACCTTGGGTAAGTCATTTAACCTCATATGTTATTGCTATTCAGTCTTTCAATCATGTCTCATTCTTCATGACCCTGTGAGATATAGCATGCCAATATGGAGTTTTCTTGGCAAAGATATTGGAGCAGTTTGCTATTTCTTTCTATGGTGGATTAAGACAAATAGAGGTTAAGTGATTTGGCCGGGGTCACACACTTAGTAGGTATCTGAGGTGAAATGTGTACTCAGGTCTACCCAACTCTAGGCCCAGAACTCTATCAACTGAGCCACCTAGCTGCCTCAACCTCTAAGTAAGTGCTTAATAACTGCTTTTCTCTTCTCTTCTCTCCCCAAATACTGATCAATACCTCCTCTACAACTTATGGGTGTGGACAGTTGCCTAGGGCACTGAGAGGTTGCCCATGATAACATTACCAATAGGTACCAGAGGTAGGCTCTTGAACCCAGCTCTTCCTAACTTCAAGGTCAACCCTCCATCTCTATGCTATGTGACATCTCACAACACAGTTTTAAAGACAAATAACACAAACTTTAAAAGTAGCAAATTTTAAAAGGATAACAACACAAATATAGCACGATGCAAATTAGAACAGAAATTTTAGAAGGAAAAAGAAAATGACTTGAGCATCATAATGGATTGGGACTTTTAGAGACCTCTCTTGGTTCACACCATCTTCCAAAGTCTTTTAAATCTGTTTGAGGCATTAATGCTTATAGCCAATATTCTAAGGAAATGCTTCTCCATATGTAGCTAAGCCAGTCTTATGAGGACAGACCCAGAGCCACTAACTGGCCCCCTATTTGAATTCTTCTGGGTTTACTAGGAGTAACCAGAACTTACTGCCCTTGTCATGAATTATGAGACACCAAGGTCATCTCCATGACACAACAAGGTAGGGCATAAGACTATACTAAAACTTGAGCTTAATATTAAAGGATATTTAGATCCAGGAGTTTCTGACAAGATGTTGGTTCTTAGTGTTTTCCATTGATGTCATCGCTGCCGGATGCAACCTAAATCAGCAGTATTGTCTCTCAGCATTTTTTTCTAAATACATCTGCATGAATTAGTAAGAATATTGCTGATTACATATAGAAATTTGCATAACTATGAAAGACATGGGTATTTATGGTATATCTATTAGCATAAATGAATTCTAGCTCTTCCAATTTGACAATCATTGTGTCCTTGTTGACTAAGTTCGGAAAGCAGAAAGCCCGTGTGTGTATGTGTGTTTTTAAGTATCATTATTTCTGAAAGAATAAAACAGCTTTTCCACATCTAGACATTTACACTAACAAGCTCCCTGTCACAATTCCTTCATTAATCAAGGCTTCCAATTAAATCACAAAATATTCTCCAAAGTTGGGAGAAAAATAGCATAAAGATTGAAAGATTTAGTGATAACCTCACAAATACATATGGACACACACACACCAAGAGAAAACAAAAATTTCATTGATATTTTCCTATCTTCAGTGGCCATCTGATGCACCAAAGCACTTTTTTACCATGCTCCATCATGTACTCTCTTGCATACGTTTATCTGTTTATCTGTTTCTCCCCTTTATCTGTTTCTCAAAGTAAACATATTTGTAAATAAACTCATTATCTTCCCCTCAAATCCCATTCCCCTTTCTAACTTCCTTCTTTCTCTCAAGGACAGGCACCACTACTCTTCCAGATAGGTAAGTTCACAATCAAGGACTTATCCTTCACCCTTTAGTATCTCTCATTCCACACGTTTAATTAGTTGCCAAGTCTTGTTGAGTCTATTAATTCCACAGTATTTCACATATCCATCCATCCTCTTCACTCACAGTCAACTCTAATTCAGATGCTTATCACCTTTCACATGAACTATTAAAAGTCTCTTGTCCTTCCAGCTTCCAGTTTTCCTTCTCTTCCAACCATTCCCCCATGCTACTGCCAAATAGATATTCCTACAGCATAAGTCTATCTGACCATGTCACTCCCCTGCTCAAGAAGTTTCAGTGACTCCCTGTTGCCTCTAGGAGAAAATAAAACGCCTCTTTGGGGCTTTAAAAGGCTTTGCTTTCACAATCTATCTCAAACCTAGTCTTCTAGACAGATTTCACAATACTTTCTTTCAAGTATTCCACATTACAATAAAACTGACCTACTTGCTAGTCCCTGTATACAATATTCCATCTCTCGAATTCTTGCCTCTACACAGGCGACATGCCCTCCATTCCAAGAATGAGCTTTCCTCTTCCTTCCATCACGTGGAATCCCTGGCACCTTTAAAGGCTTATATCAAGTACTACATGATGCCTTTTCCAGATCTCACTGCCCTAACCCAAATTGCTTTGATTCTATTTTGTATATATTTTGTATGTATTTATCTGTATACTTCTTGCTTCTGCCAAAGTGTAAATTCCTCAAGGGGAAGGGTTCTTCCCCCTTTTGTTTTTGTATCTCTAGCCTTGCATGCAGCAGATGCTTAATAAATATTCGTAGGATTAAATTTAATGGAAATTTTAACATACTGAAATGAAATAAATTGGCCTTGAAATGAACCTGAACAAAATGTGAGCTCTAAAAAGAATTTTAAAGCTGGGCTAGGCAAGAGGAAAGAGGAAATCTACAAACCCCTCTCCTGGGATTTATCTCCTAGTTCTAATTTGGGTGCCTCCCACCTGTCTCCCTGGCATCATGGCTGCATTCATTAAGCAGAGAGTACACAAAGGGTCCTAATTGTATTCTGGAAGATGAGATAAAAAGCTGGAAGTCCACTTGCATAATATGACGAATTTCCTGGCATCGAGAAGAGAGGTTCAGAAAACTTTCCCCACTAAAAGGGCCATGATGAAATGATCATGCAACAAGGCGCATTTGCAATACAGCAACGACGGCAATAAAAAGTCTATAAATGTTATCAAGATTTATTACAACTTAGTTCCAAGTCTCACAGAGGAAATTTTATACAAGCTTCTGATATTGTCGTTCTTTTCCCCCTTCCATCCAGCAACTGAATGGGTCGCGTCCAATGTTAGGTAACTGTGAAGGTGACCTCAGGCCTTGCTTCCTTTGTACTGACTTCATTAAGGACAAATTCAGTTGAATGTCCTCATGAGTAAAAGTCTGCATGAGAGGTAATACTGCTACTCTAGACATAACAAAGCAAAACAGGCCAAGCAGGTAAACTGCCCTCAACATGACTAGAACAGCTCATGAAGCACAGTCATAATTAAGAAGACAATGCCAGACAAAATAAGTGATTGAATGTTATGCTTAAAAGTCAAGGAAAGAATACAAAGAGAAAGCTTCTGAAATGTTGGTAGTTAATATAGCTTTGGAATTTAGGAGCACTTCTCCCTTTATTCTTTTATTTATTTATTTTATTTGGAATTTAAGAAATAAAAAAACATTTCTATGACGTGGTGGAATAGGAGAAAAAAGAGGATTATACATGAAATTGCAAATCTAATTATGAACGAATTTCATAATAATTTTCAATGAAATTGCAAACCTGTTATGTACAACTTGCTAATCCTTTTAAATATATAATAAAGTTATCATGTAACTTTCTTTTCTTCCCCTTTTTTTCTTCTCCACCCTAGAGATGGCTACCATTATCCAAAATATGTATGTGTGTATGTATATGTGTGTGTACATATGTAAAGCCATTCTATACATACTTCTATTTATCAGTTCTTTCTCTGGATTCAGAGATAGCATCTTCCTTCATATGTCCTTTGGAGTTAATTTGAATATTTATAATAGTAACTCAACTTAGTCACTCAAAGGTGCTCTTAAAATAATATTACGTTACTAAATACAATATTCTCTTGATTGTGTTCATTTTGCTCTTCGTTGTTTTGTGCAATTCATATTTTTCTAGGATCTTTGAGCTCACTATTCTTTGTTCTTTAGTTTGGTCACACTTTATTTTTGTCCTTTTGTTGAATTGACAGCTATAGACAGAGAGGATAGGTTGGTCACATGGTGAAAGATTTTTGGGTGGGTAGCCCAAGTGCTCCACTAATATTTTTACAACATCCAGAGAAAAAAAGAAATGCCTCCAGTACTTTGGGTGGATCCTCTGTGATGAACTTATTGGAGGACAAGGACAAGAATGACGCAAGGAGGAGAGTCATGAATGCATTGTGATCTATATCATTGAAGAGAAAATCCAAATAGAAATGGCAACAGAGCCAATGGAGTAGTTGAATAGTGGCATAATTCAGTAGAATAAGCAATGGATTTGGAATCTGAAGGTCACGTTCAAGTCTCACTTCTATACTTTCTACCGAAAAGATATTAGGCCTGACACTTAAACTCTCTGAGCCTCAGTTTTCTCATATTTAATTAGGGGGTTAAACTAGATAGTCTCTAAGATCTCTCCCAGCTCTGGACCTATGAACCTAAATGGTCTACAGAGAGGCAAGATGTTGTTGTAGAGAGAGTGTTAGCCTTAAAGTCAGAAAACCTAGGGTCAAGTTTCTATTCTCCCTACCACAAAATTCCTTTGAATTTAATTGGGTATATTTTTGTATTTCTTATCTGTGCATGAAATTGTTTTATTTTTGTATTTGTATTCCTAGTGTTGATCACAGACCCTGGGAAACAGTAGATACTTACTCAATGCCTGTTGATGGTTTAATTAGAACTGTGAGGCGTAGAGAAGGCTCTGATCTATCTGTATCACTGGAGTGAACCTCCAAACCAAGCATATCCAACACCAGACAAACATAAATTGAATGTGCTAAAAAAGCACTTCTACTAAGTATAGAAATAAGGACGATAAGTGTCTAGTGAAAATCGAAAGCAAGTATCACACGCAGTGGGCAGACACTAGAAACTTTCTCAGTAAACTCATAAGTAATAACAAGGGGCTCTGGTCTTCCTCCCTAAGGATTAATATGTCATATTTCACATCTCTATCAGGGTTCTCTAGTACCCTGAGGAAACTGAGAGGTCTCTCATCTTCATCACTGGCTAAAGCCCCTTTTAAATGTGTTTCTTCAGTGTTAAGAATCCAAGTACCATAAACATCTAACAGTTAGATTAGCTTTTAAAAAGGAACATTAACTTCATAGGTATAGTGAGAAGAAACATACACACAAACATTTTCCACAATGCCTTAGGGTTATAATAATTCTAGAACTTCTGTTTTAATAAATGAATGTGGTTATTATTGACTGGGATAGCACGAAAACTAAATTAATTTTGGTAGAATTGTCATTTTTCTTGTGTGGGTATGACCTAGTCATGAGTTTTGAATAATCCTCCAGCTATTTTAATTGTTGTTTATTTACTTAAGGAACACTTTGCAAATAATTTTATAATACTTTTTATGTGCTATGGTAGATTGATCCATAGATACTTTATCCATTTTGTAATTATTTAGCACTGAATTTCCTGTTTTGTCTCCTGCATTTCTACTTTTATTGTATAGAAATTCTGTTGATTTTTGTGAATTTATTCTGTAGCTATATGAGGAAGCTCTTGTATTGGTTGGGTTGTTTTTCCCTCCTTCTCAAAGACCATGATATCAGGGGGGTGATGCCACAACATGCAAGTGAATTGCATTACAGTGAGGCAGGGATGTACAAAGTCACCAGCCTCACTTTCTTGTCCGGGGCCATCTGGATCCAATTACCAGATACAGATCAGGACACCTGGAGATGGCCCAGGATGCAGGGAGATAAGTCCTCCTGACTTCGGACCTAGCACTTTATCCACTGCACCACCTAACTGCTCATAAAGATAATTACCAAAGACAACATAGATAATTCCAGTTATAGGTCATTGAAAAGCTTTCACACAGGCAATAAGAAGAAAGCATTCAAATGGGAAGAGATCAAATGACAGTGAAGTGGCTCCATGGAGAGAGCACTGTGCCTGGAGTCAGGAAGTCCTGTGTTCAAATCCATCCTCAGACACTTACTAGCTGTGTGACCCTGGGCAAGTCACTTAACCTGTTTACTTCAGCTTCCTCATTTGTAAAATGAGCTGAAGAAGAAAATGATAAACGACTCCGGTACCTTTTCCAAGAAAACCCCAAATGTGGTCCTGAAAAGTCAGATATGAGTAATCAACAAAACCAGTCAAATGGAAAAAATATTTTTATATCAAATTCCTCAGATAAAGATCTGGCATACAAGATATATAAATAACTATTAAGACCAAAAAACATTCCCCAGTAGATTGGTAGCTAAAAAATGTGAACAGCTTCAAAACAAGAATTGCATTGTATTAATTACTATATAAAAGAATGATCCAAATGACTAGTGATTCGAGAAATGCAAATCAAAGTAACCTTCAGGTTTAACTTTACACCTAGCATTCATGACAAAAGATAGGAAGTTAGTGTTGAAAGTGTTGTGGAAAGATAAGCATACTAATGTATTGCTGGTAGAGCTATGAATTACTATAAACATCCTGGAAAATATTTGTTATTATCCAAATAAAATGGTCAAAGTGTCTATACACTTTTACCCAGAGATTCCACTATTGGTAAATATATTACTTTTTGTGGCAGCAAAGAATTGGAAAAAAATAGATGCTCATCAATTGGCAAATGGCTAAACAAATTGTTGTACAAGAATGTGATGGATTATTATTGTGTTATAAGAAGTAACAAATACAACTAATAGAGCAAAACCAGGAAAGGTTTATGTGAACCGATACAAAGTAAAAAAAAAAAAAGATGAGAGCTAGGAAAACAAAACATACAGTGACTCCAATAATGTAAATGAAAGAAAAACCACAAAGCAGCTGAAAGAGAAGAAATCTTTCTGTATATTTTAATTTTTTAATATACAATCTATTTATTTGTTAGTGTTCAACATTCATTTCCACAAGAATCTGAATTCAAAGTTTTCTCCCCATCACTACTCACCCCTCACCCCAGGATAGCATGCACTCCATCCACCACTTCCTCTAGTCTGTCCTCGCTTCTATTACCCCCTCCTTATTTCATCCCCCTTCCCTCTATTTTCCATTGCCTGTACATCTTATTTCCCAGTTTCATGTAAAAACAATTCCTAACATTGATTATTAAAGCTTTGAATCCTATATTCTCTCCCTTGCTCCCACCCACCCTCATTGAGAAAGCAATCAATTCAATATAGGTCATAGACAGATATGTAGCTAGGAGAAACAGTTCCATAATAGTTACATTGAGAAAGACTAACTACATTTCCCTCTGTCCAATCCTGCCCTCCATTTATTCCATTCTCCTCCTTTGACCTGTCCTCCCACAATAGTGTTTGCTTCTGATTATCCCTTTCACCCGTTTGTGGTCCTTTCTATTATCTTCCCTCTTCTTTATCATTATTTATTTATTTATTATTTATTCATTATCTTCCCCACCTCTATCCTACAGATATAGATTTCCATATCCAATTGAGCGTGCGTTATTCCCTCATTAAGCCAAATCCCATGAGGGTAAGGCTCACTTATTTCCTTTCATATGCACCCTCTTCCCCTCCATTATAATAGTTCTTTCTTGCCTCTTTTATTTGAGGTGACTTGCTACTTCTACTTCTCTCTTTCTGTTACTCCTTCTACATTCCACTCAACAGTAAATTTTATTTTTTAGATATTCTCCCTTCATATTCAGCAATTCAGTTCACCTTGTGCCCTCTATTTGTGTGAGTATATATACATATATGTATATATATGTATATGTGTGCATACATACACACATACATACAGATGTACATATACATACCTACACATATAAAATATATGCATACATACCCATATACACCTATATGTGTGTGTGTGTGTGTGTGTGTGTGTGTGTGTGTGTATTCCCTCTAACTGCCCTAATACTGAAAAAGGTCTCATGAGTTACAAATATCTTTTCATGTAGGAATGTAAACACTTCAACTTTAATAAGTCCCTTATGGCCTCTCTTTCCTGTTTACCTTTTCATGTTTCTCTTGATTCTTGTATTTGAAAGCCAAATTTTCTATTCATCTCTGGTCTTTTCAATAAGAATGCTTGGAGGTCCTCTATTTCACTGAAATTCCATTTTTTTTTCCCCTGAAGTATTATACTCAGTTTTGCTGGGTAGGTATTTCTTAGTTTTAATTCTATCTCCTTTGACCTCTAGAATATCAATTCCAAGCCCTTCGATCCTTTAGTGTAGAAGCTGCCGGATCCTATGTTATCGTGATTGTATTTCCACAATACTTGAATTGTTTCTTTCTGGCCACTTGTGATATTTTCTCCTTGACCCGGGAACTCTGGAATTTGGCTACATTATTCCTAGGAGTTTTTTTTTTTTGGAGTCTCTTTCAGGAGGTGATCAATGAATTCTTTCCATTTCTATTCTACCCTGTGGTTCTAGAATATCAGGAAAGTTTTCCTTGATAATTTCATGAAAGATGATGTCAAGACTCTTTTCTTGACTATGGTTTTCAGGTAGACCAATAATTTTAAAATTATCTCTCCTGGATCTATTTTCTGGGTCAGTTGTTTTTCCACTGAGATATTTCACATTGTCTTCTATTTTTTCATTCTTCTGGCTTTGTTTTATAATTTCTTGATTTCTTATAAAGTCATTAGCTTCCATCTGCTCCATTCCAATTTTTAAGTAACTATTTCTTCAGTAAGCTTTTGGACCTCCTTTTCCACTTCGCCAATTTTGCTTTTTAAAGCATTTTGCTCCTCAGTGACTTTTTTGGACCCTTTATGTCATTTGGGTTAATCTATTTTTAAAAGTGTTATTTTCTTCAGCATTTTTGGGGTCTCCTTTAGCAAGCTGTTGACTCATTTTTCATGATTTTCTTGCATTGCTCTCCTTTCTCTTCCCAAGTTTTCTTCCACCTCTCTTACTTGATTTTCAAAATCCCTTTTGAACTCTTCCATGGCCTGATACCAGTTCATATTTTTTGGAAGCTTTGGATATAGGAGCCTTGACTTTGCTGTCTTCCTCCAGTTGTATGCTTTGGTCTTCCTCTGATTGCGTGCTTTACTCTTCCTCCTCCAAAAGAATGGAAGAAAATACATTTTCACCAAGAAAGTAACCTTCTATAGTCTTATTTTTTTCTCATTTTTGGGCATTTTCCCAGTCAATTACTTGACTTTTGAGTCCTTTGTCAATTGGAGGGTATACTACCCTAGACTTCAGATGTTTTGCTTTTCTCTGAGATATCTCTAGGGACCTGTAAGTTCTCCATTCCTCCAAGGTGCCACAATTAAGGGAGAGGAGTTTATTCCTCTCCTTGCCTGTGCTCTGGTCTGTGAGCAACCAAAAGCACTCTTCTCTGCCCTGGAACTGCGAGCAGAATTCCCCCTCTACAGCTGCCACCAGTTCCATCACGTCACTGCTCCTCCTCATCCAGACCACCACTCAGGATTGAGACCCAAATCAGTTGCTTGATTCCTGCAGGATCTTTAAGCCAAGAGGTCCAAAAGTGGACACTGTTGCCACAGTGGCTGTAGACATCCTGGGGCCAGGACTGGGACCAGACCAAGCTCCCCTCTCACTCAGGTGAAAGAGCTTTCTTACTTACCTTTGAAGCTGTCGTTGACATTTGTGGGTTGAGAAATCTGGAAACCACAGCAATTACCCATGATATAGTGCCCTGAAGGCTGCTCCAGTCCTGTTCACAGCCCACTGTGGGTTCTGCTCCACTCTGAGCCTGGTGTGATAGACCTTTCCTGTTGGCCTTCCAGGTTGTCTTGGCCTGGAAATCTTTTTCACTCTGTCTTTTTGTGGCTTCTGCTCCTCTACAATTTGTTTAGAGTTATTTTTTATAGGTATTTTATGAGCTTTGGAAGGAGAAGTCAAGCAGGTCAGTGCTTCTATTCTGCCATCTTGGCTCTTTACTCCCTTTCTGTTTGCAGGGAGAGGATGAGTTTAGATTGGGTGTGAAACAAGTCGGATATTGTCAGATTTTTTTCAACATATTGATTGATTTGGCTATTTTTTCTTTTCTCTCTTTTTATAAAAGGAACTTTAGAAATGGTTGTTTGATATATGAAATAACTTTCTGAAAATTTTCTAACTTTGTAATATGGTATAGCCTCCTTACCCTGGAAGATCATTTTGCCTCTGTGGTTTCTTCCCCTGGGAGTTCATTCTATCTCTGTTCTTCTGACCCTTTGAAGTTTATTCTACTCCTGCAATCCATTCCTTGGAATGGCTGGTTCCTCCCAGAACCTCAAGCCATGTTTTCATTCATCTCCAAGGCTCCATTCCTGCAATTTTCTCTACCATGTAGCCTTCTCACTCTGGAAATTTATTCTCTCTGGCCTCCTTACCCTGGAAGTTCACTTCTCTGTACTTCTCATATTTGTAGTAAACTCCATCCCTGTAAATTCCTCCCAGGATTTAATTTTAATGAAAGCACCCAAAACAGTCAACTCTTCTTTCTTCTCTGAGTACCACTCCTAACAGTCTGGAATTTCTCTACCATGAAACTACTTAGGCAATTTCCCCAATTCCTATCCCACACTCTGCTTTTCAGCCTTCTATTATTTGTTGTTTTCTCTCTGAAAATATAAGAATGGAAGCTCTTTCAGTATAGGAACTGACTTTCTATTTGCATTTGTATTCCCAGCATTTAGAATAATGTCTAGGAACTAACTTAAATACTGGGAGAAATTTTGGCTATATAAAAATAAAAGATATCAATGAAACATATTTTAATAAATGAATAACCTATTATAGTCTGATGAACTGCTGAAATTATTTTATACTATCAGTTTAAGTCTTCATATGTGTAAGAAATTACCAACAGATAGTAGTCTATTTTGTTCTACACTACTTCCTAGTAAAAGGACTCTAATGTTATCTTTTAGTTACCAGGCTAATTGTTTTCCATTCAAATGAATTTCATTGCTTATGCAAAGTGAAGAGTTTATTATGCTGGCTAATGAAAGAAATGGCATCATCAGACAGAGCATGCAGTCCTACTGCAGAAGAATGGTTGTCATTTCTTATTATTCTGTACCTGGCCCCCTTTCTACAGATTGATGAGTGAGATCAAATCATGGTTATTGGTACGCTGACTCTCTTATATGGATGCATTTCCAAGGAAGACTGAAGTATGAGAACTGAAGCCTTTTCCCTCTTTGACCCTAGTCAAATTGCAGTCCTTGAATCTGTGGTAAAAAGTCAATGCATTAACCTACACTGACACCTATTAACCTGTGTTTGCAGCCACATCGGTACCCTAATTTGTTTTAAAGTCTTTGTGCTTTGGGATATTAATGGTGCTGGAACAAAAGGCCACCTAGCTGTGTTATTGATTTTCCCCAGAGTCATTTAACCTGACACTTAAAGTAATGAAGCAGCCGTAAAAGATATGACTAGTCAACAAACAAATACACAAACAAACCTGTGACCTCTACCATGGGCTGAGGCACAAAGAAGATACATACACATACTGTGGAAAGATTAAGAATTCTCTAACCTTAAATGGAAATTGTATTCAGATTTTCAACTTTTATGGAGTATCCCACATTACAACCTAATAATCAGTTTGGACATATGATATCTTGCTATAATTTGGACTTACCCTTTTGGTTGCCAAAGGGCAACTGAAGTGCTCATTAACTGGGAGAGTGCCATATTAGGAAATGAGCAGAGTCCATGTCAGGAGACTACCACTGATGAGAAGAGCTTACCATTTCTAAAGGTCTTCTTACCAGCATCCAGAGACTTATTAAAGATTGGATTCTTTTCATTGAGACTTGGGTTTTCTTTACCTTGTTTAACTTTTAAAGGGGAATAATACATATGAACTTTGACTTTGAATTCAGATCCAAGTGACTGGGCTCTTGTTAGTGTCCCTTGTGGGCCAGGTCTCAGGAAATGCCAATAGAAAGTATCAGGTTGCAGTGTGAGCTATTTTCCTTTTTTGTGATGATTTCCATGAGAAATTCAACTTGTTTTTAGTGATTTAGTGTTTTGTGGGTGACAGTAAAATTACAAGTAAAATTATAGAAACTTAGAGCTAGAGCTTTAGAGTTCATTGAGTTCAATCCATTTATCTTAGAGATGAGGCCCAGAGAATTTGACACGCTTGCCCAAACTAATATAATTAGCCAATAAGAGTAATAATTAGAAGTCAAGTCTCCAAATTTCAAGTCCAGTGCTTTTTCTAATGCATCATGTTCATTTTCTTCTCCAAATACTTCTTTTGCATCTGAGATCTTGAATATGCATAGTAAATGTCCACTTAAGGTCTTATCTAATAGTTGGTTAAAATATCTTATCCTTCCATCTTTCCTTCAACCTAAACCTATTCTTATCATGACCTTCAGACCTTACATTTTTAGTGCTGAAAAAGTTTATAGAAAATACTTTTGTGTAAAAAACAATGGTTATATCAATTGGTAAACTGTATTGTGAGCTATTACCTGCATATGGCATACCATTTCTTTCCACTGAGTATTTGAGTAAGTAGTAATCTATATTCTAAAATGTATTCTCTCCTAACTTCCTTTTAAAGTATCACTGCCTTTCCTAGCACAACTAAAATATTGCTTTTGCTCAATACTTTTGCTCAAACTATTTCTTGACACTGATCCCTAGTTAGTGATTTCTACCCCTTAAAATTACTTTTTTATATTCAAAATACCAAAAAGATTCATTAATCTTACTAATTTGGACTTTCCCTCCAACTATTCAGATCATAATCAATTCATTCTTGCCCATCCAGTAGCACTATTATCATGTCTTCCCACAAGTTTACCAGAGGGTATCCAATATACTAGGGACCCTCTTGACTTTTCATGGAATATCACAAGGATGCCATGGAGAATTCAGGCAGTTCATTTATCATCTCTTACCCTCACCATATGACCTTCCCATCCTTTCTATTCCCTATTTTTTTCTCTCTTGCGTTATTCATTTTCATTTCTTCAGGGACTATTGTGTCCCATGTCTTACAGCATATAGATGCTTTGTATATTTTTTTATCAACGTACAAGTAGAATGTAAGTTCCTTGAGGGTAGGGACTACTTTGTGTTGTCTTTGCATGCCTGATGGCTAAAATTCACTATTCTTACATGTAGTAAGTGTTTAATAAATGCTTTTTGAAGCAGAATCAAATTCTCTTATAAACAATATTTACATGAAAAGAAAATGACTAAAATTTTGTGTTTCTATTCAGATCTAGCTAGATGTATCTGGTTTGGGGGGTATATCTATTTGTGATGCAACTGTAATTATTTATATTACGAAGTTATCAATGTACATGAACTGTATGTATGTCTCCACCAGAAATTCTCCCTATTCCCAACTAAGAAAGCAAATTAATTTGTGAAGTCTTACCTAAGTATAATTATTGATTGTGAGTAATTTCAATGCCTAAAACAAATTTAAGGAACCCTTGACTCAAAATCCAGCTAATGAAAGTCATTGCAAGGGTATGTAAGGATGAAAAATAGGACAACTGACAGAAGAAAGAAGGAAAAAATCTGCAAAAACTTTTTTCTTATAGGAGTTTGTTGGAAAGAGAAGTCACTGCATTTCAATTCTACCATCACAGTCCCAGATGTCTTTTATAAATGAATTAGAAATGGCACTGTTTAAAACAAAAGTAGGGAAAAAAATACCTGGACTAGGTCAAGAATAAACAGAAAAGGTTCATAGTGGAACCTACATAATTTTGAGGATATTGAAGAATCAGTTCTGATATCTTGAGTCAGAAAGAAAAGAAGATAATAAAAATATAAAATTATTTTGTGTTATTGTTTTTAAAGTGTGCTACAAAACATGAATAACTATAGATACATATTTCTATTTTGTCACCTATTTAAAATCTGTGTGAAATAATCTCTATAAGTAAGCTAGGTGGCATAGGGAATAGAGCACTGGGTTTCAATATCAGAAGTATCTGGCCTCAGATACTTCCTAGCTATGTGACCTTGGGAAAGCCATTTAACCTCTGTTTGCTTTAGTTTCATCTATAAAATGGGAATAATAATAGCACCTACCTCCCAAAGTTGTTGTAAGGATTGAGTGAGATAATTATAAATCACACTGGCTTATAGTAAACACTATATAAATGCTTTTGCTGTTATGTATTAAGGATCATCTTAAAGAAGAAAAAGGCAATAGGCAAGTATAATTCCATAGTAAACTACCTTAGTCATCAGAAAATTGACTGACAGGTGAGGAATATCTAAGATTCCACTTTGCTCACTGACTATACAAAACAATTCAGTTCAGAAGAGCTAAATGCATCCTGTCATGGCTTCTCATATGCCAAAATTACAAAAGGTCCCTGGAACACATGAAAATTAAGACCATTTTGATCAGTGACCCTCTGATCATTAATATGAAACAAGTTGCATGTTTTTAAAAAAATATTTACAACTAGACCAAGATGAAAAGGAACTTCCAAAAAATAGAAAGGTCTTCCAGAGGCTTCTGTTTGTGGATACTGTAGGTAGTATCCACAGTTTGTGAGTACAGTAGGTACTATACTAGTTGTTTAAGGACTAGTTTTATTCCTTTTCCCTCTGACATTGCGATTCAGTGAATGTATATGAAACAATAAAATGAAGAAGAGAGATGATAGGGTTTTACACTGAGGAATACTGACTCTTCACCAAAAGGAACAGGAACTAAAAATTCAATTAATACCAGACAGTGTCTAATGCTGACTACCAAAACTCCCAAATCACTGGATTTTTGAACAACTAAAAATGAAGAGAACACACTGACCTGCTTTTTTATGAGCAAAGATTTGGATGTGAATGGTAGGGAGTTGCTATTATTCTGATGCAGATTGTTTAAAAGACTGGGGAAAGACAGAAATAAAAATTTTTTGTGTGTTAGGTAAAATCTAATGGAACTTTGCTCTTGGGTGCCAACAAACATGGAGGTGCTTCCTTGTCCTTCACCTTGACGTCTTCTGCTGGTCTGCATTGCTTTTCAGCATATTCTCCTCTCTTGCCCACCTCCATTTTCCCCAATCCAGATACAACTGCTCTGTGCTCAGATGCCGAAGGGCATCCTATTTTTGTCACAAGTGAAAACAGTCTTAGTTACGGCTCAGTGTTAGTTACATAATTTAGAGAGAGATACACTCAGTCACTGCTTCTATAAGTATCAAGATAAAAATATATGCTTTGGAAGCAATGTCACTATCACAACTCTGCCTCAATTCCTCTGACAGGAACAAAAAGATTTCACCTAACCATACTTCCTCTTGCTCTAATTTTGTAAATGTTTAGATTGAGTGCCTATAACTTGAACATCTGAGGCATCACAGTTGAGAGAAAAAGAGACAGGTTTTGCCAAAATCTTTCACTCATTCTTTAGTTTCCTTACCATTAGTGTGTTCTAATTAGGTGAACTCTCAAAGTTTCTCTCATGTTGTCTCTTTACGTTAGAATTTAGAACAAAATGAAATTTTGGATTTGCATGCAACTCTCCTGTTGTTCTATCAACTCTTCCACAAAAGTTATTTTCAGTTACAGACAATGACTGTTAGGAATGTATTCTTACTGCTGACCACACAATGGGTTACCCTGACCTGTGCTGGGAAGAGAGAGCTGCCAAGTTCAGAATTTCATTAACTGATGTGACTAAAATCTTAGATTTTTCAGTACTCTGTGGAAGCCCCCTGGAGTGAAATTACAACTGGATTAGTCTCTGGCAGCTCCATTGGTCTCCTGAGTTGCTCAACGATTAAAGGGAGCTAAGCACTTTGGTCTCAAATTCCAATGTGCCTAAGGAATGGTAACAGCCTCTTTTTCCTAAACTGTGGTACATAAAACAGTTATGTCCTTTACACAAGACTTAGTCATTGCCCTCTGTGTATTTGGAGAAGTCTTTTGTGGCAAAGTTAGTGTAAACTCATCTGAGAGTTCCTCCAAGTTGTAATTCATTAACTCCTCTTTATCAGTGATTTGTTCCACTTTAGCAGTCTGGGAAAAGTCTTTTTCAGATAGTCATCTGAAATTTTGGCCATGCTCATTCTTTGCATAAACACAATTTAATTAGTCATAAAACACCATGGTGGAGTAGGAGGTGGGAATGAAAGGAAGGTCCCATCCTCATTATCCGCAGCTCTGGAGCCAAGAACATTCAGATAGGCTTAACTTGAATTCTTCCCCTCCCACTCTCTGGAGTCTGTGTCCAAGTTAAGGAAAGCAGCCTTATGACTTCTCTAGTATCAAGGCTCTCCTACCTCTCTAGGAGGACTCTAGGCACACCATTTCATCCACAGGTTAATCTCTTCCAATACACCTACTGATCTCCTGGCAGTCTTAAATCATAGAGTCTCCTAGTTTTAGGATCATAAAATCCTGAATAATAGAATATCAAAGAAAGAAGAGGTCTTAGAGATCATACAGTTTATTGGTGAAAGCACTTAATATAAGAACTCCTAAGTTCAAGTACTGGCTCTACCACAGACTCAGTATGACTTCACATGTGTTTTAATTTTCTCTGAGACTTAGTTCCCACATCAATAAAATGAGGTTCTGTCCACTTGGCAGGAATTGAGAGGAAAATACTTTGCAAACTTTAAAGTGTAATAGAAATATGAACGTCTTTATTTTGCAAATGAGAAAATGAACATGAAGGACCTCTCATAGAACTGTCCTATATTTAAGGTATAGAAAGAGAAAGAAAGGAAAGAAGGAAGGAAAGAAGGAAGGAAGGAAGGAAGGAAAGAAGGAAGGAAGGAAGGAAGGAAGGTGAATAGAGGGCTAGAGATAGGCATCTGTTTTTTTCTACATCTGTGTGTCAGTAACAAACAAATTAACAAAAAGCCCTGACTCTTGTGCCATTAATCAGCTAGGATAAAAACTTATTTCCATGAAGAAAAATGTTACTGAACATAGAATTTTCAGAAGAAACACTGAATTCCAGGAAGCAAAGGGAGAAATTACTCAAGTCTCAAATGAATGTTAAAGTTAAAGTTCTGAGGAAGTTCAATTATGAGATCATCTACTACATCTAATCATACTTTAGATGGCTTAGAATACAATTCTACTGTGGAATTGTGACCTTTTTTCATTGGAATCTGAGCTGGATAGAGTTTTCCCAGAGTTCTGTACCCCATCTGAGACTGCACAGCTGAGGAAAGCCTTAGAGAACTTATAGAAAACCTAAGATGCAGAATATAAAATCCTTTCCTCCATTTCCTTGGGATTCTTAAAACAATAGGAATCACGAGGGTGAAGTATTTTCCAATAGTTCGAATCTGCGTAAAACAAAGGAGAATGCAGGATATTGTTGCCAACTTAACCAATGGTTTACAAATCTTTCTTTTTTTTAATCAAGGAATAGTATTCTTTGTTTTAAGGAAATGTGGCATACAAACGTAACTTAGCAACAACGCCAAAAAGCATTCCAGGACAGTCAGACATCCAGACCAACTACCTGGGCACTAGGATTCCTTCACTTCTCCATTTCCCTTATCTTTCTCCCACTCTCTTACCTTTCCTTACTTTTACAGGATGAACTTTGGAGGAGCTGGCTTCGTGCCTCCACAGATAGAACAGCTATTGTAATCTTTCTGACACAAAGCCAGAAAGAGTAGGCAAAGAATGGAATATAGTAGGGACTGGGGAATGTGAAAGTATCACATTATAGGGAGAAAGGCAGGGAGATTTGGGGACAGGGACAAAGAGGAGAGGAGAGGGAAATGACATTTCAGTATAGAGAAAGGTATGAAACCTCTTGAAGTTCAAAAAGGCATTTTATGTTGTTTGGCCTCTAATAGTTCAAAGTATTAGTTGAAACCTCAAAAGAAGTTGAATTTATGATAAACATAAAGCAGGTAGTTTATCATTTGTGAAGCTTTGAATAAATACATATGAATTAAAATTGCATGGCACATCTAGAAACACTCCCTAGACACGAATATTCCAGACCACACAATTTTAGAAGCCCTGTGCTAGCTCCAATAATTTCAAACATAGATTTAGGAAAGGGATGCAAGATACATTCTAAGCATTTCTAGTGAACAAAAGAAAGCCTCTCCCCCCTTTTACTACTTTAATGTTTTAGTAAATTCATTATTTCATTGGAATGGGTACCAAAGAGGAAAATTATTTTTAAAGCCTTTAGAAATTAAATATTAGAATAATGAACCTCAGCAAGTAATAGAATATGTTTTATAAAGATTAAGAAGAATTTCAACCATTCTGGAGAGCAATTTGGAACTATGCCTAAAGGGCTACAAAAATGTGCATACCCTCTGACCCAGCAATAGTGCTTCTAGGACTATTGAGGCTGGAGACTCTCACAGAGATCATTAAAATGGGAAAGGGTCCCACGTGTACAAAAATATTTATAGCAGCACTCTTTGTGATGGCCAAAAACTGGAAATCAAGGGGATGCCCATCAATCAGGGAATGGTTGAATAAATTATGGTATATGAATGTAATGAAATACTATTGTGCTGTAAGAAATGATGAACAGGAAGACTTCAGAGAGTCCTGGCAAGACTTATATCATCTGATGCTGAGTGAAAGGAGCAGAACCAGAAGAACTTTGTGCACAGCAATGACCACGGTGTGCAAGAGCTTTTTCCTGGTAGACTTGGATCTTCATAGCAATGCAAGGACAAAATAAAATTCCCAATAGTCTTCCAAGGCAAAATTCCTTCCACATCCAGAGAAGGAACAATGGAATTCAGTCACAGAATGTAGCAGATCATTTGTGTGTGTGTGTGTGTGTGTGTGTGTGTGTGTGTGTGTGTGTGTTGTGTTTTGGTTTGTTAGATGATTCTCCCACTCATTTTAATTCTTCAGCACAGCATGACTATAATGAAAATGTATCTAATAGGAATGTATGTGTAGACCCGATATAAAATTGTATGCTGTCTCAGGGGGAAGGGGAGTGAGGGGAAAATAATAATCTAAGTTATATGGCAGTTATTGTAGAACACTGACAATAAATATAATTAATTAATTAATAAAAAAATTAGGAAGAATGTTTTTGGTTTTTTGCCTCAGATAAAGGTTAGAATAAAGGAGTTCAGAGTTCCCTGGGTCTTTAATGTTTGGTAAAAGACTCATCAAAATGATCAAGAAAGGTTTAGAGGACGACAGAGAGAAGCCAGGAAGTTGCCTGAGCTCTCCGCAGTTTCCCTAGGAAACAATGTTAAATTAAGCCCCTAAATGAATTCTGGATTGACACAATCCACAAAAAATGGAGTGAAACAATTTTCCAGTCCAAGAGAAGTTAAAACGACTTCAGGAAATATCTGTCTCACTTGGGTAAAATGAGAGCACAGCCCAGTGCAGGTGTTGTCCAAGCAAGTGAGTGGGAGGATCTTACCCACAGCACAGATCAGTAACCAAGGCCCTATGACTCTGGCTCAGCAGACCAGTGGCACAGCAGGCCAGCTGTGAGTCTTCAGCCTCAATGCAGCAGGCAAACTGCCAGGCCTGGAGCCCAGGGCACAACAGGTGCAAGTAGCAGAGTAGGTAAGCCACCAGCCCTAGAGGCCCTAGAACACAAAGCCAGTGATCAGGAATATGGCTCACAGTGCAAGAAGCTTGGGACAGTGCCCCCTGTACTCTAGGAACAGAGTTCAACTTTTTAAAATGAGCAAAACTCAAAAAGAATCCTGACCATAGAAAGCTACTATGGCAACAGGGAAGATTAAAACACAAATTCAGAAGAGGGCAATGCCAAAATGCCTTCATATGAAGCCTCAAAGGGAAATATTAAGCCCAAAAAGTCATCTTGGAAGAGTTCAAAAAGGATTTTAAAATTCAAGAGAGGTAGAAGAAAAATTGAAAAAAGAAATGAGAGTTATGCAAAAGAACTATGAAAAAAAGAGTCAACAGCTTGGAAAAGGAAGCACAAAAATACACTGAAGAAAACAACTCCTTTAAAAATAGAATTGGCCAAATGGAAAAGGAGATATAAAATCTAACTGAAGAAAATAATTTCTTATTAGAATTGGACAAGTGGAAGCTAATGACTCTAAGGGATATCAAAAATGAGTCAATAAAATCAAAAGAATGAAAAAATGGAAGAAAATATAAACTATCTCATTGGAAAAACAACTGACCTGGAAATTAGATCCAAGATAGATAATTAAAGAATTATTGCACTACCTAAAAGCCACAATCAAAAAAAGAGCCTGGACAGCATATTCCAAGAATTTATCAAGGAAAACTACCCTGATGTCCTAGAATCAGAAGGTAAAATAGTTATTTAAAGAATCTACCAATCAACTCCTGAAAGAGATACCAAAATGAAAACTCCAAGGAATATTGTAGCCAAATTCTAGAACTATCAAGTCAAAGAGAAAACATGGCAAGTAGCCAGAAAGAAATAATTCAAATATCAAGGATCTAAGTCAGGATTACACAGAACTTAGCAACCTCTACGTTAAAGGATCATTGGACACTTGGAATATGATATTCCAGAAGGCAATAGAGCTTAGAACACAACCAAGAATGAATGACCCAACAAAATCAAGCTTAATCTTTCAGAGGAAGAGGGACATTGAATGAAACAGAGAACTTTCCAACTTTCCTGATGAAAAGGCCAAAGGTAAGCAGAAAATTTTGATCTTCAAATATAAGACTGAAGAGAAAAATAAAAAGGTAAATAAGAAAGAAAAAAATATTGTAGTCAATGAGGTAAAACTATTTACATCCTACATAGGAAGAGAGTACTTGTAATTCTCAAGGACTGTATTTCTATTTGGGCATTTAGAAGGAGTATACTTAGACAAAGGTTGTATGCATAAGTTGGTTTTGATGTGTGATGATTAAAAAAAAATTAAGGTATGGAAAAAAGGATTGTACTTGGAGAAGAAGAAAGGGAAAGACAGAATTGGGTAAATTATATCACATAAAAAGGCAAGAAAGACCTAGTAGAAGGAAAGAAGGGACAGGATAAGCATTGTTTAAACCTGCCATTACATTTGGCTGAAAGAGGGAATAACATACACACTCATTTGTATAGGGAAATCTATTTTACACCATAGGGAAGGAAGAAAAGAAAGGGGAAAGAAATGAGAAGAGAGGCTGATAGAAAGGAGAGCAGATTAGGAGAGGCCGTGGCCTAAAGCAAAACATTAGGGAGGAGAAACAGAGTAAAAGGTGAGAAAAAAATCATAAAAAGAGAGAGAAATAGCATGAAGGAAAATACACTTTAATCATAATTGTGAATGTGAAAGCAAATAACTATGTCATAAAATGAAAGAGAAAAGCAGAGTGAATTAAAAACCAGAATCCTACAATACTTTGCTTACAAGAAAGACATTTGAAACAGAGAGACACACACAAAGTAAAGGTAAAAGACTGGGACAGAATATATTATGCTTCAGCTAAAGTAAAAAAGAAAATCAAAGGTAGTAATTCTGATCTCAAACAAAGCAAAAGCAAAAATGGGTCTAATTAAAAGAGATAAGGAAGGAAACTACATCTTGCTAAAAGGTATCAAAGACAATGAAATAATAGCAATACTAAACATATGTGAACCAAGTAGTATAGGATCCAGATTCTTAAAGGAGAAGTTAAGGGAATTATAGGAAGAAAAAGACAGTAAAACTATACTAGTGGGGGCCCTCAACTGCCAGGCCTAGAGGCCTGTGGGCTACCCGAGTCTTCTTACCTCACCTCTCGAGGTCTTTGGCTGGCCAAGCCGGATGCTCGTATGAGAGAAAGGACGTTCCAGAGTCGAACAAGGGTTGAGCTTTATTTCAGGGTCTAGTTACAAGTGCAGGGGAATTCTTCCTTAGGAGGGAAAGAGAAAGATCTCCCAAGGAGGCAAAGATCTTACAATAAGAGATTGGAAGTAGAAGTGTAAGTGGGGAGAGAGGGGGAGGGGAGAGAAGAGAGAGGAAAATGCGGAGCCTTGTAAGCTCACACGTGGCCCCTCAGCCCAAGAGAGCTTTCAAGGCTTTCCTGACCCTACTTAAGCTCTCCCATCGCATAGTTTGCACGTCACTACCGAGCCTGTTAGGTAACAACAGGTGTGCTCCAATCTGGGACAATCTCGAGGGCGGGGAGAGCTCTCTCCCATCACGTTTCTCACGGGAAGAGGCGGAAATACACGAGATAGCTCGGTTCACCTTGATTCCCAGTCGTTTCCTGGGGGGCCTCGTGAGAACTCTAAGATTTAGAAGTTCCCACCTTTACCCGCCCAAGACTGCCCACACGGAATTGAGCTTCTAATCCCAGCATCTCCCCTTCTTTGTTTTGCATGGCGCGCACATGGCTCTAGAGCAAATAGTGGCTGGAGGCTAAGTGGGTTAGGAAGGCCTTTAGCACTCAACCTCCTCCTCTCAGAACTAGGTGAATCTAAACCAAAATAAACAAGAAAGAAGTTAAGGGGGTGAATAGAATTTTAGAAAAGTTAGAAATGATAGACCTCTGGAGAAAACTGAATGGAGATAGGAAGGAATATACCTTTTTTCTCAGCAGTACATGGCACCTACATAAAAATTGACAGTGTATTGCAGCATAAAAATCTCACAACCTGATGCAGAAAGGCAAACATATTAAATGCATCCTTTTTGGATTATGATGCAATAAAAATTGCATGTAATAAAGAACCATGGAAAGATAGGCCAAAAATTAATAGGAAACGAAATAATCTAATTCTAAACAATGAATGGGTCAAACAATAAATAATAGAAACAATCAACAATTTCATCAAAGAGAATGACAATAGTGAGAAAACATACCAAAATTTATGGGATGTGGTCAAAGCAGTACTTAGAGGAAATTTTATACTACTAAATGCTTACATGGATAAAATAGAGAAAGAGCAGATCCATAAATGTGGCATGCAATTTAAAAATCTAGAAAAAAGAATAAATTAAAATTTGTTGATTAAATAACAAATTAGAAATCCTGAAAATCAAAGGAGAGATTAATAAGATTGAAATTAAGACAACTATTAAACTGATATATAAAATCAAGATCTGGTTTTATAGAAAAAGCTAATAATAATAATAAAATGATAATTTTAGAGACATAAATAGAAGAAAGTAACCAAGTGACTCTAGCAGGACTAGGAGGGGGAGGAGGAAATTGAAAGAGGAAGGCTAGAGTTGTAGAGAATATGACATTAAGAAAAATAAACTAAAGGTATAGTGGGATGATTACAAAAAGATAAAAGAGGAAGGAGAAAAGAGGAAGAAAAGATTGGAGTTGGATTGTTCCAAACAAAATAAACAGATGCCTAGGGCTGCTTTCAGTGTATTTTTAGCAATCTCTAACAAAAGAGCACAGTTTTTAATGGTCACAGGAACTTAACTCTCTATTTCTCATAGATTCAATGTATCAACCATTCACATTTTTACTTTCACACCATTTTCTAGAAACATCACCCCCTTGAAAGTTGAGGATTGACTGTAAGACTAAGAGTCATTTCACAATAGATAAGAAGTTAGAACAAGAATGAATGATTAAAAAAACAATTTCAAACCATCCAAAACTATAGAAAAAGTGCTCCAAATCACTAATATTATGTGATATGTAAATTAAAAGAACTCTAAAATTTTACCTCAAACCTTTAAAATTTGTAAAGTTTGGAAAGATGGAAATAGTATTCAAGGAACTTTGGAAAGGTAGACATAACATACGCTGTTGGCAGAACTATAAATTAGTTCAACCATTCTGCAAAACAATTCAGAATTATACATTCAGCTACCAAAATGACCCTGTGTTTATGCCAAACTATTTGTGCCCAGAAAATATATACACCAAAATACTTGTAGCAATACTTTTTATACTAGGAAAGAACTGATGGAAAAAAATGTAGATGCCCATTGATTGGGGAATGATTTTAATTTGGGTAGAAGACAATAATGAAATATTATTATACAAGAAATAAAGAATACAGAGAAGCATGGGAAAACTCATTAATGGATACTGAGTGAAGTAAAGAAAAGCAGAAAAATTATATATGCCATTGACACAATGACTAAAAGGAAAAACAACAACAAAAATTAAAACCATGTAACATTATATAATTATAATGATTCGACAGCCTTCTGAAGGGAGAAGAAAATGTATCTCTTTCCTTTTTTTGCAAAGATTGGAGACTATGTGTTTTAAGCATTGCATATGCTGATAGACTTGGCTGATATATTGGTAAGTTATACTGGACTCCTCCCCTCCACATACACACCTTTTTTTTTTTTTTATTTTTTTTTCTCTGGAGATACTTATTTATTTATTTTTATTTAATGAAAGTTAAATACACAATAAAGAAAATAAAAGAAATATTGAAATGAATGCAAAATAAGAAAAGAGAAAAAGCATGTTATGTACCACAGAACATGAGAGGATTCAAACTATATTTTTCAATACTTTCTTACAAAAGATGACATTCTAGAAAAATAAACTGAAAGATTTGAAAATGAAAACAATATAAAACTAAATTACAGCAATAAAAATTAATGAATGAATTAAAAGGAAGACAATGAACAATAGCTTGAACAATAAATTGAAAACTTACACTCATTATAGGCTACCCACAGATTCTGTACAAGCTCCACTTTAGTTAAGAGATTAAGGACTACTGTTGTTGAGTTTTACATACATAGTCAGGCATGGCTTGTCTGTTTTTCCGGGCAATGAAGATGAGTAATACATAGATTTGGGATGTATTTGGGGATATGCGCATAGGATAAAGACAAAGGGAGTCAATAGAAATTCAAAAACTTAATATTATATAAATAGAATCTTATAAGAATTGTTAATGCTTGATAGGATAGAAATTGTTACTGGAAAATGGAAATAAAATGATATCTTAGTTCAAAAAAGTTAACAGAGGAAAAGTTGTAAAGTATTGTGTGCCAAGATGTATATTTTTATGAAATACTGTGAAGCTGGATTGTATAGAAATTCTATTGCTGTGGGAATGTGTTATAGGCCACCTAATCAGATGGAAAATAGAAACAATACATTCATAATGCAAAACACAGAACTGGCTTCTGGGTAGAATAGGGGAGTAACAAGGTGACATTTATTTTTAAATATGATGAAATTCTCATCCTCTTGAAACAAAGGATGTATAAATTCTTAATTTACTTTAAAGAGAAGCCAAAGAGGCACATTGCAATCCTGGATTTCATTTTGACTAGAAGTGAGAATGATCAGTGTTGTGGCAGTGATAGGAATCTTGTGATGGGGAGAGTATCATCTTGGTATTCATCATAGAGAAGAAAGACAAGATTGAATTTATTGGACATATATCCATGACATAGTTTGCAACTAGTGCTTCTGTGTGATTGTTTGGTTTATTGATTTTTAGTCTCTATGGAAAGCCTAGGGATCAGGATATCTTTCATAGAAAAATAAAGATGGAGTAAGTAGAATGTGTGAGATACATGACCTTCAGAAGTAGGACTCTCTAGGACAAAGGATTGAAGTTACCTGCTCCTATAGAGCTCTCCACAAGGAAGCCATGAAATGGAAAATAGACACGTTTCTCATATTTTCCAACATGTATTTTTTGCCTTCCTATATTTCTTCTAAAGCTCTTGAAATCTGGACTATACCAAAAAAGAAAGATGGAAGCAGCTGAGAGAGATAAAAACAACAACATGGAGAAAAATAGCTTCCATCAGCAGTACCAGAAGTCATAATAACCTAAAGAGAGTTTCTGAGCATAGAGCAACAAGTCAACAAGGATTTATTAAGCATCTACTGTGGACCGGGCAATGTACTAAGCACTGGGGGATACAAAGAGAGGTAAAGACAGTCTCTGCTCTCAAGGAGCTCACAGTCTAACGAAAGAGACAAAATGCAAACAACTATGCACAAACAGAATATATACAGGACATATTAGAAACAACCAACAGAAGGAAGATACTAACATTAAGAGGGATTGGGAATAGCTTCTTACAGAAGATGAGATTTCAGCTGAGATTCCAAGGAAGCCAGAGAAGTTAGCAGATGGTGATAATGAGGGAGAACAATTCCAGGAATGGAGACTGGCAGTAAAAATGTGGGAATAACTTATTAGAGGGGCATGAAGGAGGCCAGTATCATTAGATCAAAATTAAGTGAGGTATAAGAAGACTGGGAAGATAAGAGAGGATCATGATATATTGGGCTTTAAATGGCAGTTATATTTGATACTGGAGGTGATAGAGAGACACTGGAATTTGTTGAAAAGGGGGTGACATGATCAGACCTGAGTTTTAAGAAGATCAATTTGAGAGGTGATTGAAGAATGAGTTGGAGTGGAGTAAAGTCCACTTTTAATGGACTTCAGTTAGGGAGATCAATCAAAACAGTATTTCAATAGTTCAGATATGAGTTGATAAAGACCTGTGGCCATGTGCCATTAGTGACAGAAAAGAGAAGGAGGCATGTACTAAAGATATTATGAAGGTAAAATCTAGAGAATTTGGCAACTGATTAGATATGGTAGGAGAGAGAGAGAGTTAGGAGTTAAGTATGATTCCCAGGTTGCAAGCCAAGGTAACTAGAAGGATGATGGTGATATCCAACAGTCATAGAAAAAATTGGAAGAGGGAAAAGGTTTTGGGAAAAGATAGTGAGCTCAGTTTTGTACATGATGAGTTTAAGGGGATATTCAGTGTGAGGTATCTAATAGGTAATTAGAGATGCTAGTCTGGAGATTAGGAGACAGATTAGGGCTAGATGATAACTGAATCCATGAGTTAATGAAAGCATCAAGTGAAATACTACAAAAGGAAAAGAAAAGAAGGCCCAGCACAAAGACCTTGGGGAAACCTGCAATAAGGAGTATGGCACGGATGAAGACACAGCAAAGAAGACTGAGAAGAAGCAGCTCAACAAGTATGAAGGGAAGCAGAACAGTATTACAGAAACTGAGAGAAAAAGAGAATATCAAGAAGAGGATGACCAACAAAAGTGAAGGTGGAAAGAGGTCAAGAATGATGAGCACTAAGGAAAAAAAGACTCCGAATTTCAATTAGTATCAATAATAAAGTTGTAATTATGCAAAATATGGAAACTGGTTCTACTCCAATGGAAACATGCAGTGTGAATATGAATAATGTCATCATTTAATGAAATTCATTATTTGCACTAATCAGGATCTAGTTATAGATGTAAAGCACACAAACTTTTACATGGTAAATGTTATTACTAGTAGTAGTAGTAGTAGTAGCAGTAGTAGTAGTAGTAGTAGTAGTATAATTAACTAACTTCCTAAGCCCATTAAAGTTCCTCCTTTCTTCAAGGCGCAACCGAAGTGCTGCCTTCTCCACAACTTTACCTGATCTTTATACTTCTCCCTCACTCCAAGTAAAAGTGGTCTCTCACTCCACAAATCATGGTATTTTGTCCCCTCATCCTCCTTTTTGCATCTTTCTCACTCTTCCATATTCTTTATCTAAATAGCTTTCAAACAATTGAACTGTAGGCACTTTGCAAGTCACTTCAATGGATCTACTTTTGTGCCTCTGGCATTTAACAGAGTATCTTTCTAGGATATGCTAATAAATGTTTAACAACTAGCTCTCCAGGAAAAAAAAAATGAATGCATGACACACTTTTAAGTTTAAACTCCACATTTTCTTCATCTCTTTCTTAGCTATAAGTAATCAACAAAATAATAAGTCAAGCCTGTATTTGTAGTGTTTGCTTATTTCTAAGGTGTAAAATGCTCACAGTTAAAGTTTAACAATCAAATGAGCTGGTATAAATTTATTCCAAAACAACTCTGGATTATGAGAAAATAAACAAATAAATATTTAGAACCAAAGATCTAGAGCTACAGGGGAAAATATAGGCCATCTAATCCAACTTTCTCATTTAAAAGTTGATAAAATTGATGCCTGTGGAAATAAAATGACTTGCCAAAAGTTACACGATTAGGAAACAATCAAGGCAGAATTTGAATTCACATTCTCTGATTCTAAGCCAGTGCTCTTGATCCTATACCATAAAGCTGGAAAAAAGACCTGAAGACTACAATAAAAAACCTGACCTCTTTCTGCAGCAGCTAAGTTATCCCAAGATAAAACCATTATGCCTGGGGTATTGCAGGCAATCAATAAGTACTTACTGACCTATTGGTTGACTGACTTGGTCAGATTTATGGGTAAGCCCATCATTTGAACCCCATTAGTGTGAGAGAGCATCTCCAGTCCCCATGGGTCTCAGTGCCAGTCTATTATTACAAATGAATGAAAAAGTAGATAATAGAGAATTACTAAATGCAATTTCTCAAATGAAAAGAGTTTAGAAGAGTCAAGTGAGTATGTCAGACAATAGAATTTCTAGAGCATTTTGATTTGCTACAATTTTCATTAACTACTTTCCTTATTAGACTTATATAATCACACACCACTGGATGTGAAGGGAAGGTGGATCTCAAAGCAACTGATTAAAAATAAGGTTAAAAGATCATCTACAGATTTCAAAGGCACAGCTCCTCTCTAGATCTCTTTTTCACGGAGAAGAGAGTTGAGTCCCTAAGAGAGTGCATCTAAACTAAAAGTAAAAAAGCCTGATTTTGACCCAAGTGAGGAATGTCAGGAATTTTTCTTTATTTGTACGTGAGTCTTGGCCCAGTTGTGGATTCTCCACTGGATACACTTTCATTGACAGTTATTTCAGGAATGACATAAACTTGATGTGGCCTAAGGCTCTTTTTATAGAATGCTTATATAAACTGTTTAAAGATAAACCTTCAGACAAATTCATCAGTTCAGTTTCTTTTTTTAAATCAAGGTAAATTAGAATAATTGAGCCTTTTGTGTAAATTCAATCCACTGATTAAGCACCTAGTCTGTGCCAGCCACTGTACCAGGCATTGTGCCCACTGACACTGACAACATAAAGGCAAAAATGTCCCAAAGGAGCTTATATTTCATTGTAAGAGAAAACTGACTAATCAGATATCAGGTTAGTTCCATGTTGATAGATGTAAATTAAACCTGTCTATAGTCCCTAAAGTAGAGTTACCTCCCTGGCGTATTATAGAAACAATAGGAAAACAGCTACCAGACAGCCTGAATATAGTGTATTATATGTATACATGTATGTACGTACGTATATGTGCAGGTAGGTGGTTCAATGGATAAAGCACTGGGATTGGAATCAGGAAGGCTCATCTTAGTCAGTTCAAATCTGACCTCAGACACTTACTAGCTGTGTGACCCTGAGCAAACTATTTAACACTGTTTGCCTCAGTTTTTCATCTGTAAAATGAGTTGAAGAAGAAAAAGCAAAGCACTCCACTATCTTTGCCAAGAAAACCCCAAATGGGGTTAATGAGGGCTGGAAGAGGGGGTGAGATCCCCACAAAGACCAGAGTACCAAGAGCAGGTCCTCTGGAATGAATTCGCAGACACAAACATTATTGAGGTCAAGGTAAAGAAAGCTTTATTATGCTTTTCAGTGGGCAAGAGTTCTTAGGGAACCTGTAACCTTAGAGGGGTACCGGTAAAGTTTATGTAAGATATTCCACAGTAAAGCATGTGCCAAACATGCTAAGTGTTTTGGGGTGGGATTAGGGAGTGGTTAAGGAGTGGTTAGTTTTTAAAAGAACATGCACTTTAGGTGTGTACTGTGTAAGCATTTTACCCAAAATTCATCGGGAAATAGCCCAAGGGAGGAGGCTACTTGGAGGTGTGGTTGTAGACCTGAAATGTCATTAAGTCAACCAACAGTCAGGGCTTACTGAGAAATACCCAGGCTACTCTCATCAATGTCTTGTTAGCAAGATAAATGTAATGGAGTATGCGTATGTTTAAGTCTAAGATACGTATGATTGGTGAGTGAGTAGTAAATGTCATTATGACCCAGTTTGCAGCCCATTCAGCCAGTACACAGCTGGTTCAGATGAATAAGTTCTATAGGTGCAGCTAGCTACTATAGCAGGAAGGGAGAAAACGGTTGTTGCTAGGGCAGGCTGTGTCCTTGGGCTGTGGAGAAACTGCCTGGGATAGTATTTTGAGGTTAGGGAGAAATGTGATTTTTAAAGAGAAATGGAAATTTAGAATTGTGGCCCAAGCATATGCACCCAAGCACCCCATCAGGGTCACAAAGAGTCAGACAACTAAAAAAAAATGACTAAATAACAAAAAATATATGTATATATTCTATATGTAAATATATAACAGAATCACAGATACTAAGATATTAGCAAGTACATTGAAAATGACATTGGATAGAGATATCTGGTTTGTAGAATCACCTTAATTAATAAATATTCCAGTTTCAAGTGTTCATGCTAGTATGAGAAGCAGAATAGTAGAGTGAAATGCATGGTATCAGAAAAGGTGTCAAAGCCCACCTCTGATATTAATGGTATGACCCTGGACAAGTCATTCAACCACTCTGAGGTTCAGTCTTCTCATAAATAAAATAGAAATGATAATAGCTTCAACTCTTACCCCTTCCATTCATCCTAAATATGATTGTCAGACTAGCTTTCCTCAAACAGCACACTCAATTTGCTACACCCATATGAGCGTTCACAAGCCCTCCCCCAGCACACATTCACTACTCAAAAAAAAAAAAAAAACTAAATAATTCCTCATTTTCTATCAGATCAAATCAACTCCTTTGGCTTGCCTAGTTTTTAATGTGACCTCACTCATCTACCAAGTTACTCAGCTGATTATCAAACATGAATTCTCAGCTCTAGTCCAACTGATCTCTTCACTCATGTATGTGCCTGCACACGTGTACGCATGCATACACACACACACACACACACACACACACACTGCCTGTACGCACATAGCCTATGCTAATTCTCATTTGCATTCATCTTTTAGAGGCAGCTAGGTGATGCAATAGATAGCATTTGTGGGCTTAAAGTCAGGAAGACCTGAGTTCAAATCCAGTCTCAGACATTTACCAGCTGCATGATGTTGGGCAAGTCATTTAATCTCAATCTACCTCAGTTTCTTCAATCATAATAGTACCCCACCTCAGAGGATTGTTGTCAGGATCAAGTCAGATAATATCTGTACAATGCTTAGCATACTGCTAACCTATAACAGGCACTTATGCTTATTCTCTTTCATCACCTCCTTGTTCCACAGCATGGAAGGACAACCTTTTCACCATCTCTCCTTCACAAACTCCACTATTTACTGAGGTCCACATCAATCGACCTTGACTCTGCTGAACCTTGTTTATTTCTTCCTTATCCCATTTCCTACCACAATGATTGTATGCACTTTACTTTGTCCCAATGGCTAGATGATATTTTATGTACTATCCTCTAAATGTATCACATTCATCTAGCTCCAACTAGATTGTAAGCTCCCTGAGAACAAGGGTCCATGCCTTATATTTCTTTGGCATGAATTTACTAGTTATAGTCCCATGAGGAAGTCCCTTAGGATCCTATGTTCTAGAACTGGAAGGGAAATGAAAGATTATTTCATCCAAACCCTCATTGTCTACTGAGGCCCAAAGAGTTCACATTATATAACCAAGGCCCCTAAGGTAGTATGTAATAGAGCTGAAATGTGAACCTAGATCCTTGGACTCAAAAGCCAGGGATCTTTCCACTGTACCACATTGCTTCTTACCACTCTGGGCCTCAGTTTCTTTATCTATAAATTTAGAAAAGTGAAATAAGTATCACTAAAGTGTCTTCTAGCTCTAAATCCTTTGATTCTAGTCATTACTGTAGGCTTGGACAAATTAGAGCCTCCATAAGTGGATTCAATTATCTCTAAGGTTCCTTCCAGCTCTGTATTTGGTGACTCTAAATATTTGATTGAGTGGTGGCATCATTACTCCATTTCTACCAATAAGACATTTACTGATCTACAACAAATATCCTGCTTTGGAGAAAGCCTGGAGTAGAGTTCTTTAATATTTGTTTACTTTTACCTCTACCAAGGAGGTATACTTGAGTCATCCAGGAGATCTCAAATTTCCTAATTAACTTTTCCCAAATAACTAGTGTTTATTTTGCACTTGAATACATATTCCAAGATGTCTTAGTGCTAGGTTCCAAGATGGCTAATTCTGGGGCCATGGAACTCCATGCAGTTCATGGAAGCCACATGTTATTCTGGTATTTCTTTGCATATACAAGCAGAAAAGTATTTCCGATTCCCTGGCCATAGGAAAGAAGCAGAAATTCTACCTCTGTGGAGTGAGCAACTACTGATTGGATGGATCCTGGTCAGGAAAGAAGGCAGCTCCATCCTTCACACCATGCCAAACCAAAAGAAAAGATGGCTAAGAACCGGCAAGAGGGGTCACCTAAAATAAGAGCTGACTTGAACTGTTACTTAAACATAAACCAAATACTATTTATGAGGTTTGAAAGACTCCAAACCCCCATTTTCCTTCATTAGTAATTTTTCTTTTAAACATACTTCAACCCATCCCAGAGTTCCAGGATGTACTAGAAGTGCCAGAAAACAACACAAAGACCATCCTTGTTGTATTTATGGCCCAACCAAAAGTGGGAAGCATTGGAAATCTCGAGACACCATAATTAGAGTCCATCCAATTATAATTCTTACAACACGGAATACAAATAGCGAGACAGTATCCAAATGGGTTTGGGAAGGGAAAGAGTTTGAGGATCCAGCAGTGAAGTTTAACAAATACATCTGGAAAAGGGAAAGAAAAGGATGAGGCAAAGCTGCCACATTGGTAAAAGTATTTTCACAAAGGATTCAGCCAAAGTGATATCAAAATAGGGAGCAAAATGGAGATTTGGGAAACTACAATTTTGCATCCAATCTCTGAACCACAGTTTAATTTTTGTAGTTTTTGCATGTGGAACATTTGTGGGTATCCTCCAGGGCTACATCCATGGGCCTCTTCTCTATGCATTCCTTTTTTGACAACTCCTTATGGGGTTATTTGCATGGCTTCAATACTGAGGGCTCCCAATTCTATATATTCAACCCTAATCTTTTCCTTAAGTTCCAATTCCTCATATTTATCTAAATGTCTGATTAGTACCTCAAACATGTCCAAAATAGAACTAAGCAATTTTTCCCAAAATTCAATTTTCCTCTAACTTCCTTCATTGCATTGTTGTTACTACCATTGTCCTTATTACCCAGTTGATGCCTCAAAATTGTTACATCTTGCCTAAGTTACAGCCAATATGTGCCAGTACCTTGGCAAAACTCCTGCAAGAACATCATCTTGACTGGGTCTAGGAAGGTAGGGAGTGACTTGGGAGAAGAGCAAATACAACTGAAAATTTGGTTTGATACCAAGGTACCTGTGGAACACTAAAATCTAAGAACTGCAATGACTACTAGTGTGAGAATTTGGAGTTGAGGGAGTTAATGAAAGATTTGGAAGCCAAAATTCATAGAATACCATGGAGTTTTTCCAAAGTTTTGTTCTTTTTATTACAGTTTTTAGCATTTCCTGCCTCCAAGCACTGCCAAGAAAAGATAAGGCCTTCTCTTGACATGGACAGAAAAACCATTCTTCTACCCCAGAATCCCTCTTCAAGCCTCTAGGTCGGGCAGAGGTTCTTAATTTATTTTGTTTCATGGAGCCCAGTGGCAGACTGGTGAAGTCTATGGACCCTTCTTTAGAATAATGTTTACAAATGCATAAAATGAAATATATAGGAATACAAAGAAAATCAATTATATTGAAATAAGATTATAATATGTTTATGTATTTAAAGTTCATGGACCCTAGGTTGAGAACTCTTGCTCGAAGTAGTCATATTGATGAAAAATTCTATGACATAGAAGTTCTGCATTGGCTTTTGAAACTTCTCCAAGGTCCATATCCTTACCAACTAACAGGAAAATAAAGACCACTTAGTCACCTGCACCTGCATGAGGTAAGTGAAAATATCTTATATAATGCATTCCTTCTGCAATTTCATAATTATTAGTGGTAGGAGAGGATTTGGAGAGTATAAAATGGGATGAATATGAATGTCATAGCAAAGACCAGAGGTATGCAGGTTGGATACAATCTAAGACAGTAGTCTTGACCAGTAAGCTACAGAACTGTTGAACTGACTACCTGAATGATGGGAAAGTGTTTTGCCAATGTGATATTCATAGCTGAATACCTGCAAAATATAACAGACTCTCCACATGTAAGACAGAACCAAAACATTTATTCTAACACCAGAAAGTCAAATCCCAATACCAGAAAACCAATTCCATCATAGTAACAAAGAAATCTATCATAGTAACCAAGAGGTCTGTTCACATTAACAATGCAGACCTTCCCACAAACAGTTTCCCCTAAGCAAAATACCCCTCTGTCACTCACAGCCAGCTGCCTGCTTTCTCTGTCCTCCCAGCTCTGACTAGTCTGACCAACTTCCTCTCAGCTCTGCTCCGGTCTGCCTCAACCTCTTCTATTCTTCTTGCTCCACCCCTTCCTGTTCCACCCATTCAACAAGCTCATCCTACCACAGGTTTCCTGCAACTCAAACTCATGTGACTTAGGCTTCCATGTGACTTACTCAGGTCACATAGGCCTATTAGAGGATGGGAAAGACCTTCCCATTCCATTAAAAATGCATTAATTCCATTAAAAATACATTAACAATACAGAAAATAATCTAATTTCTTTTCCAAAGAGGTCTATTGGTGTAAAAGTTGCAAAAGAAAAGACCCACACCTTTTTCCTGTGCTCATGGCCACTCCAAGAGTGTGCAAGATATTGATTCTCTATATGATCCCTTTTGGTAAGCTTAGGTCATACTAAACTCTCCCAGGCAGTCTTTAATGGAATGAGGTGTGTGCACGAACTAGGCACAGTTTAGATACTACCTTTCACCCTACACAAGTCATTTAAATTCTCCCACCTTTTTTTTTCAACTATAAAATTGTAATAGCACTTTGTTCCCAGTGTTGTCATATGGTTAAACACAAGTACAACATTTTGTAAACCTTAAAACATTATATAAATGTTAATTATAAGAAAGAGAAGGAGGAGGAGAAACAAGAACTATGGACAACCCATGCTTTGTAAAGAGGGTGTGTTCTCAATGGATGAATGGATAAAGTTATTAGGACTAAATTTCATAGGAGGGAGACCTCATAATCCTGAGGATAGAAGTAGTAGTACTGATGATACTGTTTTAGGGTTCAGATCATGCATTCTATCTGCCCACTGGCCTGGGGTTGATATGTTGTGAGAAGGTGAATCTTCTCCTGAAGGGCCATAAGTAGAGTCTTTCCTAGTGTGAGATAAACAAAGGGTCCCAATTGCAGGTGATAAGGCAGAGAAGGCTATGAAGTCAAAAAAATTTCCTTCAGGAAAAGATAGGAAGCCTCAGTCATGGTAGGAGATCTAACAAAGGGGAGGAAGAGAATGACCTTCTTAGTCAAAATGACTATCACCAAGATGGCATTGTGCCTCTAGAACAGGGACAAAATTGTCTAATATTACCACCACCTGTGGTGAAACAGACACTGAAGAACTTATAATCAAACTACTTGTCATCCTCCTTCATCCTTAACTGACATGTCAGCCAGGGTCTTCATATCCTGAGTCTTTCCATTTGACTTTCAATTGAAACCTGTGTGCATCATTTCTTTCTATTAGAATGTAAGCTCTCTAAGAGAAAAAAAGGTTTTGATTTTCTGTGTATACCTCCAATGCATAGCAAGGTGCTATGGACATGATAAGCACTTAATTTTTTTTTTCATTTATAGTCATGGCCAGTGGAAGTTATGAGTGATAATCTAGAGGATCTCAAAGAGGGAATTGTGTCCTGCTACCCAGACGTCATGACAGAGATAAAGTTCTGTCAGTCTAACCTTGCCAAGAAAGATGCACAGGCATGAGTAGAATTATAGGAATTTATATGAACCTAACTAAGCCCATCCTGTACAACTCATCCATCTTATCTCAAAAGGGTAGCACAAAGTGTCCACCTAATGTTTTAGAGGCCTTCCTCACTTGTCCTAAAATTATGAGGATACTAATAGAGGACTCTTGTTGTCCACCTGTCATCATCCATGACAGGTCCTTCATCTCATTTCTAGAAGAATAAGTGCTACAATTTCAGTCTACCACAAGGAAATCTTGGGATTTGACTTCTGACCATATATGACTCACAATAGATTGAGTCCCAAGACAGCTTACTGAGCTAGAACTTTGAATAAAAGGGTGACCTACCCCATGGTCATAGTTCTTCCTTCTAGATTAAGAGCATGAAGGTCATTCTGAGATTTCCAGAGGATTGGGGAGACAAGAGAATTCATGGTTACCCTATCTCCCACCTGAACACAAGTCTTGCCCTGCTTTGTTAAGCTGGTGTTTAATATGGAGTGGCCACAGTTTTGTTCATCTTCCCCTTGGTTCAGGGCCTTGTAAAACTTTGAAAGGTCTAGAACTCTTTGATCACAGAGGGCATCCAACAAGCCAAGCAATTACAGTGGTGTACCCTGTAGCTGCTGCTGATGACAGTGGGAAAATGCTGTTATCATATAGCTCACCACTCTCAGGAGAGAAATCACTTAAAGGAAGATCAAGATTGTCTGCTTGATTGGTTTATGCCTAGTACGGATGTGAAATGTGAAATGGCCAATTAGCAGAACTGCCAAAAATCTGCTTTGAATTTTTTCAATAAGCTTATCATCATTTCAGCAGATTGCAACAGGAATTATAAGTAAGCCACTAAATTCTGTTCTAATCATTCTGTAAAGCAACCTATTTTCTTTTGCACTTTCTTCACCTAATTAATGCTTTTACATTGGGTACCTTTATTTACTTTTCTTCTTTCTGAGAAATACCTTAGACTTCAAGCCTTAACTATTAGTATAAATAGCAACTTTCCTGAGATGTTGGGGTGGTTGTGATGAGTCAATGAATAAGAGAATTGGGGATTCTTCATCCCCTACTGAGAAGTTAGGTTCCCCCTGCTATAAATCTGGGCAAACCTCAGTGTCTAAGTTGAACTCAGATACTGATGCAGGTCACCAGCTATAAGGCTTAGATGACATGACCAACGTATTTTTCTCTTCCTGTCATACAATTCCTTGATGATACTCTTTACCCCTGTTCTTCAGAATTACCCCTTGCTTATATGATTCAGCCTGTTTGCATCCACCATGTACTTCTCAGTTGCTATTTGTATGATACCCATCTTTACTTCTTTAAAGACATTGGTGTTCATATTTCACTATTTTATAGCAACAGTGATAAAATATTAGTGCTGGAAAAGATAGGTCTTTGCTTCCATGGAAAGCTAGGGGTCAGTAAAAGAACTTTGTATTTTTCCCAATGCAATCCAACTCACTCTCCTTCTCCTGTTCAATACTAGACTCACTTATTGACCACCTGCACTGTCTCTCCTGGCTATACATATTGAGGACAAGTACAATAGAGCTATTATCCAAATGCATGATGAAATCTGAGCAATAGACATTATTCCTCCACTTGGTCTTTCTTATATGGATGGACAGGCCTGACTGGGGTGATTAGAGTTCTTTTCCAGAAACTCTGCAAAGGTCTGGAATTTCATGCACCCAATGCAATGCAGTCTGAAAAAGAGGACACACACATATGTATTCATGTTATATATATACAGAGAGATAATATGCATATACATGTTATATATATTGGAATGTGAGCTCCTTGAAGAAAGGGTCTGTTTTTGCCTTTCTTTGTATTCTCACTGTTTATCACAGTGCCTGGCACAGAGTAATTGCTTAACAAATGTTTGTCGATTAGATGAGAGATATAGAGATAGATATAGGTAAACACATATGCACATACATATATTTGTATACACATGTATATTGTGATGAATACTTGTGTGGGTCATGGGATGGGAGGTGACACAATGGCAAATCTGGAAATAGTAAGAAAGAGAGTCTTGCCACTGACCTTACCCTTAGTGGGAAGAAACCTACACCACGGATCTCTCCTTACCTTGCCACCATCTTTTGGTGGCAAAAATGGTCTAGAAATGGTACTTTCTGAGTTGTTCTGGGTCTCATCTATTGTAGAATTGACTCCTAGAAAGTGGGTTAAGAGCATCCCCCACTTTGATTCAGTTCTTTGTTCCCATCACATTTTACTGTACTTATTTTATATATGTCACTTACCGCTAGTAGATCACAAGCCTTTTGAGGGCAGCTGTGCTGCTCTTGTCTTTGTAACCTTCTTTATAATACAAACCATGTCTTGCATACAGTAGATACTTTCTTTTAACTGAAGAACAGATTGCATTAGACTAATGGCATGTCCTCTTTTTAACAAGGTCATTAGACTGCAGGTAAGGAGACAGATCTGTAAGATTTTAATTGGATGTGAGCTCAATGCAATCTTAGACTACACTTTGAGAGGTCTAGTGGTGAAGTGGAAGGAATGCTGATTTAGAGTGGGTAAATGTGGAGTCAAGCCTTGACTCTTTTCCATATCCCTTTTGGTATGTTTCCAAAATATCTGCAGCTCTAAATCCAGGATCCTATGATCCAATCAAGGAATAGGAAAGAGGTCATCCTATGTACTCTGTCCTACAGGGTCATATCCTGCGGTGGGTACCACATTTAAGGAAGGGCATTTATAAGCTGAAGAGTGTCTAGAGGAGGGAGAATATGTTGGGGAAGAGTCTTGAAATAATGCTTTATGAAGATTGAATAACCTAGGGATGTTTGTCTGGATAAGAGGAGACATAGGGGAGATATGATAGTTGTCTTCAAGTATTTAGAGGAATAATATATGGAAGAAGGATTTGATTTTTTTCTGGTTGGCCCAGAGGGCAAAACTAAGGATAATGAACGGAAATTGAAGAGGCAAAATTGGACTTGATGTAAGGAAAAATGCCCTATAATTAGAATGGCTTTGAGTAAAATAGAATGGTTTCTTGGGGAAATAATGGGGTCCCTCAAAGGTCTTCAGGCAGAGACTAGAAGACAACTTGTTGAGTATACTGCATAGGGAATTATTGTTCAGGTATGGATAGAAAGACATTGCTTCCATGTAGAATGTAATTCTGTGAGGATGCCATAGACATACCATACTTGGAGTTCAGCAAGGTACTTGACACCCATGATATTGTTGTGGACAACATGAAAAGATGCTGACTAGATGATAGTTTAGGATTTGGAATTTATTGAATGACTGGATGACTTTGTGTGAACCTGCAGGGAGGTTTCTAGTGGAGTATCTGCAGGATCTCTGTCTTTGCCCTGTTGTGTTCAATATTTTTAGTAATAATTTGGATAAAATAACAAGTAGAGTTTTATCAAAATACAAATAATTAAAACCTAGGAGGGACAGATAAAACACTGGATAATAGGGTCAGGATCCAAATTCATCTGGACATGTTGAAATGAATCTAATAAAAAAACTAATAAAAAAGTAATAAAATTGGGGATAAATATAATCCAGTGTGTGAATTCAAAAAATCAAGTGCATATTTATATGATAGTTCAGCTTAAAAGAGCCGAGATTCTCAGTGGATTGCAAGTCCATTGTGAATTAAACTTTATATATTAATTAGTATAATGATAGTCTAATATGGCAGCTAGAAAAGTTTACTCCATCTTAGATTACATTTACAGGGAGGTCCCAATTAGTACAAAAAAATGAATCCTGTAGAGTTGTGTGTTTTCAGATTTTCACTATTTAAAGTTATAATTATGTACAATTTGGTAATTATTTCCAACCCAATGGAAATATGCAGTGCAAGTCCAAATGTGACCACTTCATAGGATTCATTATTCATACTAATCAGGACTTCACTGTATTAGTATTCAGAACAATGTGATATTCAAACTGTATTCCATCCTGGTCAAATTATATCTTTGGAGTTGGTCCTGGGGCAGAGCTGCCTTGACTCTTGACTAGACAGTCAGAAAATCAATCATATCTCAACCCTTGTCCCACTCAGCCTAGAGTTCCTATCCAGTCAGCATGGACACCTTGCCATTTAACCTACCACCACCAACACATGCCTTCTTTACCTATCTCCACTTCTTGTTCAGGAAAAAATAATCAAATCAACATTACCAATGCTAGTAGGAAAGGTATGGCAACCTACAGCCAACAGCTCCACTCAGAATCCCAGTAATTCAGAGCAGCAGGCTAATTAGTTTCCTTACCTCTCACTCCTTCCTCTTGGCCATCTATACCAGCCTAATCCCCTATCCAAATCAACCCTTGCCTACCATTGTGTTCTGTGGAATATGAATTATATTTTTTTAAACAAATGTTTCTTAATATTAAAGTTCTTCGTCTCGTACCCCATCTGTCTCCTTGTAGGTGTAAATAACTACCTCCACCTGGAAGGCACTACACCTCTAGGCACCTTTTCCAGTATTAGATGGGCTTTCTCTAATGGTGCAGCTAAATGACACAACAGCTAGAGTACAGATCCCATAGTCAAAAAGACTCATCTTTCTGAGTGCAAATCTAGCCTCAGACAATTACTAACTATGTGTTCTGAACAAGATACTTAAGCTTGTTTGCCTTAATTTCTTCAACTATAAAATGAGCTAGAGAAGGAAATGACAAACCAAAGAACTCATTATCTTTCCCTCTAAATTCACCACCTCTTGTAGCTTACCTATTTATGTCAAGGGTACCACCCATCTTTCACTCACCTAGGTTCAAAAATTACTTTTTCCCATCAACCTTCTCTTTTTTACAGAAGAGGAAACTGAGGCCCAGTGAGGGTAAGGTAGTTGACCAGGGTCACATAGCTTGTAAGTGTCTAACCTGGGATGTGAACCCACTTCTTCCTCAGTCCCAAAACCAGTGTCCTACCATGCTGCCTCCTTAGGCTTATCAATTCTGCCTCTACACTATCTCTTTCACCTTCTTTTTAGTCACACCACAACCACCCTGATTAATGCCTTCACTGTTGTTGGCCTAGACTATGACTATTGTTCCCTAGTGATCTTTACTTCTAGTCTCTCTTTCCTAATCTATATTCTGCATAACTGCCAAGTTGCAATTCTTAAAGCACCTGTCAGATCATGTCACTCATCTGCTCAAGAAACCCCTTTGGGGGCAGGTAGATGGGCAGTGGAGAGAGCACCTACCCTGGAATCAGAAAGACCTGAGTTTAAACCCAGCCTCAGACACTTACTAACTATGTGATCCTGGGCAAGTCACTTAACCCAGTGGCCTCAGAAACAAACAATAAAACGCTCCTTTGGCTCTAGTGACTCTAACAAAAATACAAACCCTTCTATTTTTCATGTAAATCTCCTCACAATCTAGTTCTAGCCAATGTTCCTAGACTGATTATTTATGATTGCCTCTCATGCCCTCTACATTTCTATTTAAGTTATACTTTCTCTTCACTGTACACAACATTCCATATCTTGTCTCTATGCCTTTGCCTATTTCTACAGCCATGCCCAGAATGTTCTCCCTGTGCTCAAAAGTAATCTTTTCTCATGAGGCTTTTCCTTATTTCCCCAGTTGTTAATGCTTCCCCAACAAAAATCACTTTTATTTACTATATCTTTATCAAAGTAACAATAACAAAAAGTAAAAATTTTTTTTAAAAAATTCACCTACTATTTATTAAGAACTTACTTCCCTCTGAATGAGACACTGATGACACTTTTGACATATGAAACAAAGATAGCAATGTCTGCTGTGTGTGGTAATGCTGACTTGCTCATTCTTTCACTGGGGTCCCATTGTGGCACAAAGTATGCATCTACAGGATTGGTTGGAGGTAGGAATGCAGCGTGGGTCTGGTTTTTTTCTACTTGAATCTAATTGTCCAGTGAAGAGATTGAACTCCATCATCTTAGCCCCCATCACACCATGTTTTAACTCAATAGCTTGGACTATAGGATGAGGGAAAATTATTATCATACTATGGTATTAATAGCTAATTATCATATTGGAATCCAAGCTTTCTCCTATTTCCTCATTAAGGCCCAATTCTTGCTAAAGTCAGTGCTAGAAGGACTTGACTGATTGATGAGATTACTCTTAGGCAATGAGGAACAGACTCTTTAATCTAGGGAGGGATCTCACCCAAATAGGAGACCAAACTCTTATTTAGAGTATAGATTATAAACAGTATCCAGTATAAAAAGAAGCCATTCTGGGCAAATCCTTACCCTACTCCTTGTCCTTGTCCTTATGCCCCTCCATTAGAGTTTAAGGTGGTCCAACTCATGAAGGAGAAATTAGAGTAGTCTGGATGGAGATGAATTCCTCTGTCCATATTACTAGAGGCAACTGTCTCATGCTCGTGTTCTCAGCAGGAGGAGCTGAAGACTTCTATCCCACCTCCTCATTAAATGTCTACCAATCAGGGTTGATTTTAACTTGTCAGGAGTATTCCTTTTTAGAAAGGAATTTAAGGCTCTCAGGGTCTCCACTGCGGGGGTAGGGGGAAGGTGGTTACTGAAAGAAACCATTGATCTTCAATTTATTGATTGTTGGTTAGTCTAATTAATAAATCAATTACTAATTACCAAGAAACTCTGTCTTTTGTGTTTTTTCATTCGTTTTGAGGCTGGGCAACAATAGAGAGATTTCTATTTGTGTCACAATCAGATTAAGTTAAATATGCTGGCACCAGTACTGAAGTTAGACTGCAGAGACTCAAAGCAGACTCTGGAGCGCCAAGACCAGGAGAACTTGTACACTATAAAAACCACATGACATCTTTGAGTGATTATACCCCACAAGGCTGGAACAGCTGTGCAGAGATCCTTTGCTACTTCCAGTACCAGGAAAGGCATCATATTGCTATCCCTGCAGTTGACAATCCTTGGCCGAAGAACTGCTTTTAACAGATTCAGTTGTCTTTTGGAATCTGGGAGATTTTCTTCAGCAAAGAGCAAATCTCTTTCTATGAGTTACAAGCCCAGATTACAGTTATCATTTGGTGCCAAAAGGTTAAATTTCAGTAAAGGGAAAAGGGGAAACCTAAGGAGTTTGGAATTCTGACAGCCAACCAGGTTTGCTTCTTGTGACAAAAATGGCAGAAACTCAGCCAGAGGAAGCAAACAGTAATCAAGCTAATGGCTAGACTTATTATCTTCCCTTCCCTGCATGAGTAAACATATTTATGCGAGGATCAGCTTCTGCCTCAAGGTTCCATCAGAAAATCAGACAACAGGGCCAGGATCCACTCAGCACCATTTCATTGGTCATAATTTCCCTTCCTCTCATCAGGATAGAAATATTTCTCTGTCTCTTCATCCTTTCCCTCCCCATCAAGAGCCCATTCAAAATCAAAAGCGTCTTAAAATTGGAGTGTGCGATTTGGTCATCTGTTATAACAGCTTGGCAACCAGCTCTTCCTCAAGCCACCATTTGGCTTACAGTAGCAAATTGACAACACCAGTTATTAGTGGTGTGTGTAAAGCCCGTAGTTAGCTTCCTTTCCTCAGTTGGTTGAACTCCTTTCAGTCCCAGTGTAATTATATGTTTTCTTAGATGGCCAAAGTAAAAATACGCAAGTGATAAAATCTCCTGAAGCCCATACCACACACCAAGAGATTGAAAGGCCAAAAGTCACTGTGAAAGGACTCGTAGGCCCATAGACTTAGAGTTGGAAGGGACCTTAGAAGTCATATAATTCAATCCCCTTATTTTACAGATGATGAAACTTTGGGCTTGAGAAATTAAGTGACTTTCCCAGGGTCACAGAGAGAGCAAACAGCAGGTTTGGGATTCAAACCAAGGTTCTCTCAATCCAAATCCGGTGCTGTTTATATGTATAGTAGAAAGGGGTACAGCGTTTTGTGCAAGGGTATTTGAGAATGAGAAGAGAACCACCTTCTAGTATATTAAGTGCTTTATAAATATTATCTCATTTGATCGTCACATCACCCCTGGGAAGTTGGGGCTATGCCGATCCCCATTTTACAGTTGAGGAAATTGAGGTAGACAGATGTCTAAGTAACTTGCTCAGGGTCACATAGCTAAGGATTATCTGAGGCCAGATTTGAATCCAAATGCTCTATCTACTACAACACCTAGCTACCTTTAGGTGAGAATAGGAGAGAGAGATTATACTCTAATAAAGGAAGGATATTTTCAATTCAAAAAATGTTTTTAAAGGCTGAGTCTGTTCAAGGCACTAGGGATATATAGATTTTAAAAAATGAAACAGTTCTTGCCTTCAGGTGGCTTACATTTTAGTGGTGGGATAGGGATACAGGATTCTGTCTTTGACTTTAACCATCTGTGTGTCTTAAGATGTATCATCTGGGCAATTAGATGCTGTACTGCATAAGATAGGACTTGTCAAGAAGATCTGACCTATAATCAGACACTTAATAGTCAGATGATCTGGGTAAGTCACCTAATGTCTCAGGGCCTCAGTTCTTCATTTATAGAATGAGGAGGTTGGATTTGATGGCTTTCTTCTAGCTCTAAACCTATCATTCTTTCACTAGGTGGCCTCTGAGGTTTCTTTCAGACTTACCTCTATGGTTCTATGACATGAATACGAGGGAGAGACAGAGACTGAGAGATTTTACATCAGATCATGAGCCTTTACATTTATTCCTACTACATTTCATCTCATTAGGTTCAATCCAGTGTTTTGGCTTGTTAAGACCTGTTTGTACGCTGTCAGGAGTCTTTTCCAAGTACAGATTGTTCTAGCTGGCTGCTGAGGTCCCTTCCAACTCTGACATTCATAGATTTTGCATCAATTATCCTACAAAACTTCCCAATAGTTCCCCTTTCCCTCCCACCAGAACTTTGGCTCTCCAATCCCAATCCCTAGGGTCTGATAGGTGAGTTTTCGCTTTACCTTACCCACAACCTCATCTTTTCCTAATCCCCAATCTTTCCAACTTTAACTCCCTCTATGTGTTGTCTTCTCCTATAATAATATAAACTCCATGAAGGCCAGGACTGTTCGTTGTATTTATATCACTAGTGTTTAATTTCGTCTGTGGTTAAGTGCTGACTGAATGCTTGCTAATTCATTCATTCATAAAGTAGGTTGTATTGGGTGCCAAGAAGAGATTAGACAGTGTCTTCGAAATTTTGAGGAGATAGCCAAAGTTTTCAACAGAGGAAAAAAAGAAGGCTTCCCAAAGAAAGTGGTACCTAAACTGAGACACAAAGGAAAAGAAAGTTTCTAAAAGATGGTGATGAGAAAGGAAGGCAATTAAATCCCATTTAACAAATAATTGTAAAGTATCAACTCTATGCTAGGCACTGGGGATAAAAAGTTAATGGTACTCAAGGAGTTTCCAGTCTGATAGAAAAATAAAGCATTCACATAGATAAGTATAATACAGAAAATAATGTATGTAACAAAGACAAAGGAGGGGGCTCTTGAAAAAGTAATATAGGAAACTAATAACATAGGAATTAAGCATGCATGCCTCACATTTATACAGGATTTTACAAAGAACTTTTCTGAAAAAGATCTTTTGAGAGAGTTAATGAAAGTAAAATTCCCATTTTATAGATGAGAAAACTGAGGAAAAAGTGCAATGGTAAGAAGGTTTATGCTTGAGTCCTGACTGGGCATTATCCTGTGATCTTGGGAACTATGGTTTTCTTCTCTGTGTCTCTTGTATTCCTAACACTCTGCAATTCTGTGGGCTCAGAGATATTCATGACTTTACCACTGTTATACAGCCAAGAATTGTAAGCACAGATCAGAAATCACTCTTCTGACTATGCTGACTTCGAAAGGCAGTCAAGAGTAGCACAGACCAAATTTTATCAACACTCTCCATCAGTGAAAGCTTGTGTATTAAGTGTTGCAAGCTTGCTTTAAGTAAGGGAAACCCTTCCCTTCGAGAGTCTCAAAGTATTTTAGAAATGGTGATTTAATCTTCACACTCCTAGAGGTAAAAGCAGTGTGATATTTTGTAATAGTTCCCTGCTTGCTAGCAAATAAATAGGATGGGGCAACTAGATGGAACAGTGGAGAGAATGCCAGGCCTGGGGTCAGGAAGACTCACCTTTGTGAGTTCAGATCCTTTCTATCTGTGTGACCCCGGGCAAGTTACTTAACCTTGTTTGCCTCAGTTTCCTCATCTATAAAATGAGCTAGAGAAAGAAATGTCAAACTACTCCAGTATCTTTGCCAAGAAAACCTCAAATGGGGTCACAGAGTCAGTCACAATTGAAATGATTAAATAACAACAAAAACTAAGTAAGATGTAGAGAAGTAGAGGTCAGAGGAGGGTTTGGGGACAGGGGCAAAAGTGCTACAAATTGAATCCGAAGCCCAGAAGTGAAGCACTGTTTTTTCAAAATGTCTGGTCCTTGAGTAGCTCCACTTTTCTCTCTGCTGGAGATGCTCTGAGCAATATTAGAGAACCCTAAACATCTTGTCTGGGCTGGGAAAGACAATAATTACCACCTGTACCCTGCACATGTGGGTAAGCATCCACTGAAATAAACCATTCACATCATGACAAATATCAAAATTGGAGACATAAGGAGCAGAGCAGTAAATTGTAGTATGACAAAATAGCCACATTTAATTATGTCAAATTACATAGAATTTAGTCTCCTTTTGACGTGTGTTATTTAAAGTCATGTTTAAAGGCCTTTTCTTTGACTAATGCAAGTTTCATTGCAAGTCACGAAACTGAAAAAAAGAACATTCAAGAAGTGTGCTTTTCAAGCGTTTTTGCACCATTTTCCCCCTGATAAGCACATCTTTCAAAAGTTTCCAAACACTCCTACCCACCTACCCAAAAGTGTGGCATGTGCTATCCCTCCTACTTGGAATCCCTTTTCTCTGCCTCTTGTCTATTCCCAGTTTCAAAACATAGTTCCAAAATTCCTTTTTCAAAGTTTTACCGGTGCTTTTCACTTTGTCCTCTTTTTCTAAATTGAATTTTATTTTAAATTCTCTCCCTCTCCCACCCCATTGAGAGGCAAAAAAGATTATAAGTATGTGTAGTCAAGCAAATCAAATTCCCTCATAGGCATATCCAAAAAAACAATTCTTCAAACTGCACTCCAAGTCCATACTTCTCCATCTTGAGGAGAAATAGCACATTTCACCATGAGTCCTCCAGAAAGGTGGCTTGTCTTGTATGGATCAGAGTTTCCAACTCCTTCAGAGATGTTTATCTCTGCACTATTGTTGTTCTTATATAAATGATTTTCCTGGTTCTGATCACTTTCAATCAGTTCATACAAGTTTTTCCATGTGAATCTGAAACTATCTTCTTCATCTTTCTTTATAGCATAGGCTTATATGCCATATAACCTAACTTGTTCATAAACGATAACTTGTTTAGCTATTACCCATTTGATAGGCATCTCCTCAGTTTCCAATTCTTGCCACAGCAAAAAGAGCTGCTATAAATATTTGTGTACATATGGGACCTTTTCTTTTTTCTCTTGTCTCTTCAAGGTATAGACAGATACTGGGTCAAAGGGTACATATGCACAATTAAGTAGCATTAGGGGCATAATTCCAAATTGTTCCCCAGACTAGTACACAACTCCACCAAAAATTCATTAATGGCCCTATTTTTCCACATCCCCTCCAGTATTTGTCATTTTTCTTTTTTTTAATCATCTTTGGTAATCAGAAGAGATGAGATACATCCTCAGAGTTGTTTTAATTTGCATTACTATATTAGTAATTTCAGTAATTTTTTTCATATGGCCATTGATTTATTGTTTTGCCAACTCTCTGGACTTGAAAAAGTTATAGAGAAAATGTTAGTAATCTAGATTAAACTTAAAAACATGCCCTGGTTATTTTTTTTTCTGTAGAGTCAGTTGTTAAACATTTACCAGCATGCTCCAAATTAAGAGTTTTACCAATAGTCATGCAGTTAGGAAGTGTCACAGACAAAATTCAAAATGAGGTCTCCTGATTCTTTCCAAATCCATTCTCCTTGCACCATGCCACACAGCTGCAACCTCTCTCCACCTCCCAGATTTACAATATCAGTTCATTACTGATGATTTGTTGGAATAAAGGGAGAGAATAATGTTTTATGTTTTATGACACTAAAATCAGTAGGATTAATCATTTTAAGGGGATCATCTATTAAACTACATTCTCAAATAAAAAAAGATTTTCCCCAATGCATCCCCTCTGTGGTATGGCTGTGGTCCTCTTGTCCTCCCTCTATTTTAAATAAAATTTTATTGGTATAGCTTGTATTTTTATATCGCCTACATTTCCCTCTGAATCCTTCCAGTCTTATGTTCTTAAATGCCATCCCAGAGGAATACAAACTCTGGTGGGTCTTGCCAAGCTGGAAGCGTTTTGAGTATGGGTCTATTTGTGTCTGTTAGCCAAACCAGCCTAATTTAGAGAAACTGGGCCTCATTTTTGGCTATGAGGTAAGAACTTTTCTTCAGCCACAATTCTGAAAGAAAGTCTACTATGGCTCATAGTGGGTTTCAAACTATATATGTGAAGGGAATGTCCCTATGAGTAAAAATCAGTTCCTTAAATTTGATTCAATTCAACAAGTACTTATAAACAACCTATTATTTGACAGAAAAAATACTCAGAGCTGGAGATACAATGACCAAAAAGGAAAAAAAAACAGTTCCTCTCCTAAGGAATTTTTACTTAGGTTAGTCAGTCAACAAACATTAAATGCCTGCTATATGTTAGACTCTGTGATACAGGCTATGGATCCAAAGAAAGGTAAAAGACAGTCCTTGTTCTCAAAGAATTCACAGTTTCTTGGCAGTGAAAACATGAAAAAAAATATGTATGAACAGAGATATGTCCAGGGTAAATTAGAAATAATCAACAAAAGGAAAGGACTGACATTAACGGGGTTGGGGAAAGGCTTCTTGTACAAAGTGGGATTTAGCTGGGACTTGAAGGAAGCCAAGAAGTCAGGGAGGAAGAGATGCAGAGGGAGAGAATTCCAGATGTGGTACATAGCCAGTAAAAATGATGGTGTGTTTCACTTGAGGAACAAGGAGTCCAGTGTCACTGGATCTAACGAACTAAAATAATAATAAAACATTTATAGAGCACTTACTGTGTGCCAGACACATTTACAATTATCTCACTTGATCCTCACAGCTATCTCAGGAGGTAGGTTCTATTATCAGTCTCATTTTGCAGATGAGGAAACTAAGTCAAACAAAGATTCAGTAAGTGCCTTGTCCAGGATCACACAGCTGGTAAGCATCTGAGGCTGGACTTGAGATCACGGCTTCCTGTCTCCAGGTCCGGCAGAGGTGTAAGAAGATTGGAAAGATAAGAGGGGGCCAGCTTGTGATGGGTTTTGAATGTCAAAGAGAGAATTTTATATGTCTTCCTGTGATAAAGACTCATTGAGGTTCATTGAATGTGGACTTAGAGAGGGTGACCTGGACATGCCAGTACTTCAGGAAGACCAGTCTGACAGATGATTAAAGATTGCAGGATAGACAGGAAAGGAGATGAATTAAGAGGCTATTGGAATAACCCAGGTGTAAGGTGATGGTAGTGTGGGTACTAGGTTTTGGGAGGGGAGACACACTATGTATAAAAATATGATAGCTGCTTTTAGATGGAGGGTGCTAGAGGTGCAGAGCAGTTTGTTCACCCACCCTGGCTTCTTCCCTTCCTTACTATTAAGAAGAGCATCAAATTATCAAGCAATTAGTCAAAGATGATGATGCTCTCACTACCTGGGAATAGCCTATTTCCTTCTTTTTTCTCTACTTGTGGGCATCAATTGAGCTGATTCCTGGGTTTAATAGAATTCTAGGTGCATCAACTAAAATATTCTCAAAATGTATCCCAAATTAAAAAATTCCACTCACTTGCCCATCCTGCACCCTGTGGGTTGGATTCACTACCCTCAATCATGACCCCCAACTCATAGGATCTAACAGTTTGCTATTAAGTTCCATATGACTTATTGAAAACATTCAGTAGCATAGCATTCCTCCCCCAACTCCTGAAAAAAAGGTATAAGTTTTTCATATCTGTAGAATCCCTGTTGCTTGGATGTCTCCACCTCCTCTCAGATGTTCTTCAGAAGGGAACAAAAAGGAAAAGATTTGAAAAGTTCTGAAAATTAGATTTCCTCAGTGAGGGCTCCAAGGAAACAGGGCAATGAGAAGGTGGAGTGGAGTTTTGTTGATCCCACTGATGGCTGTGTTCCCAGCTTCTGCCAGGCTCATTGTGTTTTCATCCACACCTCAATGCTTGAGCTCACCCACTCTAGGACTCTGTGTCTCTCCACCCACCACAGTCACCCGAGTGTCCCAGGGCTATAGCCATTTCCACCTCTCCACCTCTGTCTCAGCTCCCAGGCCTTTCCCTTGCTATAATCACCTCTGATCATAGATACTGTGGTTCAACTTAGTTATAAAAGGATACAGAGAACAGAAGCAATACTAATGTAAGAAGCATACGTTTAAATTCAGTCTTAGTCCCTGAGCATCCACACCCTCTACTGATGATGCCTTTTCAGTACAATCCCCAATTAGGGTGTTACTTCCTCACTGAAGCCTTCCCTTATGCCTCCAGATGGACTGATTCCTTTCTTCCCAGTCTTTCATGCCTCCATATTTGATCACCCCTGTTCCTTTATCATATTATAGTTACCAACATACATTTGATGCATTTACCAGCTTAGCAAACCCTTATGGGCAGGGAAAATGGATTAATATCTACCAAGATCTACCCTAGGAATAACACATAGAATTGTACATAGGAGGGGGTAATAAGTGTCTGTTGAATTAAATTTTTATAAAGTAGAACAAGCCCAGAGACAGCAAAATATTTTTTAAGTCCTCTTTGCAGCAACAAAGAACAAGATACCATTTATTGGAGAATGGCTAAACAATTCGTGGTACATTTATATAATGAAGTTTACCATAAGAAATTACAGTAACTATAAGAAATTATGTTAACTATAAGAAATCACATTTAACATAAGATATACGAAGAATACTGAAAAGTATGGGAAGACTTATATGAACTGATGAATAAAATAGAATAAAATAAACAGAACCAAGAAAACAATGCATACAATAAGATAAATGGAAAGCAAACAAAAACCAAAAAAAAAATTAATCAAAAACCCTACCCTAGGTTTATAATGACCAAGCCTGACTCTGAAAAAAGAGATGAGAAAATCCACATTCCATCTTTGATAGAATCATAGATTGAGAGTGGAGAGGGATCTTCAAAGCCATCACATCCAACTTCATTTTATAGATGAGGATACCAAAGACCACGAAAGTGAAGAGACACGAAAGATCGTAGAAGTGGTATCAAAAGCATAACTTGAACCCATACTCTTCATTTTTAAAAGTATTTATTTTTAACATTATTTTCTTTTTAAATTTTGAGTTCCAAATTCTCTCCTTCTCCTCTTCCCCTCCCCCATCCACTGAGAAGGCAAGCAGTACATCAGTTATATATGTGAAATCAGGCCAAACACTGTCTGTGGGCTGAGAGCTCCAAAAGCAGTCACAGCTGCTTCTATTTCAGTTGCTCCCAAGACCTGGTTCTAGTTTGCAGGGGCCCGGTTTGCACTGACATGGCCTGCATTAGACTGTTCTCCACTCTTATCCCAGAACAACAGACCTATCTTGGTGACCTTCTAAGTTGTCTTGGGCTGGGAGTTTGTTTCACTTTGTCCTTTTGTGGGTTCTGGTAGTCCAGAATCTGTTTCGAGGTACTATAGTTATTTGGAGAGGAAGATGGGAGAGCCCAGGCAAATCTCTACCTTTTCTTTGCCCTCTTGGCTCTGCCCCCTAACAATTCAGCTTTTTAAAGAGTTCTTTACTGAATTTTTGTACCTATTCTACCATTAGGCCAATTCTGTTTTTTAAGGTGTTATTTTTTTTTAGTATTTTTATGCCTGTTTGCATCATTTTCATTTCTCCCCTATTTTTCCTCTACCACTCATGTTTTTCTTTAATTCTTCTAGGAATTCTTATTTGGCTTGGGTTCTATTAGCATTTTTCTTTGAGGCTTTGCTTATTGATATTTTCATATTATTGTTTTCTTCTGAGTTTATGTCTTCATCTCTTTACCACCATAGTACTTTTTATGGTTAAGGTTTTTTGTTTGTTTATTTGTTTCCTTATTTTTTAGACTATCTCTTGAATTTGAATTTTATTTTAAAGTTGGTCTTTGTTTACCTAGTGTCCCAAGTTTCAGCCTTTTTCATGCTGCTATTTTCAGAGCTCATTCAGGGGGTCTTCGCGTTTTCAGTGTTTCCAATATAGTTAGGATAAGGCACAGCTACTGCTCTCCTTGTTTGTGTTCTGATCTTAACCCAGGATGGGTAACAATCACAAGGTGCAGTCACAAGCACTAGGCTCCTCCCCCCCTTGGCCCTGGACCTGTGACCAAGCTCCTGCTTTCTGCAGCCATCAGCACTAGTGTTCTTCTCTGTCCTGGGACTGCAATCAGGGTCTGTGCTCCCTTGTGACTAACCATAAGTTCTCTTCTCCATCCTGGAACTGTGACTCAGAACTGCGTGTGCTTGTAGAGTTGCTACACAGAACTAGCTGTATCCAGTGACAGCAAAGGGTTCCCCATAATCTCTTTCTGACCATTTGTTCAAGCTCTTTATTGGATTAACAATTCCTGAAGTTGCTGCTGCTGCTGTTGCCAATATTTCTGCCATGACATACATGAGCTTTGGACAGACCTCCATTCCCATATCACAGACCTCTCTGGCAGATCTCCTAAGTTTACTACAGCCAGAAAAATATCTCACCTTGACCTTTTGTTGACTCTACTACTCCAAAATTTGATTTGAGGTGTTATTTTAAAGTTGTTTGGGGGGAATGTTGAGCGAATTCAGCTAGGTTGCTGCCTCTATTCTGTTGTCTTCTATAAACTGAATTCATATTTTTTAAGCTGTCAATACTTTATTGATGTCTTGATCACTTTTTCTTATAAAACAATCATTTATTATGTTGTTACAACAATTTCTATGAACAGTATTTACCAATGAACCCATATTTTTTTTAAGCAGAACCAAGGGCTCTTTCCGCCACTGTTAGTAAATAGAAGGCATTTAAATCCATGTTGTTTGACTGACATATTGGTTACTTTTTCAGAAGTCCTTTTTTCCCACCTTTCTTTCTTTTTTATTCTTTGTTCCAGATGACTGCTCTCCAGTCAGGAAGAGTAGAGGGATATATTTGGAAATGAATGTAATGTAAAAACAGATGATATCACTAAAATAATTTTAAGAAAGAAAAAATATCAGACCAAAAACAATTGAGAAAGAATTGATTTCATATCCTTTTTCAAATGGAGTTCTAATTATTCTCAAGCTCTTTACTTATTCTCTTAGTTTATAAGTGTTAATGGCTGGGAACCAACATTTCTCTGACCCACATAAGTCTTATAGCTATCATGCAACAAATAATTCTATCATTGTTTCTTTCTCTAAATATTCTCAACTTTAGTAATCTTTGATGCAAGTTTGTCAGTGCTCTTTCTTATTGCTTCAGTCTATCTTCCCCTCATCATAAACTTACTCTATCTTATAACTGGCTGTTACTGCATTTAGAGAAGCAGTCCTTCCATTTGTGTGTGTTTCCTCAAATCAAATAAAATTAGTTCAATATTTTTTTTGCTACACAAAGACATATTATACATTGAAAAGTCAAAGTGCAAAGAATTTTCAGGTTGTTTGTTTAGCTTCTAGCTGCTGAATCACCAAATAAAATTTTCATTCCAGAATGGAAAAAGTAATCATTTCTTGTTTGGGTGTACAGAGCCCATCACAGCCCTAAGATCATCCATCTGGAAAACCTAGAAAGGCTTCCCGCCCACCAATCCCACTCTTTTGTGCTAGGGAGATACATGCTACTGTATTACTAGCTGATGAGAAGCCTTTAAAAAGATGAAACTATCCGTAGTTCTCTATTTAATCTTTCAGCTAAGAAAGTTTTAGAGTAAGATGTTATTTATGGGAATAGAAATAGAGTTTTTCCAGGCAGGAGGTATTGTTCAGATAAATTTGGCACATGAATTAAATTTTACTTATTCAAGCATAAACATTGTACTTGAAGAACCAAAACTTGTAGTTAACAGAAGTCATACTAGTAACAGTATTGTTATTAATATCATTTAATTATTATAATCATTAAATATAATTATTTTAATATGCAATAATATAAAACATTTTTATAGCAAATGTCTCATCTTTAAAATAAATTATTTAATATGATATATTAAGAAACATAAAAGGGACTACAACATATTTGGGAAGTTTTCTACCCCAAACCCCTACAACATTAATGAAATGCAACATTTTGGCAATTAGGAGGCACAATGGATAGAAATAAGGAAAAACTCAGTTCAGACTTCCCAAGCCCAACGCATGCATGCACACACACACACGTAACACTTACTAATTATGGGACTCTGGGCAAATCACTTCACCCCATAAGAGGATCTACAGCATTGCTGTGAGGATAAAATGAGATCATATTAGCAAAGAGTTTTGCAACCTGAAAGTGCTACATAAATGCAAGTTTTAATACAAAGCTCATTTCCTAAGAATGTAAAAAAAAGAAAGAATATTCATCCTCAATGAAAAGGAAGAAGCACATTGGTAGACATTCTTAGAGCACAGGACAAACTTTCACAGCCTATAGAAATATTTCTGATACTTTACTGAGTAATAACAATGTTAACAGGTAGAGGGCACTGAATTTGTCAAATATAAGAAATTTCATTTGCCTTTAGATGCAGCCTATGAAATGGCTAAGAGCCAAGAATGGATCAAGGGGCCCTTTGTGGGTGACATCCACATGAGCCGAGCCAGACATATGTTGACAGAGAAGCCTTAAATTAATGGCTGAATCACATGGATTTATTTATGCAATTAGAGGAGTTTATGACAGCAATTCAAGACCAGAAATTACAGAAGCTTTAACTTTTAGAATTGTTTACATAGAAATCAACATAGGTCACCACAAGAAATAGCAAAGACTGTCCAACACATTGCTGCAGGTTGTAAAAATTTGGTAGCTGCCAAATACCTAGCAAGACAAAAACTATACCCTAATAGCCAACATTTTCTACCTACAATCATTCAACCAATAAAATTTACACACACGCGCACACACACACATACACACACACACGTGTGTGTGTCTATATATGTATATACATACATAAAAACCCAATTTTTATAATACTTAGCAGGAAATCTCTTTAACTACTTTTAGCACCTGCTAGTAAATATTTCTCTAAGGAACAGGAGTTTATAGACCTGCTTTCCTCATGCTTTGGGTTAGGTTTGCTTAACTGAGAGTTTGTTCTTAGAGCTTATTAAATAACTTTAGGATGATAGTTAGAATGGCATAGTGGATAGTGAATGTCTGGATTAAAATCTTGTCTCAAATACTTACTATCTGTGTAAGCCTGGAGAAGTCATTTAACTTCTCTGTACCTCAGTTTCTTTGTCTGTAAAATGAGAGGATTGGACTGGTTGGTGTCTAAAGTACTTTCCAACTCTAAATCTATGATAGCATGAACAGAAACCCTTTTAATAACAACAATAACAAAATCCGGCAAGCATAAGAATTTTGAAGTTCTTTCTCAGCTGTACAAGTTGTTTGTACATTGCTGCACAAGAGTGGGAAAAGAAATAAAAGAAAAACTAACTGAAGTTTTTAAACTGTACTTTATATTGTTCTATATTATATAATGTGCAACATAATACATATTTTATATACACATATGTACACATACACATCTTATATAATGGTTCTGCCCAAACATATAGAGAGATGGGCAACACCATTATTTAATGTATAAAATTGGGATAATGGAGGAAATATTACATTTTATTTACTATTAAATATCCCTTTTTGGTTCTTACTGAGAAATGATCCTTAGATTTCAAAAAAAAAAAATGGATCAGTCTCTTTTCTATAGAATAGAGGACCACCATCCTTCCCTCAACTAAGTATTTCAGAGGAGTGAGTAAAAAAGAAAAGCTTAGAATTTAAAATATGAAAGATTTGTGTAGATCTCCCATTGAGTTAAACTGAAAAGTCAATGACAGAGCAACAAAGGTTTGGAAATACTTGCTCATTTGCCTAAATGTCTTAAAGCAGTTTAATTTAAGGGAACAATACAAAAAAAAAAGTTTCAACCAAAACGTGCTTTTTCACTGCTGTTTTTAAGAAAGGGAATGATTTTAATAGGTAGAATCAGGTAAGCCTGGAATACAAAGGGGAGGACAGCAACATGAGAAGACATAGTATCCTGAAGCTGGGATTGGGGGCGGCGAGGGAGAGAGAAGGTAGATAAATTATGAAGAAGAATTCTTTATCTCATGCCTAAGAGTAAACGACTGGCCTTGAATACAGACTCCATCTTCTTTCTAAGGATGCAAATTAAAAAGTGTAAAAAAAAAAACAAACCACTTTCTACAAGGCTTGTTTTTGTACTCCATATAAAATGGCTTAGCAGGCAATTTTAGGAGGCTGAAAAGACAGCTAATACACGCCTTCCCTCCTGCATCCCCACTGCTAAATTCTTTAGCCTGGTATTCAAGGCTCTCTATAATCTGGTGCTAGCCTACCTCTCTTGCTTTATTTCATTTTAGGAAATTTTAGAATTCAAACTCAAATTCCAGTAAAATTAAACTATTCACTCTTTCCATATTCATCTGTCTGAATCATTTTGTACTTTCCCACCCCATTTCCACCTATTCACATTCTGCCCCAATGCCTTTGAAGACCAACTCAGACACCACTTTGCTTGATCCATACAGCTAGAAATGATCCCTCCTCTATGAATTTCTCAAGCCATCCACTTTGGAATTTCCTGTATACCAAATATTAGCAAATGTGCATTATAGTTATTTGTGTATATTTTATTATACTTTATAATAAGCTTCATGAGGGCAAAGATTATTTTGTTTATCACCTTTACATCTCAACCACTAGAAAGGCAGCATAGGATGGTGGATAGAGAAATGGCCTGACTTCAAGTCTTACCTCTGGTTAGATATCAAGGTGACCCTGAAAAAGTCACTTAACCTCAGTTCTCTAGGGAGCATATTACAGAGAAGGTACCCAGCTGCCTTGGTATAGGGATTCTACATAAGGGTTTCTTTTATCAGTGAAATCATTGGAATTGGCCCCTATCTATACCTTCACCACCAATGACAGCGTTAAGGCACATAGTAAGTTCTTAATATGTGTATGTTGATCTGAATACTTGAAATAACAAAGGTTTTTATTATTATTATTAACACATAGGAAAATGCCAATTCTAAAAATTATCCATTCAGGGATATCTCATGCTATGGCTATGCAGGAGTGAATGTCCACTAATTTTGATTTAAAATGGTAATATGCATCTCTCCATGTAGTGCTAAATCTAAGATTCTAAAAAAATACCCAAACAATACTATTTTGCCTTAAGATTCATTTTCATACTTTGCAGATATTTTTAAAAATACGTAATAAATATCTCCTCCCAGTGGGTATCTGAAAATTAGAGAAGTCATCTGCTTTGAGCATAGCTCCAGTGTATCACTTTCAGAAAATAACATAAATGAGTGATCTCATGTATATATAACTTCATACAGAACAGAATTCATCAATGTATCATTCTGAAAAGTATTAACACAAACAACACATTCAAGTATATTTATTTGATATCTTTTAAAAAACTGTCTATGTGATGAAGTAATCTCCCTATTCAATAAATTCCAGTGGTTTTCCATTAACCTCCAAGATCAAAGATAAAATCCTTTGTTTAGACATTAAAGCCCTTGATAAGGTGACCACTTCTTACCTTTCTAGTCTTTTTACACTCTCCTCCTTACTCCTCCATGTACTCCACCCAATGATGCTGATGTTCTTACAGTTCCTCACAAGATGTATTGGAGATTGTAATTGATCTCCCCAAAAGGATGGTTAGGAAGTTGGGCAATGGATGGACTGTGACTACAGAATGGGCTCCATGACCATAAACAGTCAGTAAGGAAGATAAAACTAAATTGAACGAGCTGATTGATGGTCATATAGAGATTTTGACGTGATAAGAACTTGAAAAGTCATCTAGATCAGTGGTGTCATATTCAAATAGAAACAAAGACCATTGAACCATATATAAGGATCCACATATTAACACATGTTAACATTATGTGTACTTTATTGTATTTTTATTTATTTTGTTAAATACACCCAATTACTTCTTAATCTTGTTAAAGATGTACTGGGGAAGGTTTGTGAGCTGCAATCAGGCCACCTGTTTGACACCACCTCTGACTGAGACCAGCCACAAAAGAGACTCACAAAGGAAGAATAACTTACCTGGCGTTACAAAGGGACAGGAAGGATCAGGATTTGGACTCAGACTTCAAATCCAATACTCTATCACAACACCATTTATTTGGACATTACCAGAAATGTCAACCAGAGGTAACTGATGACAAAGTGGAAAATTAAAATTAGTCTACAAGAAATTAAAGAGGTGGGGGAGTAGAAAGAAAGACCTGTAGAAGCTCCCCAACATAGTCTGTAAAATACCTGTAAAAAAATGACCCTAAGCAAATTCTAGAACAGCAGAAGTCACAAAATGTCAGAGTGCAGGAGATTTCCTGCCCAGGACAGCCAGGAAGGGTTTATCACACAGGGCTCGGAACAGTGTGCAGCCCAGCCTTGGCTGTGCAGCATGGCAGGGACAGAACCCAGAACAGGCTTCAGGGCACCACCAGCAGCAGCAGTTCCCAGATTGCTCAACCCACAAACACCACAGACAGCTTCAAAGGTCAGTGGGAGGGTTCCCTCACCCAGGAGAGGGCAGTGCAGTCTGGACTGCTGGGAGTAGCCACTGCAGTGGCAGCTGCCATTTTTGGAGGCCTTCGCCTACAGCCCCAGGGGGAATTGAGCTGCTGATCTTAATCTCAACCCTGAGCACAGCCCTGGGTGAGGTAGGAGTTCTGGAGTGGCTGTGGTAACAGAATTCTACTCAAAGACTCTGGGCAGAAAAGTTTTTAGTTGTTCCCAGATGAGTGTGCAGGCCAGGAAAGGAATAAACACCTCTCCATTGATTGTGCCACCTTGGAGGAACTGAGAACTTACAGGTCCCCAGAGTATACCCCCCTCTTGACAAAGGACTCAAAAGTCAAGGAACTGGTTAGGAAAATACCCAAAAAAGGAAGAAAAAAATTAGACCCTAAAAGGCTACTTTCTTGGTGAACAGGTATCTTTTTCCATCCTTTCAGATGAGGAAGAACAATGCATATCATCAGAGGAAATCAAGGCATCCTAAACCTCCAAAATAAATATGCAACAGTCTCAGGTCAAGGAAGAGTTCATAAAGGATTTTGAAAATCAAGTAAGAGAGGTGGAGGATAAATTGGGAAGAGAAATGAGAACGATGCAAGAAATTCATGAAAGGTGAGTCAACAGTTGGCTAAAGGAAACCCAAAAAATGCTGAAGAAAATAACACCTTTAAAAACAGGCTAACTCAATTGGCAAGAGGTCCAAAAAACCAGTGAGGGAAAGAATGCTTTAAAAAAGCAGAATTAGCCCAATGGAAAAGGAGGTTCAAAAGCTCACTGAAGAAAATAGCTCTTTAAAAATTAAAATGTAGGGAATAGGAGCTAATGGCTTTATAAGAAACCAAGAAATTACAAAAAAAACCCAAAAAAATGAAAAAATGGAAGATAATGTGAAATATCTCATTGGAAAAACAACTGACCTGGAAAATAGATCCAGGAGAGACAATACAAAAATTATGGGGCTACTTGAAAGCCATGATCAAAACAAAGAACCTAGACATCATCTTTCATGAAATTATCAAGGAAAATTGCCCTGATAGTCTAGAAGCAGAGGGCAAAATAAATATTGAAAGAATCCACCAATCATCTCCTGAAAGAGATTCAGAAAGATAAACTCCTAGGAATATTGTAGCCAAATTTCAGAGTTCCCAGGTCAAGGAGAAAATAGTGCAAGCAGCTAGAAAGAAATGTGGAAATACAATTAGGATAGCACAAGATCTAGCAACTCCTACATTAAGGGACTGAAGGGCTTGGAATATGATATTCCAGAAGTCAAAGGAACTAGGATTAAAAGCAAGAATCACTTATCCAACAAAACTGAATATAATATTTCAGGGGGAAAAACAGTCATTCAATGAAATAGAGACCTTTCAAGAATTCTTAATGAAAAGACCAGAACTGAATAGAAAATTTGGCTTTCAAACACAAGGATCAAGGGAAGCTTCAAAAGGTAAATAGGAAAGAGAAATCATAAAGGACTTCCTAAAACTGAACTGCTTACATTCCTACATGGAAAGATAATATTTGTAAATCTTGAGTCTTTTCTCAGTATTAGAGTAGTTGGAGGGATTATTCACACACACACACGCACACACATACACACACACACACACACACACACACACACACACACACACACACATAGAGACTGAGTGAGTTGAATAAGAAGGGATGATATCTAAAAATATATAATTAAGGGGTGAGAGAGGAATATACTGGGAGAAGAAAGGGAGAAATGGAATGGGGCAAATTATCTCTCATAAAAGAGGCAAGAAAAAGCTTTTTCAATGGGGGAGAAAAGGGAGGAGGTGAGAGGGAAAAAATGAAGCTTACTCTTCACATTTGGCTTAAAGAGGGAATAACATGCTCACTCAATTTGGTATGAAAATCTATCTTACACTACAGGAAAGTAGGGGAGAAGGGGAGAAGTGGGGTGGGGGATGATAGAAGGGAGGACAAATGTGAGGAGGGAGCAATTAAAAGTAAACACTTTTGGGGAGAGACAAGGTCAAAAGAGAGAATAGAATAAATGGAAGGTAGGATAGGATGGAGGGAAATACAGGTAGTCTTACACAAAATGACTATTATGGAAGTCTTTTGTAAAACTGCACATATATAGCCTATATTGAATTGCTTGCCTTCTCAGTGGGGATGGGTGGGGAGGGAGGAAGGGAAAGAAGTTGGAATTTAAAGTATTAGGAATGAATGTTGAGAACTGAATTGCATAAAACTGAGAAATAAGAAATATAGGTAACAGGGTATAGAAATCTATCTTGCTCTATAAGAAAAGAGAGAAGATGGGGACAAGGGAAGGGAGCGATGTGATAGAAGGGAGGGCAAGGGTAATCAAGATGCAAGGCATTATGGGGTGGAGGGAAGGGAGAGATGGGGAGAAAATTTGGAACTCAAAATTTTGTGGAAATGAAGGTTGAAAACTAAAAATAAATAAACATAAGAAAAAGAAAAGAGAAATTAAAGAGGTGCATGAAGTAATACTTCTCTCTTGCTACAGCAATAGATGCTATTCAAGGGCTCTTTTCTCAGGATAAGCAATGAGAATGTTCACTTTAAAATTTTTGTATCTAACATATGTATATAACATTATGTTGTATCTATGGTACATATATACACACACATATACTATATATAGTTGTTGTCCTTAATCTTCAAAGAGCACCAAACTGACATCACCATTGTAAAGTGAAATTTCAGTGTGTCTGACTGTGGTTGATCAGACCAATATGAGCTTAGAATGCTCTACTACAGGTTGGGCACAGATAGTCCGTTTGAATATTTTGGGTGGATATCCCAAATTTGCACATCCTGCTTTTTCTTTTGCTGTCTCAATTCTGCTTTGCTCAAAGAGCACAGCATCTTTTCTTATGTGGGTATGGCATGCTTAGTGGTCCTGTGCCAGTGTCTCCCATGTTGCACAGTCAAATCCAAAGTTCTTGAGAGAGACCTTGAGAGTGTCCTCATATCATTTTTTCTGGCCACCATGTGATCGCCTGCCCCATGCAAGTTCTCCATAAAATAGTCTTTTTGGCAAGCGTACATTTTGCATTCAAACAACGTGGCCAGCCCATCGGAGTTGGGCTCTCTGAAGCATAGTTTGAATATGTGACAGTTGAACTCGAACAAGGATTTCAGTGTGTGGTAACTTATCATGCCAGGTGATCCTCAAAATCTTTCTAAGATAGTTCAAGTGAAAGCAATTCAGTTTCCTGGCATGGCACTGGTAGACTGTCCATGTTTCACAAGCATATAACAATGAAGTCAGCACAACAGCTCTGTAGACCTTCAGCTTGGTAGTCAGTCTAATACCTCTTTCTCTCCCAAACCTTTCTTCAGAGCCTCTCAAACACTGAGCTAGCTCTGGCAATGTGTGCATCAGCCTCATTGTCAATGTGCACATCCCTGGAAAGTACACTACCAAAGTAAGTGAACTTATCCACAGCATTCAAAACTTCTCCATTTGTTGTAACCGATGGTTCCACATATGATGGTGTGGTGCTGGCTGATGGGGCACCTGTATTTTTTTGGTGTTAATTATTAGGCCAAAATTAGCACAGGCAGCAGAGAATTGATCCATACTTTGCTGCGTCTCAGCTTCAGAGGCTGCACTGAGTGCACAATCATCTGCAAACAGAAAATCATGCACCAACACTCCCTCCACTTTGGTCTTGGCTTGTAACCTTTTCAAATTGAAGAGCTTACCATCAGTATGGTAGTTGACCTTGATGCTGTGTTCATCCTCATTGAAAGCATTTGTCAACATGGCTGAAAACATGCTAAAAAGCATGGGAGCAAGCACACAGCCCTGTTTCACTCCACTGGTGACTGGGAAGGCACAAGAGCTTTGTCCATTATCCAAAACCCGGGCAAATATGCCATCATGAAATTGACGTACAATATTGATGAACTTCTCCGGGCAACCAAATATTGACATAATTTTCCATAAGCCCTCACGACTAACAGTGTCAAAGGCTTTGGTCAGATCCACAAACGTTGTGTACAGACCTATGTTCTGCTCCTACCATTTCTTCTGGAGTTGTCAGGCAGCAAACACCATATTGACTGTTCCTTAGCACTTTCTGAAGCCACACTGACTCTCAGGTATATGATCATCTTCCAGGTGAAAGATCGGCCTATTAAGGAGGACTCTAGCAAGAATTTTGCCAGCAATGACTATCAGAGAGATCCCCCTGTGATTGTTGCAGGACAATCTACTCCATTTACCCTTATAGAGACGGACAATGGAGGCATCCTTGAACTTCTAGGGGATAACCTCCTCTTGCCATATAACCTGGAAAATTTCAGCCAGCTTTTGTATGAGCAATGGTCCCCTTACCTTGTAAATCTCAGCTGGAATAGAATCAGCACCAGGTGCTTTGCCACATGAAAGGAGCCTAACAGCCCTCAAAACCTCTTCTTCAGTTGAAAGTTGAGCTAAGGAGGGATTGACTTCAACCTGAAGTAAATGGTCAATGGCCTCAGCATTGAGTGATGATGGTCTGTTGAGAACACTATGGAAGCGTTCAGCCCATCTCTCTAGGATCATGTCCTTATCACTAATCAATGTGGCTCCATCAGCACTGAGTAGCTGTGATGTACCCTAAGTTTTTGGTCCATAAATAGCTTTCAGGGAATTATAAAAGCACTTTGGATTGTTACTATCAGCATAAAACTGAATTTCATCTGCCTTCTTACTGAGCCAGGAATCCTGCATCTCTCTAAGCTTTGCTTGTACTTTGTTTTTGATGGAATTGAATGCTGCCTTCTTAGAGGTAGATGAACTATCCTCCTGGTAAATCCTGGGGAGTTCACGATTTTCATTTAGCATATATACTATATATATATGTTATATATACACATATGTATATATGTTTTATACATATACAAAATAGCAATGTATAAAGTATGTCATATACATTAGATATAATTATAAATAATATATATAAATATATATATTTCTGTACATAAAGGTATTTTTTTAATTACCTTGAATTTAAAATTAACTTTTATTAATTTGTTGTCTTCTTGTAAGGGACTGAAAGAAATTGTGTGTGTCTGTGTGTGTGTCTGTGTATTTCTCAAGGAAAATTTTACCATTAGACTAAGAAAAGAGGCATTAAACATTTCAAAGAGGACCTCCAGATAGTTTAGCTATGCATATAAATTTTACAACATTTTTATGAGTAGAGCCAAAAATCTTATGTTAGTTCCAAAGAATCAGTTTAAAAAGAAAGTAATGATATAGTGCTACTCATTTTCAGTCCCTTAAAGAAACACCAACTGTCAACAATTTCCCATGCTGAAATTTGGAACTTCCTTTCTTTGCACCATGAAGTCAGATGCTTAACCCATATGATACTTGTACCTGTAGAAACTTCCTGTCATATGTGAGAAAGATCTGAAGATAGTAGGTAGAAGTTTTTTTTTTTTAACTAAATGAAAATTGCCATGAGTTTCAAAGAGATAAATTGGCAATAATGGAAAGAATATTTGACTAGTAGTTAGAAAAGACATGAGTTCAAATCCTGTCTCCAGCACATCTTGGTTGTATCAGTGCTTGTCTGTATATATACTGCCTTTCTCCATTTATAAGTGGGGGTGATAATACCATGTCAAATAATCATGTTACTTGATAATTGTAAAGAACAAAGGAGATAAAATGCAGTGCTCAACAAACGTTATATCATGATGTAAAAGTCATATTAAAAACAGCTCTTTTATGTGTATGTTTTGTATATTCTTTTGTCATTGTCAAAACTTGTCATCTTTTTTTTGCCTCTCTTGATATAAACATGCGATTAACATAATCATGTTTTCTTTCTAGTATTATATCAATCTTGTATCCCTGATAAAAATTCAAGTTGGTTGCAGCAAATAATTTTTAAATCTACTTCTAGTCGTTTTGTTATGATTTTATTTTATAATTTAAAAACTGATATTTACTAGTAAAATTATAACTATTTGTCTTATGCTTCCCTGGTTTCAATATACTTGTATCATAAAAGGAATTTGGTAGGACACTTTCTTTCTATATTTTTAAGATTTTTTCGTGTTGCATGGGTATGAATTGCTTTTCAAAATGTTTATCTTTTGCTTCCATATTATCTTCATTTCTTAATTTATTTCCTCCTTCCACCCAGTGAGTGATCCCTTGTAACAAAGAATGAAGAGAGGGCAAAAAACAGTTCAGTAAAACTAACCAACATATATAACGATATATAACTACATATATATCGTTATATATATACATACATATATATGTACACATATGTGTGTGTATGTATATGATGTTCCACACACATAGTCTTCCACCTTTGAAGAGAAGGAAGAGAGGTGGTATTGATTGTTCTTTAAACATTTCATAGGAGCCACCTGGAAAACCACGTAAGCCAAGGTTTTTTTCCTTTGGAGTTTTCTTTATGGCTTATTTATTTTCATTGTTTGAGACTGAGTTAATATCTCTATGATAGATTTTCTTAACTATTATAAATAATTGTCCACTTTAAAATGTGTTTTTAATATGACACTTGAAAATGTATTCCTCTTGATGTCCTTTGAATAATATGGTCATTCCGCCATTATTTTTCACTCCTTATACCTTTTTTTTTTTTACAGGGAGTATTCATAAAGGCAAACATAGAAAACATTTCTAAAGAAGCAAACCTATGGCATTAAGGTCAGGTAACACACACATAGAGAGAAACACATACACATATCATCTAGGCATAGATGACAGTCAGTCATACAGGCCTTGAAGGTGACAAGATGATGAGTATATCAAAAAGACTGAACAGATTTCAAATTCAACTTCTCCCCAGTTCCCATCAATGCTTCTTTCTGTAGGCATATCAATTCTAATAGTATAGAATATATGCAAATGAATCAAAGAATTCAAACAAGGCATATACAGTCAAGCAGCTTATGGAACAATCTATGCAGAAAGAATAACTTTGAAAATGGATATACTTTTGAAGTTGTACAAACAACATAATAAAATGGAAAACACACTAGATTTAAAACCAAGAGGGCCTAGATTGGAGCTTTCCTTTCATTCAATACCTAATCTTGAGTCTTAAGCTCTTTGGGCCTCATTCTTATCTTTCAAACAAGAGTGATGGATTAATGACTTCTGAAGTTCCTTTCAGCTGTAAAGTTGAGAATTTATAAATATTAGGTCAGCAGATGTACCTGGAAAATTTGCTAAACAAACTGATACCAAATACTTAGGTGACTTTTATAGTGTTCAATATTTTTCAAGGGCTCATGTAAAATTAACACTTCAGTTGACCAAACATGTAGGAATATAACCTCCTTTAACATTAATTCATAGTTACATAAGAATTTGTAAGATAAAGTCTTTTGCACAAAAATCACTTCGCAGTGTTCCCATATGAACTGGTCCTTGGTAAAGATGAAAGGAAAAACTTAATTAGCCCCATTCAAGTCCCTCATTCTGCTATCCTCCCTGGTTCCCTAAGAGGATGGCAGTAGTAAGAGAATGCTGAGGACCTATCTTAATGCTATTTTGGTCTCATTCTTGTCAAAGAATCCTTTTGGATCTTCTCATAAATTGCTTTGGTCATTATTGATGAAGGCTTTTTTAGATATATATTGTATGTTGTCTTTACTGAAGAAGTCATGAAGATAAGTCAGTGGTTTAAACAAAAGCTTCCCATTCTCTCTTTTCTTCATCTAGACTCCGGATTATTTTTGTCGTGAATCAGCATGACGACTATAATCAAGTGGAATGCTGATGGGCATCTTCCAGTCAGGATGTCAAGGCACTGAAGCTATCTTGCTATCAAGCAGGACCCTGGCAGCATCACAGTAAGAGCATCTTGAGATGGAGCAGAAAGACTTGCCAAGCTGGGTCAAAGTCTTGGAGCCTGATGTACTTGCCTTAGTGGTTATGAGGTGAGTCCCACACTCTACACTAATGGTCAGGTCATGCATAGGCTGGAATCTAGTAAACTGCAACAATAGACATGATATGTCAACCTTGCTATTGCCAATAATGAAGTATTTGAAGAGGTAGGAATGGGTCATGGTGGTAGCTATGGCTGACTGCAGCTCTGAGAGAAGCTCTTGGACATAATTACTATGGAAATTTCATGAGGAAAGAAGCCCTGCCTTAGAGCTCAACTGGAGCACAAGCAGGTAGGCATCTCTCCTCCTTTTAAATTACCAGTTTTGTTAGCCTATAAATATGTGTGGTACATTCTTACAATTCTATTTCTCCTCTGTTTGTTGTGATTACACTTTGTTCATTTTTAGTATTTTTCTTCCTGTTTTTGAGCAAGCTGATTCATAAATTTTCTTAATCTTTACAAAGAACCAGCTTTAACTTTTACCATTTATTTCTATAGGCTCCCTTTTATCTACTTCTCCTCTAATTTTTATGATTTCCTCTTCAATGCTTTTTTGTTTGTTTGTTTTGAAATTTTTCGTTTTTAATTCACTAATTTTTTCATTTTGTTAATGTTTTCAGCTATTTTTACTCAGATATTTAGTGCAAAACACAAATATTTGGCATGCTATCTCACTATTATGCTTTTCCTATATTTATTTTTTCTATTATTTGCTCTTTATCCACTCATTATTCAGAATATTGTAATGAAGTTTCTACTTAGGACTATTATGCTTTGGTTGTGTTCCCTATATTACTTTTTATTAAATTTATGATCTGTAAAAGATATGTTTAATATTTCTGCTTTTTAAATATTTATTTATAAACTTTCTGTGACCAAGCATGGTCTATTTCTGTAAAGATGACTCATGATGCTGATATGTGTATGTGTGTGTGTGTGCATGCCTGTATGTAGTGTTTTCATTAACAAGATGACATACATCTTTCCACTCTATTTTTTTCAGTTATATATTTTTTTCAGTTAGATTTTGTCTAGCTTTGAGAGTGGATTGTAACTATTCAGTATTTTTATAATTGAGTAACTTTTGCTTTATGAATGCAGTTTTAATACACATGTGCTTAATTTGTTTTGCATTCCATAATTCTCCAATTTCATAGAAGATGTGCCACCACTTTCAGAGTGAAAAACTCAATTTATCACTGAGAGGGAAGAGGGAAGTGCCAGGTATCTTTACAGGTAAACTCTTGGATCACAGTCCTATGAATTTGCTTGTACTCATAGCCATATGAGCTAGGGCTTGGGAGAAGGGTTGAACGGAAGTTTGAAGAAGGTTTTTCATTGCTATTTCATGAGGATATTAAGAAAAAAACAAATTTGAGAGACATTTCTGTTTGCTTTTACGAACTCAACTTCAGTTACCCCATATCTGCTGGATACCTTTTTTTCCCCTGAGGTTTTGGATTTATTAAAGATTGTTGAAAACAACTTCACCATGTCGTAGGTCACAATCTCCCAGTGATCACCAATCATAGCCCAACCATCCCATCTGCCAAATATTTCAGTACACTGGAAGTAAATCATCAGAACCAAGTGAATTGAACTCAATATCCAGCTCGATGTCATTAATGTTTTGTCTTGAATATCAACTTCCTCTTAGACATTTTTTCTGCCCTTTGTAAGCCAAGTATTATGCTCCTTGGCAGAAAAAAAAAAGTTAAGCAGCTGTCTTTTCTATTGTCAGTTATCATTTCCCCATATAGCCAGAGTCCAACTCTTTTTGTGATCATTAGGTTTTGCACAAGCTTCAGTTCATTCTATTAGCAATCCTGATACTATTGTAACAGGAAGATGTTTGGCATTCATCTTGTTATGTACCCTTACTTTCATGTTTTTTGTCTTTTAAAGACTTAGTTAGTTGGGGAGTCCCCTTAGCTTCCTTAAGCACCTATCTCTTTTAGACAACTTCCCCTTTTCCTCCTCAAAATTTCCTTTGTTTTTAGAATTTCATTCTTGAAAGTTTCCTATTTCTCTTGCATTGACCTCTCAGAAAATTTGGCACAACTTGTAAACTTCTTCCTGTCTCAGATAAGTTAGACTAGAGACAGACGGACCCTAGTTGGTTGCCACAGGTCACATGATAAGTTTCACTAGAGACAGACTGACACTGGTTTGTTGCCACAGGTCACATGTCACCTGAAATCCTTTGGTGGGTTGCAAACCTTATGTTGTGCAGGCCTGGTCTATGGGAACCTATCTTTCCACTGAACGCTTTGTAAAAAGCTGTCTCTAAAATGAGGATTCATTCTGAACAATTTCCACCTTTCTCTTCCACCAATAAGATGGGGTGGTCACTTCCTGCCAATTATATTTTCATTTCCGTCCCAGTCCTTCCTTGTTGGTGAAAAGCAGATTCAGAGTAAAATGTCCTTTGCTTGCCGTGCTATCTTGTTGAAGGACAAAATTTTCATTAAGGCACGTATTAGGTATTCTTCCTTTGATGAAAAGAGATGCAGCAGATGCCTGTGTAACTTAAATTTCCTGTAACTGCTATATTGAGCTTATTTTTTTTTGAGTAGGTTTTTTTTCTTATGTAATCTTAGGACACTTTCTCCATGTTGATTTTTACCCAAATATTTTCCACCTTCAGTTTATGTTCTCAATATATAACGCTACTCTGCCCCCATCTGTAACCCCCTTGACCTAGCCTGTTTTCTTTAAATAAGGTATCCAGAGTCACAGAACTGCAATCCAAGTCGCAGCGATACCTACAAGACCGAATTTGTTTCCTTGCATCAAGATATCTTTAGTTTGCTTGTTAATTTATATTTTATCCATTTGTGTATACATATGTGAGGCTTTAGTTGGTGCAACATGTTCTCTGGAAAATACTTAAGACAAAACTGGTTTTCTCTCTATAACCTCCTGCTGTTCTGGTGAACTGCAAGTGGAAAAGGAATCCAGGAATAAAAAAGATTTCTCTATTAGCATCTTTCAGGTAGAGACTGATTCATGTATAAGTCCACGTTGCCTAAGATAAGAATTGTGGATGAGCAAAAGTACTTTCTCTAAAAGGAAAGGCTGTTGCACTGCTATTCCAAATGGATTCCCTCCAAAAACACACTGTTAAAGACAGTTTGTCCATCCAAACCACCAAGTAATTTTGCACTAGATAATCACTGAGTCCACTGAGAGTTTGTGGCAAATAAATTACCCCTGAGCAACTGCTGAACTAAATGATCACTCAGAAGGACCCACGACCACCTTAACTGGTTAACACGATAGTGACAGGAACCTTTCCTTCGGAAATTGGTTATTAGGGTTTAGCACTATTAAGTTATTGCTAAATATTTTACTCCCCTATGAATCATATTCATTCTGTAAAATTTTTGCTAGTGGGGATGCAATCATTAGGGGTTTCTTCAACTATAGTTTTTATGATTAGATGTAAATGCATACTAGTACAGAGGTTGGCAGTACTCTCCAATATTAAAAAAGGAAAACACACACACATGTATCAGTTAGATTTCCATTGCAAGTTAATTTTTCTAGTGTTACACTTTGTAGCCATAAAATAACAGATCCATTGATATTCCTGAGAATGTTTTCATTTTCAACGTTTTCAATGGATTAAATTAAATATTCAGTGTTTTATATGGAAAGTAATAAGCAGTGGACATGGTTGTCTCTGCTTTATGGGTGAAGCTCTGACCTGTGTTCCCTATACATCTTTGGACAGGAGAGGAAGTCTGCATAGTTTGAGAGTAGAGAAGTGTGAGTTGGCTGCTTTGTACAGTGGTATAGTAAATAGAATGGTTAACTTGAAGTCACAGATAATCTGGGTTTGAATCTCACCTTAGCCACTTTCTTTTCTTTGTAATGATGGTCAAGGTACTTTCTGGGTCTTTTCCCTTACCTACTTTACAGGGTTGTTGTGGGGATGAAATATGTCTGTATTGTGCTTTGTAAACCTTAAAGTGACAAAAAAAAAAGTGCTATGATTCCATTGGGCTATATATACACATTCAGAGACAAGATTCTGGTGGGAATGAAGCAAGAGAGAAAAGTTTTAGTGCTAGAAATTTTACTATTTCAGTTCTTTCTCTAATCAAAGCTTGGTTTTAATTTTTATTTTTTGCATACTAATTTTTAAGCACACAAAGAAAAGGTCACGTGGTCACAAGATAGTTAAAAATTGGAACAAATTCTCTAAGGCCTGCCAGGATTATTATCTAGAGATATATGGCATAGTTTTTTTAGACTACTGATATATCTGAATTTGTTGAGTGTATTTAGTTTATAATATTTTTTAAAGAACTAATGGGGTATAGCAATATCATTCAATATGATGTGAGTTCAAATCCCTGCCTCTAATACTTAATAGCTATGCATTCCTAGACCTAACCTCTTTTTGCCTCAAGCTCTTACTGAGGATTCATGCACTGTTATACATGGGCTGCAATTTACATCAGAAGACAGTGTTTCCTATGCTGAAGCAATCACAGGTCCTTTCATATTACTGGAGTAATTTTTTTAAAACAGAAAAGCAGGAGAAAGGTAGGTGACAAGGAGGTTTTCTTTACTAAGCTACTCATGTTCATGTGTATTTGTGCCTATCAGAGATGAACAAAGAGACTGATTAAGGGAGAGAGAGACATAAAGAAAGATTCAGAGACAAAGGAAGATGAGACGTTGTAGCACCTTATTAAGGAAATACAGCAGAATTAGGCCAGATATTAAAGAAATATTAAAGAAAGGAAACTACGTTGGCCAAAAAGATTAAAAAAAAAACAAACCCTGGGTACAGCAGTCTAGAGTCAGAAAGCCCAAACCAAGCTCCATTTCATTTTTATTATGACTTAACCAACAACCAACTTATGCTTCACAATTTTGGGAATTCACAATTACAGATTTTAGTAGAAACACCATGAGGAAAAAACCTGACAACCTGAAAAAGCTTTATTGAGTACAGTCCCACATCCCCTATTTACATAAGAAGTCATTTAAAGATGTAACCAAGCAAGGTTATATAAACTTAATAGTGTTTTTATCTCTAGTATGTGGAAAATTTTATAAAGCCCATATTAAACTATTCACTACTAGAAATATCCTTATTGTCTCTGCTAACAGAGAACATTCTGAGCTGTAGCTCCGTCTTGACAATTTTCCAGGATAGATGGTTTCATACGAAGTCCATGTGAAGAGACAATTTTGAGTAAATATCAAAGTCCATTAAATACTTTTGCCTCTACTTCTAGCCTGTGTACAAGACAAAAACAAATCATGCAGATTAAGACCAAGTGAGAACAATAATAATTAATTATACATACATATTTCTTATTCCTACAATTGTCATTTTATGCCTTATTTGATTTGTTGAACAGAAAAGCTATTTTTCTTTTATTGTGTTTTTAGTATAAACAGTATTTAAACCTAAAAATGTTTCATACATTTTGTTCAAATATATCTAAGTTCACATAAGGTTTAAATAATTTTCTCATACCTATGACAGGAGAAATGCATTCATATGAACATGAAAATAGATCCCAATGCTATAAAATGCACTGCTAAAATATAAAGTAAAATTAAAATCTAAAATCCTTCCCTGTTTGATTCCATAATACTTAACATCACAACCCAAGGAGCTAGGGAAAGGATCATGCCCTTTCTGGTTCCTTTTCAAAAGTCTATTTTAAGACAAGAATGTCTTGGTTGGAATTGATGGTTCCTGGAACATCTAGCTAATACCACCACTGCCCAAGCAACACCTTTTGTAGTTACTTGAGAAGACTTCTCATCAGGGACTACAGCCATGTGTCTGAGAGATTATGTGTGAACTACTAGGAGACCTAATGTGTATCTGTAACTATTTCAAAATGGAACTACCAGACCCAGTGACATTGTCCATGGAGTAAAAGAGGAGAGTAATTATGTTATCCTTTTCTCTTCATGCATTGTTTCTTCATGCTCCAAGCAGTGTCTCCTGTGGGCTTAGGCAACCTAACTTTCTGAACCAACAAAGTTGGAGAAACAGGCTCCATGTTATCATCAAGAATTAATTCTCACTTGCTTTTAAAAATCTGTGCTGTGTAGAATGTAATGAAAATTGTTTCTACAAGAAATCTTGTAATTACGTTATATACATTACCTAATGCATTTTTATAGCTGAGATAAAGAAACCTATTAAATCTGACCAAACAGCTTATAGCATGAAACATGTCATACACTTCAAACTAATCTTTCTCTTACAAAAATTTCATCATAATAACAAATGTTTGCTTTTTCAAAAACTGAAAATATACTGACCTATTTGATCAATAATTGATCATTTTTCGAAGGGCATCATAACATTTCCATTTGTCTGGGATGTAGAATGTTTCAAAGATATGAGGAAATGGTGTATCATATCCACACACTCTTGAAATTGGTGCCTCAAGATTCAAGAAACACTCTTCCTGCAAACAAAAACTGAAGTTAATTTCAATAATTTCTTTTTTCAAACTTAAAGATCATAAATCACAAGTTTAAAAATAGTGAGTTTTGGCAAACCACTAAATAAGAAAAGCACTAAAACCCTTTCAAAATGTTCTTGGTCAATTTAAAACAAAATTAAACAGCATTCTACAGTTAAAGTTTTCAATTTTGTCTCTGGATAATATACATCAGATCCAATTTTAGTATTTCTACCATAAGCCAACTCTATGCCAGAAATAATATTCAACATCTACACTAAATAGTACTTTCCACTTTCAAAAAGATTTCCAAGCATTACTCAGTTCTCCTTATATCTACCAAAAGTCCACTTTTCAGCAATATCTAAGCAAGGTATTTTTCTTATAGTACTCTTAAATAAGCAGCAGGGGAAATCAAATCATGTGCAAATGGTTACCAATTGTTCAAAATATAAAACAAGTACAGTGCTCCCAACTCCACTATGACTATAGAGGGAAACGTTTTCAGAAATGAACTTTATGCAAATGAAAGATCTAAGTTTAGGGTAAAAATTATAAAATCTTAAAAACTTTACCTTAAACATACACGAGTTTGTAAGTTAAAATATAAGCAAAACAGTAACCAATTTGCTGTATGCTCTTAATAAACTTTTTTTCATGCACTGAACATTTCTTGACAGTAATTTTCAGCAGCCATGGTCTATTTTCTTAATTTATGTCCTCTCTGCATATTCCTTTAAAATTCATGGGTCTACTAGTTATAGAATGGACATGAATACAGAATCCAAACCACTTATGTAGTAAAGAATAATCACTGTGACTTACCATAACCTGATAAAAAGGTACAGAATTTCTTTTATTTCTTCCTGGTTTTTGTTAATGCTAGAGTGAGATGACTATAATTTTTATAGACATATTTTGTATCTTGTTACATTACCAAAGGTATTAATCATCTCAACTAATTTCTTTGCTGATTCTCTTGGTTTCTCTAGGTTCATCATCATGTCATTGATAAATAGTAATTTCATTTTTGCTGATGTTTAAATCCTTTATCTTTTCTTTTGTCTTATTGCTATTGCTGGCATTTTTAGACATCTATTAAATAAGAGTAGGGAGAGGAGGTAGTTTTGCTTTACCTCTGTTTATACTCTTGATTTCAGGTATATGCTTTTGACTATATTAAAGAATGGCTTTTCCTCGCCTCTCCTTTTAAGGCTTATTTTTTGTTTTGTTTTTTAACATGACTATATATTCTGTGGAGTCCTGGGCTTTTTCTGCATCTATTAGAATAACCATTAGGTTTTTTAAAGAATATTTTATTCTTCCTGACGTTGAGTCATCATTGCTTCAATGGGATGAATTCAACCTGGTCATAGTAAATCACTTCTTGATATGTTATAATAGTCTCTAGGTGTGGACATTTTAAAAGAACAGGAAAATGACAGAAGTAAAATAACAAGTGTTATTTGGAGCAGGGGAACACAGATAGGTCAGGTCTGAGAGCCAGAAAAATGAAGGAAGGAATGCCAGGACCTGGTCTGGAAATTAAGAGGTTCATTAGGAAATGAATAAAACCTGATCAAAACCTAGAGTCAGGAAAACTAAGAGTGACTTAGATCAGGGGTGGGGAATTTGCGGTCTTGAGGTTACATGTGGCTTTCTAGGTCCTTGAATATAGCCTTTTGAATGAATCCAACTTTTACAGCACAAATCCTTTTATTAAGGTGATTTGTTCTCTGAAGTTTGGATTCAGTCAAAGGGCTATACTTGAGGACCTAGAGGGCCACATGTGGCCTCAAGGTCACAAGTTTTCCATCCTTGCTCTAGATAGAGAATAGAAGAGAAAAAAGGCAAAATCTGGAGAGATAAAAGGGCAAACAAAATGTCACTTAGTGGCGATGAAGGTTGTGGTTTTTAGGTGAGAGGGGGCAGAGGAAGGATATATAAGATCCTAAAGTAAAAGAAATATTTCAACAGGACCACTTCATGTATTGAACATATCAACAGCCATCAGGTAGGAAATGGATCTGATAGAAGGCACAAAACCGCCATCACACCTCAGTTTGAGAGATACTGAGAAAATAAATGCTTTCAAATTAGAATTCCAAATTGAAATACGGTCATCTTACTTGTTTTTTTCAAATACCATTTTTCTCTTAACAATAAATAGATATTCTAGGTATAGATTCTTTTCAGCACAGATGGAGATAATTTTGCATCTCTGTCCTTTAAAATGAGAGAAAATAAGACATAGTCCATTATTTAGCTGTGATCTACCTTGTAATGGGATCTCTGAGGAGAAAAGTTTAAAGTGGGATTGAAAAAAACAAATATTTTCTATATCCATAATTGCTTTCAGCTGACATATTTCTTTTCCCATTTTTCTACAGTTTAAAAAAAGATAGCACATCCAACTTGGAATTCTTGTATCATAAATGAGAAACATACTGTGAGCAAAAATGGGTATATGCTGTTTACTGGAACATTTAATGAAATCATAAGTTTGAATTTCTTTATCTGTACAATGCCAAGTAATAACAGATATGCACATTTTATGTTCCTTTAAAAATATTAAATGCTAAGTAAATAAGCACTGTTGTTACTCTTCAGTTGTTTCAGTCGTGTCTGACTCTTCGTGACTCCATGCTGGACTTTCTTGGCAAAGATAATGGAGTGGTTTGCCATTTCCTTCTCCAACTCATTTAACAGAAGAACAGGGTTAAGTGACTTGCCCAAGGTCATACAGATAGCAAGTGTCTGAGACCGGATTTGAACCCAGGAAGATGAGTCTTCCTAACTCTAGGCCCAGTTCTCTATCCATTGTTTCACCTAGCTGCCCCATATAATGATGATATTACTATTAACTCTATGTGAAATATCAGAACATTAATATGATTCTGAAAAACAATTCAGCTACAGAGGAGAATCACAAATATATATTGGGTTACACAGTTCACAGAGATACTTCTCTTGAAGGAGAAAGCCATCTGGATGAAATAAACTGAAAAGATCTTTGAAAATGGGAAGCAGGCTCTGTTATATTTCAGTAGCCATCATTATCTTCACTAATATCAATAACTTGCATTAATATGAAAATTCAGAGTTTAAAATGGATTTTCCTCATAATACTGATGTGAAGTATTCTCATTTAAAAAATGAAGTCTCTGAGGCTCACAGACATAAAGTGGTGTACCCAGGTGATGACAGCTGGACATGATTAAGCACATGACCGAAATCTTCTGACTCCACAGCTCAATGTTCTACTATACCAAATATTTAGCTTTCATTAAATTTTTTTGTGGGGAATAAGAATGTAAAGAAGATATATTGCCTCTACCTGTAGTTAAATGGGTAAATATCCTAATCAGAAGTACAAGAATTAAACTCTATACAGATCTGTTTACAAGGCACTAATAATCTTTGGTACATTTGTTAGTTTTCACACTGAAATACTTTAGTCCACATCAGACACATTTTAGTTCCTATTATGTAAGTTCAAAGCTTTCACTGCTGTGGAATCATTTTCCAAATATGAGGCTATACATAAGTGTGACATGTTATTTCAAATTTGTCAAGAAAGTTTGCCAGTGGTCAGAATAGCCAGAAGATGAGGAAATAGATTGTGGTGTCCTGATTCACACTTCTTCAACAAATGAGTCATAAAAACCTGCGAAGACACTGCCCTGAACAGGGGGAAATCAATTCTGCTGCTGAATTAAATCTTCAATAATGTTTTTTGAAAAGAAACTTGTCCTAATGGAAAAAAATATTCTATTTCTTTTTATTTTTTTTTTGTTATTGATACATTTTGTTTTTAGATCACCTACAAAAATGCATCCCATTCCTCCCCTCCTAAAGAGCTATCCTTTATAAAAATAAGGAGGAAAAGTTCAGCAAAATTAACTGACTTACTGGGAGACTGATATCATACTCAATGTTTCACACCCATAGTCCTCCACCTCTACAAAGATACAGAAGCGATGGCATCTCCTAACTCTTCCTCAAGGTCACATTTGTTCATTGCAATTTTGCATCATTCAGTTTCAGTTGTTTCTGCTGTTCTCTCCATTTAGATGTTTTTAAACATAAATTACAAATATCAGTAACTTTGCTTTGAAACATTACTTTAAAACAAAATAATGACTATAATACTTAAAAACAAAATTCCTACATCTGACCACCAAATTCTTTACAATGTGGTCCTCCCATCCTACCCCCCAACTCAACTGCAGATGCAAAATTTGTCTCCAACTAAAGAGTGCCACCAAGAGACATAATATAAATCAGATATTCTAACACCCAATAAATATCGCTGAAAGCATAGAATAAATAGAAATATGTGCTAATTAAAGTAATTAAGGCAAAATCAAGAATATTAAGGCTTTAAAAGCATCTGGCACAGCACAACGCCTTAAAATCCTCTAATGAAATTTGAATACTTTAGCTAAAACTTTCACATGAAATGATAATCTAAAATAATTTTAGCAATGATATTTAAGTTAACTGGGAAGTTTTCAATATCTAACACTATTAAAAAATTCTGTTTTCTTCCTCCTAAGGAAAATTACTAAAAATTTGGCATTAGTATAATTTTCACTCCCCCAAAAATTCTTTCAGATAATTGAGAAGAATTTTTTAGGTTATCATTATAATTCAGAATTATTTTAAATAACTTAAAATGTGAAATAAGCATATTTTTCAATGTTATGATTTCTGATCTAAATAGTGAGGGCAAGATGCAGTCTGGATAACTTTGTTAGGTGACCAGTAGTGACAATTGTCTCAGAATATAAACAGGTTCAGAGAAAGCTCCCCTTTTTTCCAAGAAAGACTTCTACAGACATAAAATCAGGGTAAACCTAAGTCAAAAATTAAAATAAAAAGCTCATTTAACTAATAGTTTGGTAGAACTTTTTTTAAAATGTGATGATACTGCACTTTTCCCCTAATATTTCTGGTTCTTTAAGTTGGAATAAACCTGGAATAAAACAGAATGAAACGAAAGCAGAAAAAAATGCTAGAATCTATAATCCCATTTGAAAGCACTTCATCACAAAATCAATTATAAGTCACAAAGGTTCAAATCAGCCTCACAAACCTAATTTATTTTGATATTTTGTAATAATGAAGGTACAGGGTACAGGCTCTGTTTTTGCATATAAAAACTTTATCACGCACTAGTATAGTTCTCCTTTAGAATCCCAGCAACTTAGTAACCGAATAAAAACATAAACATTTCCATTTGGAGATCTTGGATAAAGATTAATAGCTAAAAACAAACAAAAAAATTCAATCCTCAACAAAAATTGTTTTGTACACTATGCATTTAAAGCAATCACCTATTAAAAGAGTTTTGGGCTGAAAAAAAGTGCTGATTAAATTCTTTTGACTTGCATTTAATACAATTTATTTTGACATCTAAAACTTACTTGTGATAAAAAAAAATACTTTTTGTTAAAACAATTTGCATACACTAATGGAAAACAGTAAAATCTCCAGAGAAACTAAAGCTTACAGAATTTTATATTTCAAAATGCTTCCTGATAGATGAAAAAAATCAGCTTAAATAAACTAAAATGAAATTATTTAGTGAACAAATGTGCATATGTATACACACACCTATATATACTATAAAATCAAATAAAAAACTATATGGACAGGAATGACTCCTTAGCAATGCGTTACTTTGAGATAAAGTCATTTCCTGAAAGGTAGGAGTTTATTTAGTCCCTTTTTTTTTCTATTTTGATTTGCTCAGCAGTAAGTAGCTTAAATATTTCCATAAAGCTACTTTTAATAGTGCTACCGAGCATATGATTTTCATGCTTGTTTTTCACTTTTTCAATATTTATACAGCATTCTAACACCACCACATGGTACTGTACTATCTCAACCAGCGTAGCAGCTAGAGCTCAAGGACCAAAGAAAGCAATGTTACTACCCTCAAGTGGTCTGTAACAACAGAAATATTCTCAGAGTCCTTTTAAATTTTTGCAATCGAAACTGTTAAAAAAAAAAAAACTTTCACTAAGGATTTCATCCATATTTCCATATTTTTCTTTCAGATTAATTTTAAATTGATGGTGACAAGAATACTTCTCCCCACTTTGCACCATCTCTCTGCTAAGTTTGAGGTTACCTTAAAAATAGCAAAATCCTGGATAAAATATCAAACTTGAAATACATCATATTCCCCTATGCAATAGTTTTACTACTTTTAATTTACATAATCATAATACAAAATTAACTGTTTTAAAGCTTCAATGCAGCAAATTTCTATTATGCCTCTACACCATTCACAGGCCTGTGTTGCGTATGGAGAAGACTCAAAAATGGACAAAAAAAATCCCTTAGCCCAAGGTATACATAGTCTAGTAGTCAAAGGTCATATCACCGGGTAATGCTCTAGTTAGACAATTCCAAACATATATATTGCTTATTTTTTTTTGTTTGAATTGAATTGAGTGACTAGATTCAGCCACATAGCCTTAAGGTTAAGTTTGGCTTTTCTGAATAAATGGTAGATTCATTGATTTATTTGGAATTGAATCTGTATAAATAAATTTGTTTCAATTTAATCACGATGAAAAACGGAAATGAAGTGTAAAGCTTTGCAACATTACTAAAGATTGTTAAAAATCATTTACTTGGAATTCCAGTAATTAAATAGTTGGAATAATCTGACATAGAATGGTTCAAAGTTTTATTTTCCATCATCAACAAGAAAAGACTGTATGAAAACCACCTTAGTAGTAGAAACAAATTTGCAGGAGAAATAGCTAACCTATTTGAGACATAAACAGTTTCCAAGTTCTATGTCTTTAAAGAGATAGTTGTTACTAACAGGTCCCTTACATGTAAAGATTTTTCTGTGCATTAAAGCAGATCAGATAGTACTTATATTTGTAAATGTTTATTTTTAATTATATGTACTTAAATATAATAAAGCATTATTAAAATTATTCTACTTTGGAAATAGATTTTTCCACAAATTAATCTGACTTATTGGGTACTATATATATATTACATACATATTGTGTGGAACAGTTGAAGACAAAGAATAAAAACAACACAGCCCTTGAACCTCAAGAAGTTTACAAATAAATAAGGAGGATAAAGCACATACATAAATAAGTTAAAAAGAATTACAACAAAAGGGCAAAAGGAGAGAGAAGGGAAAGACCTACAAGCAAATCTGAGAAATCAGAGCATTTTGAAATGGGAGAAGGGAGGATCAGGGAAAGTTTCATGGAAGTACCTGATATATGGTCTAAGGAAGAAAATAAATATAAGCCAGAGAGAATATATGTCTAGGCTCTAGGCACAAGGGATAGCTGAGGTGAATATACAGAGTTGGAAGAATAAGAGATGATACTGAGGAACATCTTGTGGTGAAAGAATAAAATAGAAAAGGTGAACTTAAGTTACATTATAGAATATCTTAAATATGACATGGTTTAAGTGCCTTATTCCTTAAATACAGGTTTAGATGTGACAGAAACCAAGAAAGCTTTCTTAGGTGAGTAGGCTGATGAACTGAGAGGCCAGTGTATTATAGAAAGTTTAATATTTAAGATGTTAAAGAGATATACAAATTGGAGAAAGAAGAATCAGCATCTGTACTTTTCCAAAGTAGCATGGTACAGTGAAAAGAGCTCTGGATTAGAAGTTCAGAATCAGATTCTTAAGCTGGTTCTGTCACTGATTCCTTGGATAACCATAAAAAAGACATTTTATGACCCTAAATTTTTCTACTTTGTAAAATGAGTAATAGGTGATTTTAAGTTCCCTTCTAGCTTTATAACTCTGTGGAATTTATAGAGTTGTGAGAGATGAGGAGAACACATTTTAGGGGCAGGGGCTACAAATATTTTGGTCAATATAAAATTGTCTGCTGTTTGGCAGTACATTCAGTATTTGCTGTCACAATGCAGTGGATTTTAGCAGGTAATTTAGATATAATTACAAAGCCAAATTCCAAGCTGTACTTCCAAAGGAGAGATTAGAGAATGAGAAATAGGTTCCAGACAGTTCTGTAGTTAGAGGTAAAGGATATACTTTATTAATGTATTTTTAAGGGACAATAATATCCGTGTCTGTTTTTATAAAACAATATAAAAAAACATTTAACCACTGGAATTTGTCTACCTTATCCTGAAGTTAAATATATGAATTTAATTAAGAACCTATATTTATGTGTGAAGCAAAATGACAAAGTTCCCACCCAAAACATAAGAATTTATGTATTTGTCATATGCAGACTTTCATTACATATATACATATACAATGGCAAAAATCCATAGATACTGTAAGAATGCCTTCAGAAGGAATAGTTTTTTTTTTCTTTTCTGTAGAAGTGAAGAAAAAGTATGCATGCCTATTTAGAGAAAGCCATCACAAACTGCAGTCAGAAGTTCCTAGTTATAAATGTGCAGAAGTCACCTTACAAACGAAATTGTCACTGAGCAATATAAATTGCAAATCACAGACCTATCACTGCGGGCTTCCTTTTCTGAGCTTTTTGTAATGTTAGTAAACAATGGAGACAAAATAATTAATTACTAAATTTATCTGGTATTTTTCCCTTTCTTAAGAACTGTGAGGTATGGAGCAGAGTGGAAAAGGATCAGTGAAAGTCAGAGAAAAGAGAAAGAAGGCATGCTACTGTTAGAAAAGCCTGTCCAAAGCAGCCTGCAGAGCTGTACCTAGGATTCGTGGCTGGCTTCTGCCTCAGTGTAGTGGAATTTAGAGGGCAAAAAAATTCTTTTTAAATAATTGTTTTAAAGATTAAGCAATTTTAAGATTGGTTTAAATTATATTTTGACAGTATTTGCACTTGTTTAGCAGGGTAGAAACAAGTGACCTTACTTAGCAAGAATAATTAGTAAAACCAGGAAGCTACAAAATAACGTGCCTTCTCACTAGATTAACTCTCCTCTTTGGCCCACCTGCTCCCCACCCCTTTTCCAGGTGAACCGCTTCCTAGTCTTGGCTTCCGCTCTCTTCCACCCCCTAGTGGTGCCCCCACTCCCTTCGGATAGGAAGGCAGGGACGCTGTCCACTCTGCTGAATTTATCAACTATTTTTTCTGTATTTTCACTTCATAGATTTTAAGGGTGATTTGAAGAGTGTTTCATGATGCTTTCCCTGGGTGCACAAACTGTTCATTACAAATCTGGCTGCTTATATGAGTGCAGAGGTCTAGTTTCAATCTTGTTTTGTTTTGTTTCTTTAAAAAGGTTCCTATACATAATCTAATAAAATGTAGTCAATTTTATATCTTCATTGATTTTAAAAACACAGAACTCTCAAAATGCTTATAAGATTTTTTTGTTTTATTTTGTTTCAACATTGTCTGGAGTTGAGACAGTTTTTAATTAAATGTTCAACATGTTTGTATCTGATCCAGTTAACAAATCACATATTCCCTACACTAAATTTTAGACACCAATACAGAGATGTTTCATTTTTTTAAATCTGATATCAGAATACTGTAGATAGATAGACAGATAGATAGACAGACAGACAGATAGATAGATGAATAGATACGTGGTATATTCATGTGTAAAAATACATGTCAGTCTAATCTAAGAAAATTCTTTTGTTTTACACATTCATGAAGATCTCCATACATTTATATCAGTCCTATAAAATTTACCTTTAATGTAACTGTTCTTATCATTATTATATTCATTATGAAATCATATTTCAAGTAAGTATATTTTTGACTAATGACAAATTCTGAATCAAAAGAATCACAAAATAGGAGAGTTAAGAGAGTGTCCATGTAGTACAACGTATATATGAAAAGGAATCCTGTCTACCAAATACTGAAAAAAAAATAAACATCTTGCCTCTGCTTGACAATTTTTCTTAGTGATTTAAACTTTTAAAACTGATTTTTTTTTATGGAAACTTGTATGGTAAGTTTGTTAGTGATGAACCGTAAAACATACTCCTGAATTTTCTGAAAAATCTTGCCTTGAGTGATTCACTTAATTCTATTTAATTCAACAAATATACATTAAAGCACTGTTATTAAGCATCATGCATGTACACACCCCAAGGTATACAAAGACAAAAAATAAACAGTCTCTGATAGCAAGGAGCTCACATTCTAATGAAATACCAAATAATGTGCAAAGGAAAATTACCTTCTCTCATTTATTTCAAAACTGAATATGGAATTCAGATAACATTTTGATAAATGGAACTGCACTGTAATAAATTTGATAGGTCAAAATAAAAACTGTAATCAGAAATAAATGCAGGTCGAGTTATTTTATATCTATAACTCAGGCTGTATATATAGAATCATAAAATTTTAAAGCAGGAAGGAATCTCAGAGATTACTGGATGCATCTTCCACATTTTATACATGAGGGAACTGAGACCCAAGGCTGTATAACAACTTGCCCAGGGTCACAAAGGGATCATCTGAGACCATTAGTGTCGAGTTGAAGCTAACAAGAACCCAAATTTCTTGATTACATTTTGCTGGCCTTACTAAGTTTTGTGAAATGCATTTTCTTCCCTATCCTCACATTAAATATCTTCATTTGAGTCTCTCTGTAGCTAATTTGCTTCATTGAACCATAATAATGTACAAGAAAACTGAAGGGGAAAATTTTAAATGCATAAAATCAAATACTTCGATGCAGTTAAAATGGTAAGAAATTAGAACAAGATTGTAACATCAATTACTTTTAAAACTGAACTGTACTTACAAAGGTAGAATTTCCCAAAGGTTAGGTACATACTATAGGCATCTAATCATCTCAATATGCAGTCACAAGATCCATTTCGTGATCATTAGCACAATTCTTGCATTTTCAAACTGGCATTTAGGTGTTAAATAGCTCTAGGCTGTCATTATAGGTGTAAAGCTGGTTATACAGATTTAAGTGCCACCATCTGAACATAAGTGTATGCAGATGTGCCCATACACGCACACATAGGCAGACAAGTCCCAGTAGTGTGGGTCATGCAGCTCAAGCATATTGTTATGAATATTTAGTTCTAAAAGTTGTTGGAAATAGATCTTACATACTTGAGGCTACAGTGTCTTAAAGTTCCATCATTTTTACTTTCCAGTCCTCCGAATGAGAACATTTGCATTTTGAAATACAAAATCATCATTCCCCAAAGGATTTTTCTCAGATTTCCTCAAATGCTAATTATGTAACCAGCATAATTAAATTCATATGATCGACTTCAGCATTCAGTACTTCAGTTTCTTTGGAGCTGCCAAAGGGCTCGGAAGTCTCCATTCATACTCCAAAGTAATCATGTGGTGTGCCAAACTGATAACCATTAAGCACAGCTGCAGAGCAAATGTGTGGTTGTGGACCTGTAAATATAGTGTTCACACATCAGGCAGTACCCAGAGCCATTTCAAACTCACAACTACTGATCTTAGAATGGTATTCTTTTGATGGGGGCTATGCTTAGGGAAATTAAATCATGTATTACTACTCATGCAGCCTGAACAGATTTCAAATGCAATGAGAACTTCCTCTACAGAAGGGCATACATGCTGAAAATTTTAAAACCTCAAAAATCTGATTAGCATGTTCTACCAGCAACTTCAATGATTTTGTTTTTAAGATCTTCGACTAACATACAAAAGGCACAGTTACATCTTGAATAATAAAAAAAGACCTACATAGGCAACACTGATGTGCAACAGATACCATAAATTCTGTTTATGAATTATCAGTACTTTTAAGCATCACAACTAATATTAAAAAGTACATGCGAAAGGTAAATTTCTTAATTGTTAAGTACACTTATAGGAGAAAAATGACACAAAATTATATTTCTTTTTTATTACTAAAATGACTATATTGTAAGTACTGTTTTTTTTTTCCTGATTGTTCAGAATTTCAGATTTTTTAGGACCATAACTGCATTCCCATAAGAGACCGTTAGGTCTCTATGGCAACCACACTCATTACACATCAGCAATAGCTCTGAAAACTAATACTCCTTTCTCAACACCTCTCATGATCTGGTTATACAGAACATACTTTTAATATGAAAACTTAGCGGCATCTTTGCTAAATGAATTCACCGAATCTTAAAATATATGCATAAATACCTGAAATTGGCCACTTGACTCCAAATATATAAGGGTGACAAATATGTCACAAAGTTTTTGAGGATGTTGTGGTATATGTGACTTTAAGTTCTTTGTGGTCCAGTTATGGTCAAGACCAATCAAAGCAGAACTTTAAAGAGCAAGGGAAACTTTAGGAGTAGTAAGAGAAACACATTTCATTGCTCTTACAAACTGAAGCACAAGCAGTAGGCTTTTTTTTCCCTATCCTGTGGTTTCTTTAAAAACAAAAAGAAGGAGGAGTTATGTGTATAGGGAAAACAACACTGATTTAAAGTGTCAAATTCCTTAATTGTTACATTCTAAATACTGAGCTCCATTTTTCCCAGTTCTAAGTCATTTCTACAACGAGTAAAAGTAAGTATGCATGCATACATACCTATTAGACTATGTCAATCTTTTAAAGTTAAAACATCTTCTTTATAATAGGGATAACTATATATTAGAAAACATTTATAGCAGTCAGAATTGTTATGTGATTTTAGGCTAGTGATCTAAATTCCCTTGGCCCATTTTCTTTACACGCATGATAAAAAGAAAAAGCTCTAAAACGTACACAGTTCTGTGATATGCTTGGTACTTTTCACCTCAGCAGCACCTTGAAATTGTAACCAACCCCAGAAATGCAACAAAGGAATCCAAAAAAACTAAAATGAACACTGTGTCCAGCCTCTGCATCAGAAAAATCTGGATTTGTTCGTTGCCTCTGACACATCCTGGCTCTGTTACACTGGACAAATCACTTAACCTCTCACTGCCCCAGGCAACTCCAAAATGACAAGCTGCATACGAATTGACAGTCTGCTCTGGTAGAGAATGTCCTTACTAAGAGTTTCCTATACCAATGAAATCACAGGTCCCAACCAAAAATTCTTTCCCTCAGAATATTGTCCCTGTGATCTTGGGAAACAAAAAAACACATTTTCCTATACATATAAAATCTTTAGGAAAATGTGTTTTTTTATATATACAGAGAGAGAGAGAGAGAGAGAGAGAGAGAGAGAGAGAGAGAGAGAGAGAGAGAGAGAGAGAGAGAGAGAAGCAAATATAGCATATAAGTTGACATATAAGGGTCAAGAGGGTGAAATGTCCCCTAAAAGGTAATATGATTTTAGGCAGTATTAAGAGAGGTATAATTCTTAGTCACAGTCTTGCTGTATGAATCAGATTCTAGGTGCCACACTTTGGAAAGACCTTTCTAGCCTTTAGAATATGTTATTCTTTTATGTACTCTTTGGGCCAGTGGAATTGACCTTCTTGCTGTTTGTCATACATGATATTCTGTCTCTTAATTTTGTACAGGCTGGAACTTCCCATGCCGGAACTGTGTTTTTTCTTCACTCCTGCTGTTTAGAATCCACAGGGTTGATTTTTTTGCAGGGGAGGGTAGGGGTTGCTTCTGTTTTGTTTTTTTTTTTCCCCAAAGATCAGCTCAAGTATTACCTTTCATATGAAGACTTGACTAATCTGTTCAAGCAGTCAGGATCCCAATAAAATCGGTTGTTATTCAGTTGTGTCTGATTCTTCATGAACACATTTGAGTTTTTCTTGGCACAAATACTGGAGTGGTTTGCCATTTCCTTCTCCAGATCATTTTACAGATGAGAAAACTGAGGAAAATAAGGGTTAAGTGACTTGTCCAGGGTTAACACAGCTAGTGTCTGAGGCCAGATTTGAACTCACAAAGATGAGTCTTCCTGACTCAAGGCCTGGCACACTGTGCTACATAGCTCCCCCTACAAAATTATCTTGTATTTATTTGGTATGTTCTTATTTATACACAGTTATATCTCCCAATAGAAGGTAAGCTCCTTGAGGGCAGTGGCTATTTTTTATTTTTTAAAATTAATTAATTTATTTTTAGTTTTCAATAGACACTTCCACAAGATTTTGAATTCCAAATTTTCTCCTCACCTCTCCCCTCTGCCCATTTCAAGACGGTGTGCATTCTGATTACCACTTCTCCCAGTCTGCCCTCCCTTCTATCACACTCTCTTCCTTCTTTTATCCCCATTCTTTCTATTTTCTTGTAGTGCAAGACAGATTTCTATATCCCATTGTCTGTATATTTTATTTCCCAGTTGCATGCAAAAACTATTTTTAACATTCTTTTTTAAAACTCTGAGTTCCAACTACTCTCCCTTTCTCTCTCCCCACCCATCCCCACCGAGAAGGCAAGCAATTCAATATAGGTAATACATGCATAGCTATGCAAAACACTTCCATAACAGGCATATTGTGAAAGACTAACTATATTTTCCTCCATCCTATCCTGCCCCCATTTATTCTATTCTCTCTTTTGATCCTGTCCCTCCTCAAAAATATTTACTTCTAATTACTCCCTCTTCCCATTTGCCCTCTCTTCTATCATTCCCCCATGCCCCCTTATCCTCTTCCCCGCTCCTTCCCTGTAGTGTAAGATAGATTTTCATACCAAATTGAGTGTGCATGTTATTCCCTCCTTAAGCCAAATGTGATGAGAGTAAGCTTCACTCTTTCCCTGTTACTTTCCTGCTCTTTCCTTTCATTGAAAAAGTTTTTTCTTGAGGGCAGTGGCTATTTTTCAGTTGTGTTCAACTATTCATGACTCTGGACCATAGCATGCTAAAGTTGCCCATGAGATTTTCTTGACAAAGACATTGGAATGGTTTGCCATTTCCTTTTCCAGTGAATTAAGGCAAATAGAGATTAAGTGACTTGCCCAGGGTCACACAACTAGTATCTGAGGCCAGATTTGAAGTCAGGTCTTCCTGATTCCAGGCCCAGTATTCTATCCACTAAGCTACCTAGCTGCCTCCAGTACACAGCAAGTACCTAACAAATACATGCTGACTGATTGACTGGATAGTTGTTAATGGCATAATGAGAAGACAAATCAAGCTGGGGAAAGTTCTTCTGTCCTTTCGTTATAACTTTGGGTCCAAACTTTTATTTTCATTTATACAATTTGGGTTAACAATAGTCAAGGCATCTGATGTCCTGGCAAATATACACAGGGTATATATGAAATTACAGAATTCCCTATTCTAGGTATTGATTACTTAGTTCTTATTATGTTAAATAATATTTAATTTAGGATCACCTACACTTTGAAATATAATAGACATGTAGACTCACTCTTTCAGAACACAATCGGTTTGAACATGTTTTGAACAATGACATACAACGTTTTATATATCTCAAAAAACATTAGACATCCTAAGAGCTTACGTTATTACTTGAGATACACACACACACACACACACACACACACACACACACACACACACACACACACACACACACATACCCCCTGCGGCTGCTAACACCAGTTTCCTTCTCTCAGTTCAGTCACTTCAGTCATGTCTGACTTTTCATGACCCCATTTGGAATTTTCTTGGCAAAGATACTGGAGTGGTTTGCCATTTCCTTGTCCATTCCATTTTACAGAAAAGGAAACTGAGGCAAACAGGGTTAAGTGACTTGCCCAGGATCACAAAGCTAGTAAGTATTTGTGGCCAGATTTGAACTTAGGGAGATGAGTCTTCCTGACTTAAGGCTTGGCATTCTATCCTTTGCACCACCTAGCTGCCCCTACTCATAAAATCACCCTCATTGGTCATTATTAACTCCGTTATAAAAAGTTACTTATTTTTCCCCTTGTATCCAGCCTCTCTCTCACCCAACCTCTATACACACAGATGCTAAATTGATAATCCTAAAATGCAGATGTGACCACATCACTCTTCCGGCTCAGGAAATTTCAATGGTTCCCTACTGCCAAAGCATAAAAGACAAACTCCTCTAACTGACATTTAAATTCCCTTAGAATGTACTTCTGACCTACCTTTCCAGGAAGATTACACATTACTTGTTCTCACATAGTCTATCATCTACCCACATTAACTAACTTGTTCTCAACCTGGCATTTCATCTCCCATAGCCTTGGTACTGGCTGTCTATCCTGCCAGGAATGTTCTCACTTCTTGCTTATGTATCTTGAAATCCTTAGCTCCTTTCAAGACTCAAATCAAATGCCAATTTCTTCAAGAAGTTTCTCCAGGTTTCCCCAACTATTAGGGCTTCCCATGCATTTTACATTTGTTTTATGTGCATATTGTATTTACTTGTCTTTAACATACTTATTATATACATTATAGGGCAAAAAAGCACATATATTGGAAATAGGCAGTTTTTGTAAGTACTGAATCATATTACTTCATTATCTATATATACGCTTAGAAATTTAGGGTAAATAACAGAATAAAGCCGCATAGCCAGCTATTTGAAAATTAAGATAAATTTATTTTTAGTCCTTATTAATTCCAAAAGAAATCTCACTCATTATAAAAGTGGATCTAAAGAATGTTAAATTGAAAAAAGCAAATATAAGTTAGGGAGGTGATATAGTAATTCAGCAAACTAGTCATTTTTTTTAGAAAATGAAGATTGTATTACTCTACTAAAACTAATAATATAGGTTACTGACAAATAAATGTTGGTGCTTTTATTTTTTGAAGCAAAAAAAATGTACAAAGAAAAACTGTTTTCAGTGTAAATATAAAGAGGAACCTATACTTGTAGCTACTATCCAAATAAGCTCCTTAAAATGTTTAGGACAGACTTGGGGGAAATAGAACATTAGGGAATCTTTTCAAAAAATTCTGCTTAGTGTACAAGTTTCTTTCTGGGAATTATTAAAATTTCTGCCCTTCTTTAGTAGGTGCTTAATAAGAATTTGTTAAATTGACTGAAATTAAATTTAGGATCTTCAGTAATTTATGATTATAAGTTTCAAAATTCACAATATAGACAAGCTTAGAAAACAGTGCTTAGGAAAAGTTTATTACTGCTATAGATGTCAATATAAATTTCATTAACTGTTCATGTGACTGCTTGAGTTAGACAAAAAATAGTAATATACACATTGGTAGAACTAAGTCAGGGGCTGTAAAAGCATGAAAATTACTATTTTTAAAATTCACAATTCAAAATGAACTAAATTTCCTATAAACTTTACAAGTAATTTTATTTTTCGTTTTGAAAAGCTTTTATAAGTTTAACCTAAAATCATACATTTTGAGGGTACTATGAAAGTAAAAAAAAAATAAAGAGATTTTGAAATGGAAAATACTTCTAATCAAGTATGATCTTATGATTGGGCATGTGTTTATGTGGTTTCTTGGAATCCTTTCTTGGCTAGTAATCAAATATCTTCTCTTTGCTAGCAATCTAACATTCTACCACTATACTCTCTGACTTAATGGCTATATCAATTCCCATTTACTCTCAGCAGTGATTTCCTAGCTTTCCTTCCCTCTCATGAAGCAGTTGTATTACCTACCTCATGAAAAAAGGCACATGCTTTAGTCACCTAGCAACACATACACAAGTGATACGCATTCATACACTGTACTCACTCTTCCTCCTGGGCTAAGGTAAATTAATCCACTGTAAGAAAATTACATTTGCTAGGCCTTCAAAATGCTATTTTGAGGACACTATAGAAGTCTCTTCTCTCACTAGCATGTTTTCCCTATGGCTAAAGTACCTCTTAGATGCAGATTAACTGAATTTCAAAACAAGTATTGAACTATTAGAAAAATACTGCACCATTCCAATCCTCAGTCTTATAAGATGGTTTCAATAGGAAGATCTGAATATGTGAAAAGTAAAAAGAATCCCCCCTTTTAAGCAGAGAGAAGATGAACAGCAGATCAATCTCCAGCAAATTTCAAAGAGAAAATCGTGACAAGTTCCTGTAAAAAATTTGCTTCTGTATACTGTTGAGCTGAAATTCACTTAGGACTCCCCTGATACTCATTATTACATCATACCTTTAGAACTGGAAAGGACTTGAGAGGTAATGAAATCCAATACCTTTATATTACAGATGATAAAACTGATGCCTAAAGAGGTTAAGCAACTTGCTCCAGATCAAACAGATAGTAGACAGTATGAACAAAGGTTTGAACCTAGGTCCACTGACTCCAAATTTATTGCTCTTGCAGACAAAGAACATCTTGCTGATCAATTTAAAAAAAGTTATGCTTCTGGAAAATTATATAATTTTCAGTGTCCCCTGATGAGAGGTTTTCAGAATTTTACATGACGGATACAATTCTCTTACTATTCTAGATCAATGATTCTTTTAAGAATTCCTTCAGTAGCAAAAGCCCCCCACACTCCAAATATCTATTTGCCTCATTTATTACATGTACACGCATGCACACATAACACAGTACCTGGCATAGAATAAGCACTTAATAAATGCTTGATGGACTGATTGAAGTTTTCCATTTATTGGAAAGCCAGGTAATAATTTAAGTATTGTAGCAGGGATTTCTCTTCCAGTACAGACTCAACAAGATGGCCACAGAGGTCCATTCCAATTCTAGAACTCTGTGATTCTGTAAATGGAAAGACTGACCCATCTTTTGGTAAAGAACAAAGTTAAAGCAAAAAAGAAAGTGGCCAAGTTGGCTGCCTGATAGAAAGTGTTACATTGCTCCTGCATACCAACTTCAGCAAACTTCAGCAAAGCCCTAAATTTCCCAACAGAAAAAACTTATCAAGAAACCCAATTAGAAACTACATTAAGTGACTTCTAACCAACTCCACAAAAAGCCAAAAACCAACCAAACAAAAAAGCCCATGGACAATTGGCCCTTTACTTGCCCTCAACTCCCCCAAAGCAAAGCAACTGCTCAATCAGAGGTAGGACTTGTGTAGACTGCTAGTTTCCATGTCAGGAGCCAGCAATCCCATACAGCACCCCCGAGAGAGTCCCAGCATGGAGACCTTGCATGTTTCAGGGAGCAGTTGCTGGAAACTGATTATAGTGCCACAGTGCAAAGACCAGGATATCCCAGATCCAGAGGCTCTGAGGGCCCTAACACCCTGATGCTAGAGAGGTCACTGGTGGTGACCCAGCACTTGGAATCTCAGAGGTCTTGGAAGTGAAGGTTTGAGCAAATACTTAGAGGACCTGGGACTAGAACGAGCAAGGCTTACCATCCTATTCAAAAGTGCAGCCAGGGAAAAAGCTGGACCTGGAACAAAGAACCAATGCAGAAACTAAAGTAGAAGAGCTGAGTAAATCAAAGAAAAGACCAACCACTATACAAAAACACTGCAAATCCAACTCCATGACAAGTGTCAAAGGAAAAAAATCTGATTTTTCTATAAGGACCATGTGAATGCCTAATAGAAATGAAGCAAAATTTTTAAAAATGAAATATAAATTTTTAAGGAAAGAATTGAAGGTAGAATAAGTAACTTAGAGGAGAAAGTAGTAAATCCAACCCAAGAAATTCAGTCTCTAAAAAGTATAAAACTACAGAGCTACAGAACTCAAACTACAGAAATCAATGATTCCATGAGTCAGCAAAAAATATTAAAACTGAGTTATGAGACTGAAAAAGATAACTCTATCTGTCTAAGATTCCTGGTATAGTAAAAAACACACAAGCCATGTATAGTGGCATATACCCTCATCTAAGCTACCAAGGAGCTGAAGGATCTCTTGATCTTGAGATTTTGATCTATAGTTGGCTATGCTGATGAGGGATCTATACTAACTTTGGAAGGGGCAGTGAGAGTGGAGAGGGACAAGGTTGCCTAAGAAGAGGCAAACTAGTCCAGGTCAGAAATGAAGCAGGTTAGAGTTCCCACGCTGATTATAGTAGGATCAAACCAGTGAGTAACCCTTGCACTTCTAACATGGGCAAGATAGTGAGACCTAGTCTTAAACAAAAACTTTGACACTATATACTAAATGAAGATGATCTTTATGACGTTCTTCATCTCTAAATGCTAAGATTGCTATAGCTATCTATAATAGTGGAAAGATACAACAGAATCTTGAGAATGAGGAGTTGGTTTTTTCTGATGCAGACTGTGCACTGCATTACAAAAGCAAGAGAGAACAAATTTACATTGTTTTTTAAGTAAAACTTTTCTATCCAATCATTTGAAAACATTGGGTAGTGGTCACAGCGTAACTGGACAGGAGGCAGTTTGGATTTTGATATATTAATTGTAATTATGCTGAGAAGTCTAACAGCAATAATACTTTAGGATGGGAAGAAGCTCAATGAATATAGCATATTTTGCATAAAGTTATTATTTTTATTACTAGGCCATGTTTCTTTATGTCACCAGTTTTTTCTTTTCATTCACAATCAAACCTAATTAGAGGATAAATTCTCTAACAGATGCCAGGAAATTTGGTATATGAAGCACCCAGATATCTTTTAACAGTGATATATTTTATCCTGTTTTAATCAGGCTTGTAAAATCTTTGACTAAATCTGGGAGACATCTAGAAGTTTCCTCATTCCTCCAACCCACCCCTTCTCCATTTGCATAACTTATGAGACGTAGGTAGAAATTTAAAGATGTATGGCTGCCTGCTTCTGTTCTGGTATTTTCAGAACAATAGCCAGAGCTAAGGCAGGATTTCGCTGAATCCTTTGAGTCTAAAAAGAGGAGAGGTATTATAACATTGCTGTTATTACTACACCTATTGTCACTGGGTGATGGTTGAATTGTCAATCACATTAGGCCAGCTGGTGACAACTGTATTTGGTTGCAGTACTATAGATGGTTGTCCTGATGCTAACTGACAGATCAGTCATCTAGTGACAAAAGATTTAGAAATATCAGAAATGCTATATCACTGTGAATACTGCTGTGAAATTCCCCCAACATCCTTCTGCTGATTCAGTTGGTTAGACAGGATCCCTAGGCAGCAATCATTCTTGCAAAACAAGCTTGAGTTTTGAAAACTAAAAACATCAGTCATATTTTTACAGAGGAGGTATAGAGTAAAGCTATATGCTACATTTGTAAATCAAGGTAAATTGAAATTTATTAGTTGGACTAGCAGTAAACAATAAATGGGTCTATGGCCTATATCAATGACCAAAAACCCACACTAAAGGCTTCTGTAAGCCTTTGGACCTCCTCTAGCAGAGATGAGACAATCTCAATTGTTAGACATTTTAATAACAGGAATTAAGATTCACTTCAGCTTCTCCCCATTACTTCCCTCAACCTCAAGTGATAGGATTAGTCTGCAGATACCAGTGCAGTCCACTAAGGTTTTGATTGAATCAACTTGAATTTAATTAAGTGGGCAGTGGTTGAATTTGCAAAGATGGACAATACCTAGGAGGAGATACAGAATAAAACAACAGAATTGAGAGTAGAAGGACTGGAGGATATCTGAGTAAAAAATGGAAGTAATTACAAAACAAAAGCTTGACCTTTAAGGCAAATTTCTCCAAAACATAGCTTAAGGGTGAAGTTACAAGAGTAAAAAGCATTTGTTTCTCTTTTACCCAGGAACCGAGTGTCTTCCCCTCCCAGTTTGATTTATTACTTTTTTTATTAAAGGGGCCTTCCCTTGAGTAACTGCTTAAAGAAGCCTATTCATTGAATGGGTGTATCTCACTCAGAGTGAGAAGGTGTGAAGACCTTATCCAGAAAGGGCCAAGGTCTCACATTGCATCAGGGTCCTCCTGATGAATGTCAGGCCATTGGACCCAGATGACTCAGTGAGGTTGGTGAGCTTGCATAGGCCTCATTCACTCTAATAAAAGTCAACTGCAAGTCATCATCTTGATGTCATGGTCCTCTTTGAGGATGAAGGACTGATGAAAACTTCACAATTTCACAAAACCAATCCCTAAGTAATCTTGCTGTCAAGTAGGTGGTAGGATCATGTACATTTTAAACACTCATGAAATCTGTAATGGGCTCTACAAAGATGGTCTTCCAGAAATAAGGTGGCAAATATGTTGCCCAAATGTGGCCTCGACCAGATTAAAATCTAAATAGGAAATGTTTAACAAAATAAGTAAAAATGTAAGCAAACAATGATAATATATTTTAAAACGAAATCAACATATGGCTTTTAGGGATCCTTACGTACGAATTAGTGGACACCATTTCTACTTGAGTTTGTCACCACTGCTCTAGAAGACCTGAGAACCTTTTTGGGGGATGCAATTTGACTTAGCCTCCCTTCCTTTTAAAAAATATGACCAGTACAGTGGCATTAAAAAAAATCATCAATTACGAATTTTGCCAATTACATCAAATAAAGCAAAGAGATATTAAGCACCTACCATTGGTAAAGACATAAGCTTAGCTAAGACACAGAGGTCATCCTTTACAACTCTTTCAGTTTACAAAGGAGGAAAATGAGACCCAAAGAGTTTAAGTGATTTATCCAGGGTTATAAAGGTAGTAGAAAGCAAAACTGAGATTTGAACCCAAGTCGTGTGACTGAAACGTTTTGAGGCTCATAGATTTAGAGCTGGAAGGAATCTTGAAGGCCATTTAACTCAATCTCTAGTTTACTGATAAAGAAAATGAAGCCCAGAGGGGTTAGGTGAATTAACAAACAGATTAGCAAATCAACAAACAAAATTAGCAAAATTAAGAGATTAGTAACAAATCAGCAAAAATTAAACAGATAGTGTCAAAGGTAGTATATGAATAAAGCTAGTTCAGACCAAAGGATCTGCCCAGCATGTACCATGCTGCTTTAATTTTCCTCTTTTTGGCTCTTAAAGCCCTTCAGAATCTGATTTCAGTCCATTGCTCTAGGCTCACTGTATATTGATCTGCTTTATACACTCTCTGGTCTAGCTAAACTGGCCCATGTGCTTTTCTGGTACAAGGCATTCCATTTTCTGCATCCCTGCCTTTGCATAGCCTCTTTATCGCTCCCCCTTCCCTATGCCTGGAATGTTTTTCCCCTTTTCTTCCACCTGTTAGAAGCCCTAATTCCCTTCAAGGTTCAGTTCAAGTGTTACCTTCTTACATGGGTCTATCACTATTCCCTCAACTGGTAATCTTCCCCCAGCTGCACCCCTCCCCCCACAATTTGTCTATGTGTGTATCTACCATATATTCATCTACGTATCTATCACTTACTTCTGTGTTTTCCCTCCAACAAAATGCAAGTATCTTGAGGGTAAAAATGATTTCATTTTTTTCTCTTATATCACAATTGCCTAGTATAGTACAGACATGATATTTATGTAAACATTTGCTGAATGAATAAATAATAAAGAGACAAGACATCAACAGTTAGGTGCAAGATAAATTATTACAAGGTGAGTACAGGAAAGTTGCAAAGTAAAGTCAAGTCTGAAGTGGGAGGTTGGTATTGGCCAGGAGGATCAGAAAAGAAAGTTTCCTGGAGAAAATGGCATTTAGGTTGGAATTTAAATGCTATGGTGGAATTCAACAAGAAAGGAAAAGAATGGGTTCTAGCTACACAGAACAACTTGGGCAAAAATTCAGCATGGATTTAGGATGCAGAGAATACACCAACTTGGGTGGAGGGTTTGGTATATGGAAGACCTTCTAGGCAAAGAAACCTGATGAGAAAGAGCAATTAAAGATTTTTTAGCAGAGCAGTGATATTTCTAGATCTAAGTATGGAAGGAAAGATTAGTATCCACAGTTTGAAGGATGAATTGCAGCAGGGACAGGACTCAAGATGAGAACAGAATACCTATAAGATCGCAACAGTCTAGATGGGTGGTAATGAGTGCCCAAACTTGAATGGTGACAAAGAGAATAGAGAAGAAAGAATGTATTCAAGAAAAGTAGCAGTGGTGTAGTTTTTCCAGACCTATTACTCTGGATATGAGAGCTGAGGGAAAGGGAAAAGTCATAGATGACCCTAAAATTACTTACATGAGAGGGTGAGAACACAGGCAGAAAAAGTGATATTAGAAAGAGAACCAGGTTTCGGTTAGGGGAAGAGGAGGTAAGGAATGACTAACTTGGTGTTATATGCTTCATATGCTTTGTTTGAAGTGCTGGCTCCAGGATATTCAGGTGGAAACGTTCTTCATAAAGTTTAAGATGTGAGTCTGGAGCTCAGAGGAGGTCAGGAATGTCAGTTTTAGAATCATCTGCATGGAGGTGGTAGTGAAAGCCATAGGAGTGAAAACGATTTTGAGAGAGCTTTCAAGAAAAGAGGGGCAAGCCTAAACTCTTGGGGAACACCTGCAACAAGAGGTAAGGAAGAGGATGAAGAGCTCACCTAACTCTGGCTAATCACAAAGCAAACTTAAGATTAAAAAGTCATAAATTTGATTTTTTTAAAAAATTAACTTAATTGATAGCCTTTTTAATACATTGCTTGATTTCCTCCAGTATCCCCATTCACAAAGAACTATTCCTTACATCAACTTAAAAAGAAAAAGGAGTGAAACAGGAAAAAAAAAAAAAAAGACCAATCAATGCAGTGAAAAAAAAAATCTGACTATATATGAAATGGTCCACAACTGTCGATCCACCACCTCTGCAAATGTGGGGGCAGGCGAGAGAAGGGAGGAATAGATATGATATTTAAAACAGTCTTCAGACCTATTACTGGACACCTACTTGTATTTCAACTGCTTGTTCAATTTTGTAGTACACTGTCACTATACTTTATAATTTTCCCTGGCTTTGGTTACATTTCAAATGATCTCCAGATTCACGAAATTGACACTCTTCCCCATCTACCCACCCGCTCCACCACATTTCTTATAAAATACCAACCAGAAAAAAGATGGCAAAGCATTGCCTGAAAACTTCCAAAATAACAGTAATGGAAGGATCTGGTTGTACTGCATAACATCTTTGTAAGCCAACAAAACAGGACTGACAAAATATGAGGTCAGATGCTGAACTGAAGAGAACAGAAAGAAGTTTGTGACAACAAAACTCTATTTTACAGGCATCCCACCACATTCTGATAAAAAGCCAACTTTCATAGCAGCATTCTTGCTCTCTCCTGAAAATTTCTTATATTGAGTTTATTTTGAAAAGCACTGATCTACTGTTCTGGAAAAAATATTCACTTTCATATTTCCCATAGGCAATTTAAAACCTAAGTTCCCATTGAAAGAGAATAATAAAGATTTTGTGTATATATACAATGCATATATTGCATTGCCATTTTGCTACCATTCTTATGAAGCTGTGCCACATAACTGGTACATACATACATGTGTGTATACACACAAACATATAAAATATATGCATATTACTACATACAATATGCATGTGTGTTCAGAATCCAAAGCTAAGTATGCTGTCCTCTCTGCCTCTCACAGTAAATGGAATTTGATTTAGGCTCTCCAAATCTTCAGACTCTTCTGAATTACACATACATTAAACCTCAGAAAAAAATGAGCAATTTGGAAATGATTTTGAGCAGTTCAGTCTTGAGCTCGAAACTCTTTAAGTTACAAATACTAATTTTACATAGTTATTTAAATATGAGGCTCAAAAGGTCAGCATTGACTTATATTTTTAAATATATAAAGCAATTTAATCTTCATATGGAATTATGGATTATTGTAATTGAAAGAGTTCTTAGAGATGGGTTAGTTCTACTCTCTCCATCTGACAGAAAGGTTAAGAAAATGGAAATTATTAAGTGACTGACATAAGATCATCCAAGTAGTTAAACACAGCTGAGCCATGAACTCAAAAACAGAAATTTTGTTTTAAAATAACTCACTCATTCCTCTCTGATCACCTCCTCCATAGTCTTATCAACTGCCTTTCTACCCATAATGGACCATTTTTTAGAGAGCCTTCAACCCCAAGGCTCTGCTCTCCATTGATGACTGTTTCTCACCAATCACTATTTCAAGAAAAAACCCAAGCACCATGCTTTATTTCATTCCTAACTCTGTGGTCTTACTGTCAACATCACTGCATTTCAGGCTCCCTCCAGTTCTGAAACTGTGAACCATGATCAAATCAATCTGGCCATGGTTCCTGAGGTAAGTATGTTCATCTACTCTCCTATGGATCAACTCACTAACTATCTAAATTTTCATCTCAAAGTATTCTTCCATAGTCACCACTCCCTTTTGTTGCGACAGAATATAATAAGCTTCTTAATAGTAAAGATTGTCTTTGCTTTGTTATTTGTATCCCTAGTGTGTGACATATAATAAGGTCTTAATCTTTTTTATTCATTCATAACTTAAAATCACCATATCTATATAGAATGATACCTTTATTCTATGAAAGATCAAAAATTCACTATGAAATCAGGATTGTAGCTTCCTCTTCCACAGTAAATGAGTGATATACTTATTTGGTCTTTTAAAGAAAAAGTTTATATTGGAGATGGAATGATTGTAATTCATTTGTCTTATGTAGTGACAGGATGTGAAATACCTTAGGATCTAAGACTTAGGTCATCTTGAAAAAGTACAAATCACCCCCCAAAAGCCTCAGAACATAAGCACTCAAGAGAATGATCAAAAAAGAAGGAAACATGAAAATCATAGATAACACGATAATCATAAGCTAATATTTGAGGGAGCATTTTCAGAGCATTCATTTGAGCACAGTCTATGCCTGAATAGTTTTACAATATTAAACAAAAGTAGTTTATCTGAGCAACGTTTGACTGATCTGGCAGATGCTTGGTGAACCAAGTCTCCTTTGGCTTTACAAAGATACAGACAGACTGATTATTTTCATAAGTACTAAATAAGATCTCTGGTCACTGGAAAATATAATTCCCCTAAAGATTTCAAAGGTATCACACATTTATCAAATGCTTATTATAAGTCAATGCATAAAAAGATAAAAGCTTTTCTGACTGATTTTGTTATATGAGCGAATGGGGCTCTTATCTATCTGCTAATATCTTTTTACCATTAATTTCATTATGCTTGTTGATGTGACCACTTCTTACTGAGTATATCAGCAGAGATGCCTTAGATCTGCATATATAAATGTATTTACACAGATATAACATATATGTGCACATGTGTTTGTGTTTATGTATGTATGTATGCATGTATGTATGTATAGTAGTGGGGATAAAAATAGGGAGGTAATTCAAGAAAATTGAGTTGACAGAAAATGTGCCTTTTCTATTCAAGATATCCAAAGTAAGACACTCTTAGTTCCTTTTTGAAATGAAGTGGTGGAAAATGATTCCAAACATTAGGTATATCAATGGCATCACAGTTAGGAAAAAATAGAACTTCATTTTGACATAAAATTTAGTCCTCTGAAATATGGTTATTGCAGGATCATAAAGTCTATGTGGCTTATATATTTTCATAATGTTTTATTGCTGTTAAAATCTTTGAAACTGTAAAATATACTGTACCTCAATACAAAAAAGAGATCTTGATTTTGTGAAGATTTATACATCAAAATAAAACTGAATTCATATCTTTATATTTGATATTAAAATAAGAAAAAATGTGTTAAACACCTTCACATGCAAAGCACAGTGCTAGATGAGATACAACACTGTTTAGATAAATCATGGTATCTAACCAAATAAAGTACAAAATAAATCTGTGAGTGCCCCAGAATGGTACAAATGAAGCATTATGAGAGCCAAGGAAAAAAGGTAAAGCTTCCTCGCAGAGGAATCAGTAAGCTGACCAGAAGAAAGCTACATTGTACTCTAGGAAATTGCTTCTGCTTGTCCTTTATTCTCAAAAAGGACCGTGACATCAGGGAGGTGATGCCATGACATGCAAGTGAATTGGATTTAAGTGAGGAAGGGTTGTGCAAAGTTATTAGTCTCATTTTCTCCTCCAGAGCCATATGGGTCCAGTGGAAAATGTAAAAAGCAAACTCTAGGGCAGCTTAATGATAAAGAGAAGAAAGGGACCTCCAGCAACTGGGAGCTGTTTCTTCTGGTCATGTGTTTCCCAAGCTTTATCCTACTTTCTCTTGGACACTGTATTTACTTGTGGAAAAGTAGGTCACCCCAGTTTGAGGTGATGTTTGTACCAAATACTGCATCACCTTAGTAAATCCATTTCTAACGGCTAATTAAGTCTGGTCAGCAGATTGATATCAACTGAGTAGAGAGAGCAGCATACTAATGCATGCTTGTGAACTAGAGAAACCACTCCAATCTCCTCAGGGTTACTCCTAGAACAATAAAGCCATCTGTCCTTTGAGAATCTGACCTGCTCATCCAAGTAAGGGTTTATAGAGTGAACTCAGAGTTTGTGCTAAATACCTAAAATGTTTTATAAACTTCTAGCATTACATAAATTTTGGCAGACAAGGACCATATCTTATGCTTATCACATAAACTATTAAAACAAAATACTCAGAAAATTCTCAGGAATGATTTATGCAACACCTGAAACTCAGAGAAGTCAAAGTAAGACAATTAGCAAACTAATCTCTCCAAAAATAACTTTTTAAAAACAAGGATTCAGACAGAAAGGAGTTTGTACTCATGGTATTTCCAGATTAAAAACCAGATCCAATTCATTAGATGATTAGTATTTTATGTATGTTTTTTCTTATATTCTATAATTACAAAAATACATTATTATTTTTTTTTTAAAAGTCTTATGTGCCAGGAGAGAAATAAAGCTCAAAGCTTAGTTTAAAAAAATAGAAAAACCTATCATTTACTGTGAGCATTTGATGTAGCAGCTCCTTCTAAAATGCATTTTATTATTTAAGGTTGGGACCAGGTCAAATATAAACTTTTTGTCAGTTCAAAATATACATATTTATATACTTCCTCTTATCTGGACTTGCCAACTTTTTTGAAGCAGAAGGGAGTATCCCAGAATTATCTGAAAAATTCCCAACTCCTGCACAAATATTTTTCTCCTGAGACATCGAGTGGAACAAAGTACTTCTATTTCTTTCTCAATGAATTGCAGTATCTCTGTCCAAGGAGATTTATAAAATTAGAAAGATCCTGCTCAACTTGTTATATAAGTCAGACCTGTATCATGTACCCTTAATATTATAGTGAATGTCCAGTGTATCTAACCTTACCTCCACCTTTTTACTTCATCCTACTCTTGTCTGGCTGACTGACCCTGTTCACACTTGTGGGATAAATAGGGGAGCCATCAACAACCATCATTCCAGTAAAATGGACCTTACCACCTGCCATCTGAATTCCTAGATATAGTATTTGTGACTGAGCAGTGTACTTTAAGGATTTCACTACCTGGCCATCTGTCCCTATAGTTACGCTCTGAAAACTACTGGATCGTTTCATCAGTCATGTTGTTGAACCCTTGACAGCAGGAACTACCTTGCTCTTGTATTGTGTCCCTGACAGTTAGCACAGTACTTGTACACAACAGGGACTTAAATGCTTTTAAATTCATTCATTTTATCCCTCTTTCTATAACTTATCTTCTATTATTTTTCTCCCAAGTCAAACATATCTTCTCTGTCTCCTTTATTTCTTCTCTCCTACATATTTTTCCCCATCTTATAGTTTTCTTCCTTTTTCTTGATAGCTGTTTCTGACTTATTGAATTATGATACCAGTATATTGCTAAGATTTTGGGGTTTCCTTTCTTGCTTTGATCAGGAAAATAGTAGCAGTAACAATGATGATGATTAATATATTAATATTTATTTAGCACTTAATTTTTGCAAAATGCTTTACATATATTTTTCTCATTTGATTAGATTTTTACAATGACATTTTGAGGCAGATGCTTATTATAACCTCTTTTTTCACAGATGAGGAAATTGAAGTTGAGAAAGGCTGAATGACTTGCCCACTGTCACACTGTTAGCAAATATCATCTGAGGAAGGATTTGATTTCAGGTCTAGCACTGTAATCACAATGCCATAACTGCCTGGTAGGAAAAGGAAGGAAGATTGTTCATGTGTGTCAGGCAGTAAACTATATTTAGTAAGTGCTTACAAAGTACTTGTGTGTCTGAAAGGATAACTCATGAACTATTTTTCTGCTACTCCTAATATCCCTAGTTTTCCCAGTAAATTTGCAAGTAGATCATGGAACCAAAACAGGCTAGAAAATATTATTCTAATTCTAAAATCTGTAAGACTTTTTTCTGATGAGCCTTGCTTGAGATTTTTTATGAGTTCTTTATTTCTTTTTATTTTTAAAGAACACATGCAGAAATACTGATTCAACACTCCCATAGTGACTTCTCCTTTTATATATATGATCAAAAATCAAAGTAATCTCTGCCTAAACAAGGAAAAACGCTTATTTACTATCTGGGAATGCCATATACTTAGTGTGGAGATATACTATTTGGTAAAAACTAATGGCAAAATTAGAAAGCACTCTATCAGAGATTAGGCTGAGAGGAATACTTTAAACCACATATCACAATAAATTACAAATGAATACATAACCTAAATAAAGAACATCATATTAAAAAAAAAAATTGGTACATTGCTGGTGAACCTTTGAATTGGTCTAATCAAGGTGGAGGAAAAAAAAGAACCATATGCCAAAAGACACCAAATTTTATATACTCTTGAATACAGAAATACCACTACTCATCATTCACCCAGAAGAGGTCAAAGACAGAGAGAATGGTTCTAATATACTAAAAAGTTTATAGCAATACTTCTTCTTGTAGCAAACAACTATAACCAAACAGGTGCCCATTAAGTAGAAAATGGTTCAATATATTGTGCATAATAATAATGAAGATGATAACAACAATAATAGCACACTTACACAGTAGACAGATGTTAGGTAGCTAAGTGACTCTTCCAGGTGTACAGTTAGTATGCATCTCAGGACAGATTTGAACTCAGGCTTCCTGACTCCAAGCCCAGCATTCAAGAAATTATAACTAGGATAAATTCAAGGAAAACCTGGGAAGACTAGCATAAACTGATGCAAGGTGAAATAAGTAAAACCAGGAGGTCAGTTTATAAATGAGCAAATTAATATAAAGAAGAACAATTTCAAAAGACTTCAGATTTCTGATGAAAAGCAGAACCATGGATAAGATGGACATTGAAATATATTTCCCAAGCTCTTGTCACAGATATGATATATCAGAGATGTGAAATAAGACACACTCTTTTAGACGTGGTCAATGTATTGATTTGTCTTGCTCGATTATATTTATTTATTGCAAGGGAGGGCTTTTGTAAGGGTTAGGGAGAGAGGTCAAGCTACGAGATAGTGATGGAATGAAAGCAAAAAACAAAAATGGCATCACACCAAGAAAACAAAATAAACAGCAGAACAAAATTCAAAATGGAACACAAATAGGGTCACTTTGTTACCACTTTATTAAACTTAGTATATATTTTAAAATATTTAATGGAAGTTCACATTTTCTTACACAGATCTCTCTTTTTATAGTTAAGTATTTATTGATAATTAAGTTAATAGTAAAATAACTTATTTTTCAAAATAGGCAGCTCTTCCATGAAGCTTTTCTTCAATTTAAAAACCTACTGCGGCTGTAATGGACCAATACCTGGTCATAGAAAGGGCAACAGAGACAGGCAGCCTCCTCTCGTGTCCTTTTACACACTTCAGGTAAAGATATCAGGTCAAATGTAAAAACAATCAGAGTGTAATGAAGTTATCTTTTAAAGAACTTTCTGAAGAAAATGACCACTTTTCATGGTACATTTTCCTTTTTATTTTTTAGGATAAAGAACATGATGCATCATCATGAAGAAAGAAGGTGATAATTCTTTCAAATAAAGCAAATAGTTCTTCTCTTGTCTTCAAGCAACGTGAACCAATAACTATTGTTAAAAAGCAAAGCTTACAAGCAGAATAATATCTTTTTATTCTCACCAAGAATTTTAATAATATCCATACAGCAAAGGGAGAAAAGTATTCATGCAAAACAAAAAGAAATATCTAGACTTTCAGTGAACATTTGGCCCTGTAAAGAAATATAATTATCATAAGGTTACTTTTCCATACACAAACTAGATCATTGTGTTTTTAAAGAAACGTAAGACAGTGAGGAATGGTTAAGCTTCTTAAAATGACTGAATTACTAAATTAAAGAAAAACTCATAGAGATTTTCTAAAAATGTTTTTACATCTCTCTTCTGATTGTATCATTTAACTAAATCATTCTAATGAAAGAGCAGAAGAGTGAGAACCTAGACTACTATTTACAGCCCCCCCCACTCAAATCAAAGTCAAGCGCAAGTCATGTCTAATTCACTTGCACGTTATGGCATCATCTCCCTGATATCATCGAACTCTTTGAGAACAAAGGACAAACAATTTTAGAACCACAAAGCTGAAAGGTCCCTTACAAGGAATGGTGTCCAGTCTCTACCCAGTGCTAGAATCCCTTGGACAGCACCACTGCTAGCCTTGGGACAGGCTAGCTTCTGCCCATTATTTCCAATGACACCATGAGGCAATCAGTTAGAAGGCTAAATGGCTCAAATTATTAGAAACTAGTTATTAATGTAGAAATAAAACCTACCTCCCTGAACAGTTCCCCCACTGGGTTTTAGTTCTGAAGATTTTTAAATGTTATTATAACTTCTGAACTTATTAAACTACTTCCACAGGGTATCTTTTGATATTTGAAGACAGCTATTTTTTCCTTTCTAGGTTTTCATTTTATACATTTAATTTCTTAATATCTTTAGCTATTTCTCATTTACCCTGAGTTCCACAATTCTCACTATCCTGTGTTTCCTACTTTATGCATACATTTGTTGAATTCCTTAATATGTACCTGTCAAACTTGAACATGATACTACAAATGAATGTCTTACTTCTGACAAGGACTATTTCTGCTGCGTAAAACTGCAATAAGGTTTTACCAGCCACAATACACTGGTGGTATATTTCTAGCTTTGATCAATTGTATTATCTTGTCAGGTAAGAATACAATTTTTCCAAAATGAGGGGAAGATATATAATCATTTTTCCTTTTTCCAGGGGAAAAAAAAAGCTCTTCCAACACTTTGTTAGTATTCATAAAAGTGGTATGAGGTAGTAGCTCTTAGTGGGTCATGGCAAAAAACATTACAGAAGCACTAATATAAAGTAGCTAACAAGCATATCATGCTGGACTTTCAACTTTTCTTTAACCCCTTAATATAAATGATTAAAATACATAATTTATGCTATTTATAATCCATCAATTTAATTTTATTCTACCTTCTTAAAAAATACTAACTTGAATTCATTATTTGATTTGGATAACAAACAGTAAAAAAATCTACTTATTCTCATAGTCATCCATCATTAAATTGATTAACTTGTTTTCTACTGCAGGAAAGTCCCAAGTCAGAGGTACTATAAGTAGATAATTGTCATATTGTAAATAGATACCTCCAAAAGGAAACATTTTAATGAAAATGATGAAACTAGTAACTAACAGAATCAAAGGAGTAGAAGCTTTTTATTATTTACAATGTCCCAATGGATGTCTAAAGAAAAAAATTTTTTTTTATAACAGCAACAAAAATTTAGCAATAAACTGAATACAATGAAATTTTCAAAGTCAAGCATTTCAAAGAACACTTAAGTGGTGAGCCAGTGAACCATTATCTGGATGAGCTAGTGAACTGAATTTTGAAAATCAGTGGGTATTGGGGGGAAGATAGGGGCTGGCAAACAAAGGCACTGAACAAGAAAATCTTTCTTTTTCATTTAAGTTAATGATTTTTATCTTTGCAGTTATCTTTGCATATGTAATTTACAATTAATTTTTTGTAATTAAGAATGCTTCAAATTTTTCTTTTTGGTCCAGAATTCTGATATCATTTGTGATATGAACTCCCTGTGTGGAAAGTCCTTCCACTAACATAGATCTGGCAACTCCTTTGTAACTTAGTCTTACAAACTGCATTTTATAGGGCACTCAGAGGTTAAGGGACTTGTCAGAATCAGATCTTTATCCATTATATCATGCTGTCTCTTAATTTAAAATATTCTAGCAATATATTTTGTGCAAAAATTCACAAGAAACTATCAGAACATATTTTCCCATTAAATAGTTTCTCAACAGATGATTTGGTGTTCTTAGTGCTCCTACTTATTTAAAATACATATTGACAAATTACCCATGGCGGGAAATAAGCAAAAGTTCAAGTGTACACCACATAATTGAGCAAATAGTACTATATTCATGTATCTTGGCCTGTTCTGCTCTTTTTCCACCAAAGACTAGTGGCTCTTTTAAGTGGAATAGGCAGACCTTAACTTAAAAAGACCAAAATCTCCCACCGCATCTGAGGTCATCTATATCTCATCACTAGACCCAGATGGCTCTGGTAGAGAGAGTGAGGCTGGTGACTTTGCACAGCCCTCCCTTACTATAATCCAATTTACTTGTAAGTCACGGCCTCACCTCCCTGATGTCATAGGCCTCTTTGAGAATAAAGGACAAACAACATTAACTTGTAGTTTAAAAAAAAAAACACAAAATTTGGTTCACTATGAATGTGTGTGTGTGTGTGTGTGTGTGTGTGTGTGTGTGTGTGTATAGACACATAAGATGCTGGGAGAAACAGAATGGCATAGTGTATAGAGAAGTGTTCTCAAAGCTAGGAATTAAAATCTCATCCCTGACACACTGGCTGTGAAGTTCTAGACAAGTCATTTAACATCTTAGTGTTCTAGGCAATCCTTTAAGACTCTAGGTTGCAGAGAAAGTACTGATCTGAATTGGTAAAAGGAATTTCTTCACCTAGGAATTTCCTTTCTCAATGACATGTGATAAGACCTCCCTATCCTTATGAACAAGGCACTATACTAGACCACAGGGATACAAAAATCAACAACCTTCACTCAAGGGGCATGTTTTCTCTGGGAAGAGGATATATAACTTCCATGCAAATAACGTAAATCAATATAAATTATATACAAAATAATTTCAAGAGGAAAATAGCAGTTCCAAGCAGAGAGAAAGGCTTCATGTGGTTTCTGAGGTGGGCTTAGAAGAAAGCTAAGGATTCCATGCCACAGAAGGGAGAAGGGAGTGAATTGCATGCATAGAAGACATACCATGTAAAGGCATGAAGAAGGATATGTTGTGGGTAAAGAATAGTCAGTAGTCAGTTTGAGTGTAATGAAGAGTATACAGATGACAGTAATATAAAATTAGACTGAAGAGTTAGGAAAAAAAAACTAGTTTGGGGATCAAGAGTCAATTTGAGAGAAAAAGTTGCTTTTTCCACCAAGTACCAGGCACATTTAAGAGTTTTTTCCCCAAAACATTTCCATTTTCAGCTCCAGGAAGCAGAGATATATTTTTTGTATTAAGAGCCTAGAGCCAGGAGTATCATTGTGTCCTCAGTTGGAAAAACAGACACTATGGAAATGTTCTGCATGACTTCACACGTACAACAAATATCACATTGTTTGCCTTCTCAGTGGGTAGAAGAGGGGTTCAGAAAGAAAGGAGGAAGAGAATTTGGAACTCAAAACTTTTAAATGAATGTTAAAAAAAGAAAGAAAAACGTAGATATATCGGCACCGGTTTTCTCCTTTACTAGCCATGTATTTTAGTAGTAAAAAGGAAGCCAGTGCCAAAGTTGGAAAGCATAGGACATGACTGGCCTTTATCTCTTAGAAAATTACACGGCAGTTCCTCTTTTGAGAGTAGAAGACTGATCTAAATTCTGAAAATGTAAAAAGAGGCAAAGACCTCGAAGGCTAAGATATTTGTGTCTCAAAACACCCCGTAACAACTGGCAGCATTGAAAAGAAAAACCATTTACTGCCTTTCCTCCCCTTCCTCAACACACTTTCCATGTACATTCGTCTTCCAACAAGACTCACAGTAAAATTCCTCAAGTTGGGAGAATTAGATCATATGTGTTGTTTCACTTCATGATTTTTTCTTAACTTAAATGGAAAACACTTTGTGTTTTCAATATAGTAATATAACATTCAATGCTTGTTATCCTCTAAGGGACATTTCCAGGATCCAAATGGAGGAACTTGGGTCATATGTTTTATGAGATAATACTTTAAGGTTTGCTTGTAATCACACTGTCCAACTTAAAATGTTTTCATATTTGGCAACTTATGCTTTCCAATAAAATCAAGAATGAATGAATAAGCATTTCTTAAGTGCTTACTTCATGCAAAGCAGCGTACTAAGCAGTGTAGATACAAACAGAAAAAACCTAGATAGTCCCTGCTCACAAGGAGCTGACATTTTAGTGGAAGAAACAATTTACCATGGGAGGTTGCAACTTCAAATCAGACAAAAAGACCCCTAAGTTGTTGGTAATGTTGGTATATGATCTTTAATATGATGTCCACCCCTGCTTGTAATACTGAATTATTTGACAACATCAAGGACTCTAGTGGTGGTAAGAACTTTTTTTCTTTCTAGATATCTATGTGAGGTGGTTACTAAGGTGAGGACTACAGAGGAAGGTGCCACATTCCAAGAGTTATTTCCCTGGATGATGGCTATAGGGGTCAAGCTGAAATCGTGGCTGACAGCCTGGGAATGCTGCTCAAATCAGAATGTTAGTGTTACGTTTTCTTGTAGTGTAGCCCTCCCAGCAAGTTGTCCTTGGATTCTGTTGTATAAAACCTTTCATTCTGCTTGGATTTCACAGACGAGTATTTTCACCTGCCCCATCTATGTATTTGAAATTCTATAACTAAATCCCTCATTATCAGTCTTGGAGATGAAAAACAAAGGGTTTGGGGGTACACTGTGTTTGTATCTGAGTTTCAGGACTTTGGAGCATAATACATTTTCATTAGGAACTAAAGAAATGTATAAGTTTCAAAATTTTTAATGAAAATGTAAGGCAGTCAATGATTTCACCAGCGAAATGACTTCTGGATTATTTTCAAGTTGATTCTGCATCTATGTTAAAATGAGAGCCAGAAACACTTGGACACCATTCCATCTGAGTGGTTCATCTACTATTTCATTGCAATTCTCCCTTCAAGTGGACTGGAAGCATACTATAAGCTGGGTTGCAAGGAGAAGGAGAGGGAGTCTGTCTTATGGGGGGGGTGCAGGGATCTGTATATACAAAAAAAATTGGGCTCTGTCAGATAAAACTTTAATTAATAGAGCTGAGAGATCTGAGAATATTTCTTTCTTTAGCCCCCAAACCTACTAAAACAGACCTACAGTAGTGTAGTCTGAAAATGCTTAGGTAAACTTGGTGATTTAGCCGAAGCTTCAGTAACTAACTTGATGTTTTCTGTTCAAAGGTCTTTTTTCACTAACTTTGGATAACATTTTTATCAATGACAACATGTATAAAGGCATAGAGGAACTGCTAATCAAATTTGTGAATGACATTTAAAGCAGTTATTATATGCATGTGTGTATGTATACTCTAAATAGGGGGCAAAGATGGATTATTTCTTTTATCCTTGAAAAAGAAAAAAAACTAATTATCACCTTGAAACCTGGCATTCATTGTTTTTGCCACAATTCTTAAATAGTGGAAATGGTTTGTGATTATTATTAGAATATTCTAGAAATGTATAATCAGTATCAAATTATTTGTCTTTTCAAAGGGACAGGGGTGGGAGAGGGGAGAGAGAACTTGGAACTCAAACCATTAAAAATTATTGTGAATTTTGACATGTAATTGGGAAATACTTAACAAAACAAAAATATATTTAAAAGGGAAAAAATAATCTGGGACTATTTAGATGACTTAAATGCCAAACATTTAAAATTCAAAATAAAATATTCAGAAATTTATTATGCTGCACAAAGTTATATTGAGAGGCTGAAAATATATAATATCCAAAATTTTGGATATTAAAAACAGCAGCAAATGAATCCACAAAAATAATTCTTCCTGCAAATGTAATATTCATCATATAAACATTATCAAAGTTACTAAAGGGCCTACTTAATTAAATGAAATTTAGTGTCATTTGATTTTACATAGCAAATCATAAATACCAGCTGATTTACTATAAAGTATATCTATTATGAAGAAAAGCAACATGTGGCAATGGCCGCTAGGTGGCGCAGCAGATAGAGTGCTGGGCCTGAAGTTAGGAAGACTCATTTTCCTGAGTTCAAATCTGACCTTACACATTTACTGGCCATGTGACCCAGGAAAAGTCATTTAACCCTGTTTGCCTCAGTCCCTCATCTGTAAAATGAAGTAGAGAAGGAAATGTCAAACCCCTCTAGTATCTTTGCCAAGAAAATCCCCCAAAAGGGTCAGAGTAAGAAAAGTAGGGCACGACTGAAACAGCTGAACGAGATGTATAAAATAAACACATATATGAAGCTCCAAATTTTCTTAACGTCAGCACTATAATCTAATCTTTACAAAAAAAACCTCTCATGAGGGATCATGATGTAAAAATATCAAACAGACGCTTCCCATACGTTATATTATTCTTTCATGTGAACACAATTACATTTGCTCTTCCATATCCCACATGCTAAATATAGTCACTGAATGAATTATGTGGTATTATCCGTTTACTACAATTACTCTCTATATCCTGCCAATGTTCCAAATTACCTCCCCTATTCTTTCATATGGAGACCTGAATTTCTGATTTCATGATTCGTACTCAACTAAAGTGACAAATCTCAACTTTGGGTCACAGTTCTGACTAATTTTCTATCTCTGCTAGATCTCACCTGAGCATAAGCAATAAATGCAACATTCCTTTGTGCAAAAATTTTCAAAGAGAAATTAAACACAGATAATGGGACATGAGAAGTTCAATTAGATAGTGAACAATCTGGACATTACACAAAATGTTAAACAGGGCCACTAATTGATTCCCTCTCCATTAAGATTACTGCAGTAGATAATTGGTCTCAAACATCTAAAATGGTCTTAAAATAATCTTAAAGAAACATTTAGGAAACTTGGAGGAAAAATGACTTCTTGCTCTGCCTGCTAATGGTACATAAAGGATCTAGGATATAAAAATTGTACTTTCCACAAATGTTGGGGGGAAAAAAGTACTCCAATGAACTTTTCAGACAATAGCTGTCTTTGAAAGAAGTGACATTTGTTCATCTTTAAAACCAAACCAATGTCCAATTTCAACCAGGCTTTACGTAGTGCCCTGAAAGCCTACCAACTGCAGCCTTGTCAAGTAAAAAAAACAGGGCACTTTAACAGAATGATAATGCCAGTATCCTAGTTTAGTCCTTGGCATAAATATTCTGAAGGATTTTTATATTCAAAAAGGTATATGAGAAATAGGCAATGTAAAGGAGAGAAGAAAGGTAAAAAGCACTGTAAGAAAAGAAAAGAAATGGAGAGGGGAGAATAAAATTCAGTTGGGAGAAAAAGAAAAATGGCAGAGAAAATGCATGTAATAGTCTCAAAGGCATTTGCAGATGGCGTCTGACTGCATCCAATTTTTCTTGAGTTGCTAGGTTGAAGCCATTTCCAATTTTCTCACTCTGATATTTCAGAGTATCTGGTAACTTCCATCATTATTGTTAAATAGAAAATAAAGATAATCATTTTCCCTGAAATGTACCAAGAAAACTAGACATAATCTAATAATCCAGAGCTACAATACTGATCCAAAATAAAGTTGACAAAAGTAAAGAATAATTATCCTGAAGGTACTAGGAAAGTTTGATATTGCATATTTTAAATTCAAATAAAGTCACAAGCACTAAAAACTGAAATCTAACCATGGAAAAGCAAAAGAAGGAAGCTGCTGCCAACCACTCTTTTTAGTAGAAGGGAAAAATGTTTGATATTTTCATTCATTAGATAAAGACAAAATGGAAAAAAAACATATAATCTATAAAAGAACACCAAAGATTCATAACATGAAGATAGATTCCTGTACTCTTGATTAAATCATTTATTTTCCTAAATATTTAACAGAGTTTGTTAAATTTCTTCTTATTTTTCTACTGCAGAGTATTTTTATTGGTTAGAAAGATTTACATATCACCCCTCACCCCAGTCATAAGAAGTTAGCTCTTCCTCTGACTGTATACTAACCAAAAAAAACCAAAACAATTAATCTAAAGGTCATTTTTAATAACTATTACAGGATAAGAACATCCTCAGTCATGCTATCTTTAAACATCAGTATAAGTTCTCTAGCTTCATTTCAATAGTATTTCTTATGAGGGTGATAATCACATAGATAAAAACCTCATTTAAAAGTTCTGGAATTTTTTGGTTTTTGGTTTTAAAAACCTTATAAGATTTGTGGAGTTCAATACTACAATAAAAAGGAAGAAAGAAAGAGAAAAGGAAGAGAGAAGGAAAGATGGAGAAATAAAGGGAGAGAAAGAAAGAAAACCAATCATTTTGGTATAAAAGAATACTAATTAAGTAAATAGGAAAGGTGAGTGGGTGTAGTTGACATACTGAATTGACAGAGGGCCAAAGGCTCCTCTCCTTCTAATGAAGTACCTCGTTGTTTCACATTACCTGTTTAAAAACTTGAACTATGCAAAAATGACAATGTAGATTTATAAAATATCAACCTGGAAGGGACCTTATATTTCTTTAATCTTAACTACAGAATTTCACAAATAAGGAAAGTGAGGTCCAGAGAGGGTAGATCCAAACATAACCAAGTCCTCTGACTCAAAGTCTAGTACTTTAATTCTCTGACACAATCTATCACCCTGCCCTTTTAATACATCCCTGAAAAATAGACTTTCTATAAAATTATAAAAGAAAGTTCACCACAAAAGTCAAATGAATGTGTTAAAAATCATAACTGTGTACTTTATTTTGGCATTTTGAGAACCATGAGTACAGGAACATCAATCAGTCAATCATATAATAGGTATTAAATGTATGGAACCGTACTTTGTGAAGAACAGAAAGAGGCACTATTCTTGCCCTTAAAATGCTTATAGTTAATTTGGAGACTCCATTGACTGTATTACAACTGGTCATTGTTCTCCTTGGAGATTAGAGTAAGAGATTCTACCCACAATTAGAACTTTCATACTGTCAGAGAGGACAAACTATACTGGTGAACTCTATCTGACTTCTCGTTTTATTATTTATTAATGTATAACAGATGTTGAATTTCCTAACTGCATTACTCTCACCATTTTAATCTCTAAAGTGGACACACTGCTGTTACTAAGGGTTACCCCTGCTGACCCTATTAGATAACATTTTTAGACTCCTCTCCAATTGGAGGCAAATCCTATTCTCATCCACTTTCTTAATATATTCTTGTCCTGTCAGGTTCAGAGCCCTTTACACTAAGAGGACTTTTTTTTTCTTTTTGTGTTTGTTTATGTGTGATATTATTTTCCCTTTTTTAAAAAAAATTAATTCCATTTTTCAATTAGCAATCATCTATTTTCTTTCCCTTCCATCAATTTTGCCCAATTCAAAGAGAGAAAAAAAAACACTTGTAACAAATAAGCATTGTGAAGCAAAACTAATTCTCATGCTGTATATGTCAAAAAATGTATAGAAATCTTTTTTCTCATCTCCTGTCTATTCCATGGATAGGAAGGAAGGAAGGAAAATATATTAAGCCCTAGTTACATGCCAAGCATGGCTAAATGCTGGGGATACAGATACAAAAATAGAGTACCTGCCCTGAAGAAGCCTATATCCAAATAGGAAAAACTACACAGGTGATTGGTGGCTAATGTCAGAAAGTTACAAGGTGGTGAAGAGGTCCACGTGGAACTATATTGAGCCCATCAAGGAACAAAGGCAGAGTTGATCTGATCAGGGCTCATGGTTCCAGCACTGATTAAGAGGGAGAGAACACAGAAGAAAAGGGAGTGAACACAGAAGAAAAGGGAGTGAACACAGAAGAAAAGGGAGTGAGAGGGTTGGCAAGCAGGAGACACAGGAAAGGAGAAAATAAAGCGACAGATCCCTGGGCTTTTGTCACTATGTAACACTCTGTGGATCAGTCTTCCTAACCATCCTTAAGTTAGTCCTTGAATTATCTGGTCTCTAAACAATCAATCATCTCACATTCTATACTTTACAAATACAGTATCATATAGGTTTTGCTTTCTTCCAACTTCCCTGGCAGAACCATTAATTCCCTTTTATTTGAGTCACCTATCTGTTCCCATTAGGATTCAAACAAACCAGTAGACCTATCCTCTGGTCTCTTCCTTGTCAAATGGGCCCTAAATGTTATGTATGAATCACTCCATGAAAGTCCTACTCTGATATTTCACCATAAAGTTGAAATGACCTTGGGTTCGCAAAGGCTATACTAATGGAATGAAAACTCAGGTAGATTCTAGCAAGCTGTGTGGCCGATTGTGTGTCTAGCGTGCAAGGACCTAGCCAAGCTGAGGGAAGCTCACTGCCTGGTTAGTTAAAAGTTGATGAAATTTTTAGTCACAAGTTATGAAAACCATCTAGTAATTTACAGAGAAAATAAAAGTTTTAAATTACAGAACAAAGTATGAAAGAAACTATTGAGGCAGCTGCTACTCTGGACTAAATTCTGACCAACAAAATGATGATGAATAATGTCGAATTGACAAAAGCCTTGTAACAAAACTACTGTGTCATCTCAAAACTTATAAGAAGCCAAAGGAAGGAAAGTTGGGCACTGCCAGAGAAATGCTCTACAAATTTTGTTGTTGCTCAGTTTCAGTCCTATCTGACTCCTCATGACCCCATTTGGGATTTTACTGGCAAAGATACTGGAATGGTTTGCCATTTCCTTCTCCAGTTCATTTTACAAAGGAGAAAACTGAGGGAAACAGGCTTAGGTGACTTGTCCAGGGTCACACAGCCAGTGAGTGTCTAAGGCCAGATTTTAACTCGTCTTCCTGACATCAGGCCTGGTGCTTTATCCACTTCACCACCTAACAGCCCATGTTAGAACTTAGGAAGGCAAATTTTAAAAAGACTTAGGAAAGAGGTAAGTATAATCTTATGGCCAGAGACCCTAAATGGGAAGTTGTCCCAAAAAAGTGAGACATTCTTTAAAAAGCAAATCATGTCTGGGCCTGGGAGCACATCCTCGAAATTCTACACACTAAGTAAAGATTGCTGAGGCTAGGGGTTTGCTTGAGTTCTGAAGTTCTGAGCTCCAGAAGAGTTAACATTTCCAAGGTATCCATCCTAAGGATGGATACTACTATGGGGAGTCTTTAGGAGCAGAGAGCTACCAGATTACTTAAGAAAGGGTGAAGTGCCCCTGGTTGAAGCTTCCATACCAGTCAGCACTGGGATTAGGGCCAGTGAAGGGCTATTGTACAATTTAATCTAGATGAGATAAAGAGAACCTCAAAAACAAACAACTAAACAAAAAAACTCCTAAATTTTGATAATATAACACAAATTAATTGCAAACAGGTTTGGCAAGGTAATCACAGATGGGAAGAGATGGACAGGGGCTGGATGAGTAGGCAGGCGGATTGTGAATGAAGGCACAGAAATCAATGAAGTATTGAAATAATTACAAATGATGGGAAAAGAGGCCGAGGTATCTTAGGAGACGGATGTGGCACATATATAAAATTCTTTAATTTTCTCTCAGTTTAAACAAACCTCCAAAATGGTATTCCTACTCTAATTCAGGGGTAGGAAATCTATGACCTTGAGGCCACATGTGGTCCTCTAGGTCCTCAAGTTCAGCCTTTTGACTGAGTCCAAGTTTTACATAACAAATCCTTTTATTAAGGGGATTTGTTCTGTGAAGTTGGATTCAATCAAAGGGCCACAGCTGCAGGTTCCCCACCTCTATTCTAGTCTGTCTCCTTTCTGATCTGTTTTTCACAGCATTGCCAAAATAATCATAGTAAGGCTATAGTCATATCACTCTTGTATTCAAAAACCTTCAGTGGTTCCTCATTAGCTAATGAATTCAATATAAATTACTGCCCTCCACAGTCAGGCTCTAACTCACCTATGCAACCTTACTTAGTGCATATTACTCCCTCTTGATATACTACATACTTCCAAAGAATAAGACAACTCATCCCTTATCCTCATCATGCCCTCTTCTACCTCCATATTCTACCAAATGAAATTAATTTGCATTTTTATAATTACTATACTAGAAAATGCAAAAAAACAATACCAATGAATATAGAATAACACGATTTCAGGAAAAATTTGGCAAAATCTTTCATAGTTTCCAAGTGGACAAGACTGAAAAGTGCAGACTAAGGAAGAATATAAGTAAGCAGAAATTTTAAAGAAACTAGGAACGTTTAGCCAGAGGAGGAGGGAGGAAGGAATCAATAAATATGTGATATATTTGTCTTCAAAAAATATGTGTAGGGTTATCATGTGGAAGAGGCATTCAACTTATTTTACAAGTCTCTAGGTATGAATTATACTCTGCTCAATACAATAATTATAGTTCTCCTCAAATGGAATGAATTTGTTAGTGAGAGAGTTCAATATGACAGCAGGATCATTCAGAAAATAAATGACTGCTGAGGATATTGAAGAGGAAATTCTTATAGTGGGTGAAAGGTTATCCTCTGACCTCTACTGTCCCTTCCAACTCTGAAATTCTGTAATTGTTCACTTACTGAGTTCTATTTCAATTATAGGGCTTTTCCCCCTTTACCACGTTGTATTTGGCTGATTTGTTAATTTATCCTAGCCTAGGTAAACGAATTTGAAATGGTTTGATAATAATCTTTTTTATTTTGCTTCCCTTAAAGCCAGTAGAAATTCATGAAGTACTATTTAAGTTACCATCACAGAACACACGGTGAGAGCTACTAGGATTCATCAGTAATTAAAAACAGCAGAGCGCACATTTAGAGCTCAAAGAGACCTTGGTGACTATCTTGTCTAACCCTCATACTTTACAGATAAGGCATTTACAGGTCTAGAGATGCCAAGTGATTTGTTTGTGGTCACAAATGTAATAAGCAGATAGGTGGTACAGTGGATAGTGCACTGAACCTGGAATCAGAAAAACCTGAATCAAATCTAGCCTCAGACACTTTACTAGCTGTGTGACCCTAGGCAATTCACTCAAAAACTGTGAGCCTCAGTTTCCTCATCTGTAAGATGGGGATAATAATAGCATCCATCTACTAGGGTTGTTATGATGATAAAATAAGGTAATATTTATAAAGAACTTCCAAACCTTAAAGGGTTATATAAATGTTATGATGATGATGACAGAGGAGGAGGAGGAGGAGGAGTGGTAGGGTCAGAATTTAAACCCAAGTCCTATGCCTTCAAATTCAGTTCTCTTTCACTGGAGCATACTGTCTCTCATGGTCATATATTTTGAAGAATATCTTTGATCAAAGGAGATAATTTTTGAGACACTCAATAAAATGCTTATTCTCTCTATCCCTTTACCTGCATCACTTGGATTCTTATTTCTTCCAAGTGTGTTACTGTCATCTCTTAACTTACTAGTTGTTAATTCTTTAGCCTCTTTTAAGAGCAGATGATCCTATTCTAGCTAACAAACTCATCTGTAGCCCAAACACCATTAGTGCTGCCACTACCATGGCAAAACAATCCTGAAGAGTTCTATGTGTTCTAACACCACTTTGTTTAGAGTTCCATGTGTTCTAACACTACTTTGTTTTCTTTATCTTTGCTAATTACCATTAAACAACACAATTAATGAAACAGTATCTTAACTATAATGTAACAGATAATACCCCTCCCCCCCAAAAAAATAAAAACAAATCCTTACATTTTAAATGATCAAAATTCCAGGATTTCTCATAAAGTGTTTGTGTGTTGGTTAGTTGTTTTATTGGATGGGATAAGAAAAAGGACTCTGACAAGTTGAAAAATTAAAAGCAAACCATCTTTCTTTCTTTTAATAGCTTTAATGTCTATTAAAGAATAGTATACTGCTATCCTAATCAGAAAAATAAATCTATTACCAGCTTTCAAATATTTGGTCTTGGCAACAATGCCAGTATATTCAATATCTATTACAGGTTAATGTTTGGTGTGTCCTACAGTAAATTTTCTGATTTCAACTAGATAATTAATCTCTCATAAAATTTGAGATTTATCATTGTTACACAAGCAAATAGATAATTGTTACTTAATGGCTCTAAAAAGTCCTTTTATGAAAAATTCTTTTAAAAAAATGATTCCAGGAACTTAGGCTGACTTTGGGGGAAACCATTTTGGTAGCTTTTTACTATTTAATATAAAATACCATATTTCATATAAACACAATGATAAAGATAATTCACATCATTTCACCAAAAGGACTATTATCTTTGAGAATCATTTTCACCATGAAGAATTTACAAAATTTTTGCTTCATGGCAACCATCACTAAAGCATTTTTTTAATTCAATATATGTAATATATGTTTAAATTCTATTTGTTATCTATATATAATATATGCTTAAATAAGATCTGCATTATCATACATAGAAAATATTTTAAGCGTATACTTAGAAATTTTCTTTTAAAATGAAAAAAAAATAATTCATATCATAAAGTTTACTATCTCATAACATCATTTAAAAGAAAATAATTTCAGTTTTCTTAATTCATAGTTCCTTTGAAATAAATTTCATAAATGGTCCTTGAAAATGATCAGATAGGATCAGAGCACGCCTCAGGGAACATAATCATTGGCAGGTTCCAGACTTCTCCACTCACAAATGCTAAAGAAGATCAGTGGGAAAATTCTGTGGGATCTGGGAGAAGAGGAGCACATGGTCTGGCTGGATCCGGTCCCAGGACAGGGTGGTGCTGGGGCTGGGGCTGGGGAGCTGGGGGTGGAGCAGTATAAGTGGTAAAGGCTAGGAGCTCTGGGTCCAGAGATGGTGGGGGAATGAGTGGCTGATACAAAATCCCTGAAGCCTGGGACAGTACACTCACCATCACTTCCACCACACTGGAAGCAGAATCCTCCCTTGACAAAGAGTTAGAAAGTCAAGTATTTGGCTGGGAAGATGACTAAACATCGTAAAATAATGCAGACTATAAAACTGTACTTTAGTGACAAAGTAGAACAAAATATACAATCAGAGGGGGACAGCAGAGTCAAAGCTCCAATATCAAAAGCCTCCAAGAGGAACATGAATTGGTTGTAGGCCATGGAAGAGATCAAAAAGGATTTTGAAAATCAAGTAAGAAAAGGAAAAATTGGGAAGAAAAATGAGAGTAATACAAGAAAATCATGAAAATTGAGTTAAGGGCTTGCTAAAGAAGACCCGCCCACCCCCACCCCCACCCACAAAATACTGAAGAAAATAACATCTTAAAAATAGACTAACCCAAATGGCAAAAGAATTTCAAAAAGCCAATGAGGAAAGTCTTAAAAAGCAGAACTGGCCAAATGGATATGGGGGTCCAAAAGTTCACAGAAGAACTAATTCCTTAAAAATTAGAATGTCAAATGGAAGCTAACAACTTTATGAGAAATAAAGAAATTATAAAACAGAACTAAAAGAATGAAAAAATATCAGACAATGTGAAATAACTCATTGGAAAAGTCACTGAGCTGGAAAATAGATCCAGGAGAGATCATTTAAAAATTACTAGACTATCTGAAAATCATGATAAAAAAAAAGCCTAGACATCAGCTTTCAAGGAATTATCAAGGAAAACTGCCCTGATGTTCAATGGCCAGAGAGTAAAATAGAAACTGAAAGAATTCACTGATTGTCTCTGGAAAGAGATTCTAAAGGGAAAATTTCTAGGAATATTATAGCCAAATTCCATAGTTCCCAGGTCAAGAAGGAAGCAGCCAGAAAGAAACAATTTGAACGTTGCAGAAATGCAATGAGGACAACACAAGATCTGGCAGCTTCAACATTAAGGGACTGAAGGGCTTAGAATATGATATTCCAGAGGTCAGAGGAGTTAGGATTAAAACCAAGAATCACCTACCCAGCAAAACTAAGTATAATCCTTCAGGGGGAAAAATGGACATTCAATGAAATAGAGGACTTTTAAGTATTCTTGATTTAAAACAAAAAAAGGCCAGATCTCAATAGAACATTTGGCTCAAATACGAGAATCAAGAGAAGAACAAAAAGGTATATGGAAAGATGATATTTGTAACTCATGAGACCTTTCCTAGATAGATAGACAGATAGATAGATAGATAGATAGATAGATAGATAGATAGATAGATAGATAGATAGATAATAGACAGATGGAGGATATGGGGTGAGTTGAATATGAAGGGATGACATCTAAAAAATAAGATTAAGAAGTGAGAGAGGAATGTTCTGGGAGAAGGAGAAAGGGAGAGACAGAATGGTATAAAGTATCTCACATAAAAGAGGCAAGAAAAAGTTTTCATAATGGAGGCAAAGAGTAAGGAGGTAAGAAGGAAAAAGTGAACCTTACTCCCACTGGATTTGGCTTCAGGAGGGGAAAACATACACACTCAGTTGGGTATCTTACCCGCCATTAAAGTAGAGGAGAAGGGCATGAGGGGGAAGGAATGATAGAAGTGAGGGCAGATTGGGGGAGGAGTAGTCAGAAGCAAACACTTTAAAAAAGGAACAGGGTCAAAGAAGAAACTAGAATAATTGGGGGGCTGATAGGATGGAGGGAAATATAGTTAGTCTTTCACTACATGACTATTATGGAAGTATTTTGCATAACTACACATGTATAACCTATATTGAATTGTTTGCCTTCTCAATGGAAGGTGTGGGGAGGGAAGAGGGAAAAGAATTTGAAACTCAAAGTTTTAAAAACAAATGTTAAAAAAACTGTTTTTATACACAACTGGGAAATAAGATATACAGGAAGTGGGGTATAAAAATCCATCTTGCCCATCAAGAATGTAAAGGGGAGGATGATAAAAAGGAGGGCAAACTGGGAGAAGGTAATCAGAATGCATTCATCTCAGGGTGGGAGGGAAAGGAGAGATGGGGAGAAAATTTGGAACTGAACATCGTATTGAAATGAATTTTGAAAACTAAACATATATATTTTTTATTTATATTTATTTTCATTTATTTATATGTATCTATATTTTTATATTATATATTTTATATATTATATTTTTAATATTTCATCTTTATATTTGCTTATTTTTATTTATTTATACATAAATTTTTTAAAAAGCAAATGATCTTTTACAACTATGTATATTTTCTTGTCAAACAAAGTTTAATTACATATCTTGTCTTTTAATTATGAGAAAAATATAATCTATTTTAAAAGTATATTTCTCTTTATTACAAGAATAAAAGTTGCTATGCCTCTGTAGATGAGGACATTTACATGTTTATAGTTAAGGAATAGTTTAGTTAATGTTTACTCCATTTGCATGAACCTCTTTTCTTTAAGTTAGCTACCTTCACGAATGACAAATTAATTACAATTCTGAAAAAATTAATTACAATTAATTACAAATTAATTACAATTCTGAAAAAATAAATTAATGAAAAGCAGCAGGTTGATCAGTGGAGTCCTTCAAATAATGCTGGCAGACAGGCAACTTGACTTCTTGGGGCAGTAGGCCTATGGGGTTTATACTCAGTTTACTAAGGATTTGTTGCTATGTTCTCAATATTAGTTTTCCTTTCCATGAGAGATTTGCAGGTGTTCACAGTATAACTTAAAACAGAAAATGACACCCTGAGCAAATATGAGATGGAAAGATCATAACCAAGGTCTGGCAGAAACATATTCAGATTTCAGTGTTCCACTAATTTTAGGTCCTTAGGTCTTTCTTTCTCTCTTCCTTTTTTTTGTCTTTCCTTCTTTCTTTCTTTCCTTCCTTCTTTTACTTTCTCTCTTTCTTTTTTCTAGACAATACCATTAATTTCAGTTAATAAAATGAATAAATTCCCCAATTCATAAGTCTAATTTAAATGTTTTGACTTGCCTCACCCTTTCTTTTACTATGTACTTACATTTGAGAATATAAATAAGAAAAGCTTTCCCTTAAATAATCCAGAAGCTGCATTGTTTGTTTTGCTTTGAAAAAGAGAATGTTCTCTTGGCATGTAAGGTAAGCTTTGCCCTTAACAGAGGTTAAGGGAAAGGTTTTCTATGATTCACTGGGAAAGGAAGATAGAAGCCAAGTCAGCATCAACTTCTACTATTGCTCTCCACCTGCCTTTTACCTCCTCCTTCTTTAATATCTCCTGAGTTGGAGATCCAGGGCTGGTAACTGTTCTGGCTTTTGCTCTTAAAGAACTGAAAATTTGCTATAAATGATAAGCAAGGTCATAGCAGAAATAAATTTAGTTAATTTTTCTCATCTACCTTTGTAGGTGACAAATACCTTTGGGGGAGATATTAAAAAATGGAAGTAAAAATCTCTAAGATAAGCAGCTAATATGACTGAGGAGCAGAATAAAATGAGGGGAAGTGGGGGGGGGGGGTTAAATAAAGAAAATATCTTGAACAGACACAGGTTTCCTGAAAATTACATAAACAAAAAGGTTCTTTTTTTTCTGGGGGGGGGGGGGGGGTGCAAAAGATATGACCTAAATAAAGATCAGACAAGGAAAGAAAGAAAAAGGTAAAGTGAAAGAAAGAAAAACAACAAAAACAGAGATAAGGAAATACTGGAAATAATGGGTTTTTTTAGGAAATAGTAGCAGGAAAAAATATATAATTTAATAGATTTATTTCATTGAGTATGGACTACAAAATTAGTCCTGAATACTGATTATGGACTATCATAATAAAAGACAAAATCTTATTACATAAGATTGTATATATTAAGAATACTTACACAGATGATGGATGAACTCTCATGGAATCATTTAATTACATTTCATATCCAATAGTGCTTTTGTTCATAGGGAGAATTAAAAGGCAAAATTGGGAAACAGAGACAAAGACATAATTCCAACATTAACCCATGTTTCCTTCAGGGTTGGAGAATGGAGTGTCTATAACTGCCCACTGAAAGCTTTGTTGTCTTCAGGAAAGCTTATGATCCTGAAATGATTTCCCACTAAATATGTAAAAAGATGATAAAACTAGTTAGAAAACAATTAAGCCTTTACCAACAGGTAAACGAATCCACCTTTGAAAGTTCTATGGTAATACATTCTTGATCCAGTAAGATCATTTTTTAAGTTGAAATCTGAAAAGAATAGGACATGAAAGTATATTATATATATTCTATTATCTACATTCTGTTTGAACTTGGGGGCCTTCACTCTGGCCTACAGCCAGAGGACAAGTTAGCTACTATAACCCAAATCCTTTGATTGCAATGATTGCTATAAAACTATTCATGGTGTAGATTCTTCCAAGAAATTGGTTCTATGAAAAAGCTATCACAATTTTCTACATAATATTTTTGTCCTTTTTCACCAACTATACCTCTCTGCAAAAGACATCCCACTTAGAAATTCAAAGCTGTTTTTCTCTAGATATAGCCTAGAAATTCTTATGATAGTCTAGTTATTTTTATTTGCTCATAAAAAAGATTTTTTGCTTTTTTTATTGAGCATCGGGTACAGAGATAAAGGCCTATATTCTTAAGTCCAATGTCTCAAAGATCACCAGCAGTAGTGATTCCAAGTTTTTCGGTACCTTTTGATGTAGTCCTTCTAGGAAAAACAACTTAAAATGTATTGACACCATCTAGATATTATTTGACAATCTTCTTATTTAACCTGAGTCTCAATTTTCTGTTAACCAGCTTTGGTTTATCCTTCGGATCATTTTCCTCTGCATAGCACACAGAAGCAAAACAGAAATTGGTTGAATATTTTCTGACACCTGTTATCCAACTCTCACACACTCCACCAATCTCACAATTTTTTATTCTTCCTCTTGGCTCCAAAAAACTTTAAAAACACACACATAAATAGTTTTTGTTATTAGCTTTTTTCACAAGTGAGATTTTTTTTCTTTCTTGCTTATTTTTTCCTGGTTATCTGTCCTTGTTTATATATTTACACACTTTTAAAAAAATGAATGAAAAAACCAGAAAAAAAAATGCATTTATAGCACTGTACTAAGTGCTGAAGATACAAACAGAAAAGTAAATTAGTTCCTACTCTGATGGAATACATTCTAACAGGAGAGACAACAATTATGTAAAGTCAGATGGAAAGGTCTTATAATGTATAAGATACAGCAACAAAAAGGATGTTAATGTAGTCCTCTTTAGTGTCATTTCCATTAATAATATAATATTGGTTTTTGATATTGGACCATTTGACAGACTCAAGGATTTTGTTGGAAAGGACTTTCTTTTCTAGGTCTTCAATAGTACCAGTAGTAACGTTTGCCAGGCTACATCTCCATAGGGGTTGCTTCCCAAGATGATGGCTATAGGCACTGGATGGGAGGATTGCTACTATCAAGGCTCTTTTGTTTATGGTCCTGATCAGTCTTCAATGAGTCATGGTAGCCAAGGTGATGGTTGTACCTTGTCTTGCCTAACATGTGCTGCTTCCTGATCCCTTAAGAATCTGGTTTGATGAATGAGTTCCTGTAGCATCATGTCAAAGTTGTATTCCCCCTCTTTCTTAGAAATCATGTATGTCTGTTAAATCAGTATTTAGTGTGAAATATTTAGGATTTATGACAAGATCATAGTTTTAGAACTGAAAGGGACCTCAGAAATCATCTAGTCCAACTCCTTCAATCTAAAAGATTAAGAAACTGAAGACCAGAGAATTGCAATGCCTTGCCCAGGGTTGCACAGGTAAATGGAAAAGTAAGAATTCAAGCCCAGGCCTTCTGGTGCCAAATCCAGTTATCTTTCCATTTCATTGCAAAGACAGAAGCGAATGCTTTACAACAGAGAAAAGAAGGAATATTCAGTAAAGTATGTATCAGAAGAACTGTGTGACAATCATACAAAATCAAAGAAGCAGAAAATTTAAACCTAATGCCAAAATTCTACCTTAAGAAAATGTACAGAAACCACTCTACTACATTAGTGATACACTAATACTTTATTTATCTAGATTCAGTTATCAAATAACCTCATTTAATGAGAATCTAGTCAAGAACTCTTAGCAGCCTAAAATAGACATCACCATTCCAGTACAAAAGCTTAGGCATTTTATTTGGAGATTTCCCGCTACATGGGGAAAACCAAAGTGAGTAAGACATGTTCCTCGATAGTAGGTATAACACAAAGCTAACAAAAAAGGGAAGTGGGCTACTTTGGTTATAATGGATGGTATCTGAAGGGGGGGAGTGGAAGAGAAGGCTAGAAAAGCAGACTGAAGGTATCCTAGAAGACCTTCCATACCACACTAGCAATAATAGTTTGCATTCACATAGAACAGTATAAAACAGTTCTTTACAGTCCAGTAAGGTAAGTAGTACTTTATTAGAAAGATAACTCTCACAGATGTCTCAATAGTTGAAGTCTTCCATCGCAGCTATATCCTGTTTCTGTGCCAGTTTTGCAAGCTATATGAGGGATTTCTTCCTCTTTTCCAGAAATCTTGATATAAAACATTGTCTATAATAAATTCCTACCATTATATCAATTTTATCTCTCCTTCCTTTGATCTTTACCCAAATGCTCTCCATTCTGTTTTTCCCATTAGATTTGAGGATTTCCATACAGGTATGTATATATGAATGGTTATGTATATTTATATATGTAAATAGGTACATATGTACACATATATCTCTTCTTGACATATGTTACTTGGCTGATGTTCCTTTTATCTAATCATTTATTTTTTTAACAAGATTCTGGGAAAAAAGTTTAAATAAGAAGGCAGTAGTGTACACTGGTTAGAATACTAAATTCATATGTACTCTAGGTATCATCAGTTATCAAATCTTGACATGTCTAGATGCGTCTTTTGAACATATCCCCTCCTATACATTCACATACCACTACTCTAGTTCTGGTTGTCATAGGCTCTTATCTCTCCACATCCATAGTCACCACAGTGATTTTCCTAAGGCAATGGTCTAACTATGTCTTCCACTCAATAAATTGTAGCATCTTCCTAGTAACTCAAAGGTCAACTACAGAATCCTCTTCATATCTTGGCAGCCTTCTTATATATTAATTCTGTCCACACATTCTACATTCTAGCCATACTGCTCTGCTTGCACTCCATCTCCATTGCCTATATCTCTCTTTCTATCAGTTGTTTCATCTGCCTGGAATGCATGTCCTCTTCATCTTCTTGGAATGTCTAGTTTTCTTTAAGAGTGAGCTCAACTGTACACAGCAACAATCACAGTGTACAAGGAATTTTCTGGTAGATGTAGTACTTCATTGCAATGCAAGGACTTAAAAAATTCCCAATGGACTCTCGAGGTAAAATGCCTTCCACATCCTGAGAAAGAACTATGAAATTTGATTGCAGAATGAAGCAGGTCATTTTCTTTTGTATTATATTTTTTTGTTTTATGATTTCTCCCATTCATTTTAATTCTTCTATGCAACGTGACTAAGATGAAAATGTATTTAATAGGAATGTATGTGTAGGACCTATATAAAATCATATGCTGTCTCAGGGAGGGAGTGGGGAAGGAGAGGGAGGGAAGAGAAAAATTCTAAGATATATGGAAGTGATTCTAGAACACTGAAAACAAAATAATTTAAATAATAAAAATAAATGTTAATTGATAGCACTGTAAAGAGTATTAAAAAAAAAAAGAGTGAGCTCAAGCACTACTACCTACAGGTCTTTCCTGATTGGTCTTCCCCAACTGTTAGTGCCTTCCCCTTTAAAGCCATCTTGAATTTACTTGGTATGAAAGTTTTATATGTACAGACACACAGAAATAGATTTTTCCACCAACAGAATATGAGCTCTATGAGGGCAAAGACTTTCAGGTTTGTTGGGTTTTGGGGTTTTTATTTTGGGTTTCTTTTTGGTATCATTAATGCTTAGCACAGTGTCTGGCACATAGTAAGTACAAAACAAATGCTTGCCTACTGAATAACTGATTAGTAGTTAGATGATAAAGGTCTGAATACCAGCTTTACTAGGTGCTATCTGTGTGACTTTTGGTAAGTAACAGCCTCTGTGGAGTTCAGTTATTTTTTTAAATGTTTCTTGCTCTTTATTATTTTTTTGAAATTGTAGTCTTTTTAATTTATTTATTTTTAGTTTTCAACCTTTACTTCCACAAGATTTAGAGTTCCAAATTGTTCTCCCCATCTTGCCCCTCCCCACCCCAAGACACTGTGCATTCTGATTGCCCCCATTCCCCAATCTGCCCTCCCTTCTATTACTGCCCCCCCCATTGTCCTCTTTCCTTCTAATTTCCTATAGGGAGAGATAGATTTCTATACCCCCATTGCCTGTATACCTTATTTCTCAGTTGCATGTAAAAACAATTTTTAACATTAGTTTTCAAAACTTTGAGTTCCAAATTCTCTCCCTCCCTCCCCACCCTCACTGAGAAGGCAAGCAATTTGATACAGGTTATACATGTGTAGTCATGCAAAACATTTCCATAATATACATGTTGTGAAAGACTAACTGTATTTCCCTCCATCTTAACTTGCTTGCCTCCCATTTATTCTATTCTTTCCTTTGACTCTGTCCCTTCTCAAAAGGGTTTGCTTCTGATTACTCCCTCTCCCAATCTACCCTGTCTGCTATCATTTCCCCCCTAATCCCCTTCCTCTCTACTTTCCTATCTACTTTGAGTATGTTATTCCCTCCTTAAGCCAAATCTGATGAGAGTAAGATTCACTCATTCCCTTTCACCTCCCCTCTCTTCCCCTTCACTGTAAAAGTTTTTTCTTGCCTCTTTTATGTGAGATAATTTGCCCCATTCTAGCTCTTCCTTTCTCCTTCTCCAAGTACATTCCTCCCTCACCTCCTAATTTTATTTTTTAGAAATCATCCCTTCATATTCAACTCACCCTGTGCCCTCTATCTACACACACACACACACACACATTCCCTCCAAATACTCTAATACTGAGAAAGTTACAAATATTATCTTTCCATGTAGGAATATAAACAGTTCAATTTTATTAAGTCCCTTGTGATTTCTCTTTCCTGTTGACCTTTTCATGCTTCTCTTGATTCCTGTATTTGAAAATAAAATTTTTTATTCAGCTCTGGTCTTTTCAAGAAGAATGCTTGAAAGTCACTGAATGTTTATTTTTACCCTGAAGGATTATACTCAGTTTTTCTGGGTAGGGGTGATTCTTGGTTATAAATCCTAGCTCTTTTGATCTCTGAAATATCATATTCTAAGCTCTCTGATCCCTTAATGGGGAAGCTGCTAGATCTTACGTTATCCTGATTGTGCTTCCACAATACTTGAATTATTTCTTTCTGGTTCTTCGCAATATTTTCTTCTTGACCTGGGAATTCTGGAATTTGGTTATAATATTCCTAGGAGTTTTCCTTTTGGGATCTCTTTCAGGAGGTGAATGGCGGATTCTTTCAATTTCTCTTTTACCCTCTGGTTCTAGAACATCAGGGCAGTTTTCCTTGATAATTTCTTAAAAGATAATGTCTAGGCTGTCTTTTTGATCATGGCTTTCAGGTAGTCCAATAATTTTTAAGTTGTCTCCCCTTATTTTCCAGGTCAGTGATTTTTCCAATGAGATATTTTACACTGTCTTCTATTTTTTCATTCTTTTGGTTATGTTTTATAATTTTTTGGTTTCTTATAAAGTCATTAGCTTCCATTTGCTCCTTTCTAAAGTTTAAGGAATTATTTTCTTCAATGAGCTTTTGGACCTCCTTTTCCATTTGGCCAATCCTGCTTTTTAAGGTATTCTTTTCGTCATTAGCTTTTTGGATCTCTTTTGCCATTTGGGTTACTCTGTTTTTTAGCAAGCTGTTGATTCATTTTTCATGATTTTCTTGCATCACTCTCATTTTTCTTATCAATTTTTCTTCTACTTCTCTTACTTGATTTTCAAAATCCTTTTTGAGCTCTTCCATGGCCTGAGACTAATTCATACTGTTCTTGAAGGCTTTAGATGTAGGAGCTTTGACTTCATTGTCTTCTTCTGGGTATATGTTTCGATTTTCTTTGTGACAAAAGTAAGATTCTGTAGTCTGAGTTTTTTTACTCTGTCTGATAATTTTCCCAGCCAAAAACTTGATTTTCTAACTCTTTGTCAACGTATGACTCTGCTCCCAGTGGGGGAGGGGCTGGGTACTGTCCCAAACTTCAAGGGTTTTATTCAGCTATTTTCAAAGCTACTTCTAGGGGCCTGTAAATTTCCAGTTCTTCCAAGGTGGCATGATCAAAGGAGAAGAGTTTCCTCCTTCCTGACCTGTTCTGTGAGTGATAACAAGCATTCTTTTCTGACCTGGAATGGTGAGGAGAGCTCCCTCTCCACTGAAGCCACAACCTTCACCATACCAGTGCTCCTCCTTGTCCCAGGACTGCAACCCAGACCCAGGGAGGGCACAGCTAGAGAATCCTGCCTTAGTGCCAGCAAAGACATCCCTGCAATCATCCTCTGATCAGGTGCTCGATCCCCATATTGTCTGTGGGCTGGGAGCTCTGGAAGCAACCAGTGCTACTGCTGCTGCCATGGCTGCTGCCACCACCTGCTCCACTGCCCCTAGAATGGAACCAGGCTGTTCTCCTCCCCCATTCAGGTCTGACAGAGTTTTCCTACTGACCTTCTATATTGTCTTTGGCGTTTTGGGGCCAAAAAGCCTGGAAACCACCATAGCTGCCAATGATTCAATCTCCTGAGGCCTGCTCTGGCCCCATCTATGCTGGTACAATCCACATTCTACTGCGTTCCACTCCCAACCTGGTGCAATAGACCCTTCCTGTCCACCATCCAGGTTGTCTTGGGCTGGAGATTTGTTTCACTCTGTCATTATATGGGTTATGCAGTTCTAGAATTTGTTTAGAGTCATTTCTACAGGTATCTGGAGGCACTGGGGGAGACCTCAAGCAAGTCCCTGCTTTTACTCGGCCATCTTGGCTTCCTCTCCTACCTTTCAGCTTCTTGACACAAATTTAAACAGCCATTCAGCCTCTTCATTTCTTTTTTTCTTATTGGCTTTGGTTTTGAAAAACTTCTTATGTTCTTCATCTTCTCTGATAAACCATAGAATAATAAAGCCTTCAACCTTTTCATCTACCAGAAAGATAAATCTAAGTTTAGTACTCACATGGGCTTTGATTGCATAAGGAAGAAACACTTGATGCAACCTCAGAGACTCACTGGAACAGGTCCTTGCTCTCCATGGTTACTGAAGCTGAGGTCATCAGTTATTTGAGGTACACTCTCTAGAGGGTACTCCCATTGCTAAATGTCTTAGCAATTATTCTTATTCCTTGAGCCACAGGTTCTTCATTAGAAGCTCATACATAGTAGACTTTCCTGTGTTAGCTCATCTTATCTGATGTACCTTCATCCAGATGGGTCTGATTAATAACACTCCTTCCAAGTCGCTAGAGCCAGGAGATATTGAAATCAGCAACCACAAACATGACATTGCTTTTGAGAAATTCCAAATTCTTAGTTGATTCCTAAATTTTTCTCTTTGCCTCCTGCAGTTCTAATCTAAGTTTGTAGTACCCTTACTAAGCTGCTACTTCTAATAGTTCTCTCTCGAAACTTTGTCCTATCTTATAAATAACCATACCCTTGCAGTTTTATAAAAGTTACTAGACCAAAAAGTCAAGAGTCACATGATAGGACAACAACA